>NC_136490.1:85643410-85845910 GCF_053919585.1 Euprymna scolopes
CATTTTCGTCTCTAGAATTTTTCCTAAGTTTACTCTCGATAGAGTTGAGAATCTGTTTTATGATTGATAAGGGATGGTTAGATTTGGGTTTACATATATTGTATTAGCGTTATCCTTTAAGTATAGCTCGTAAGTTTTTATTTATATTTAGATTGAGATCTAAGAAATTCGTTATTTTAATGTAAGCCGCTACTTCTACTTTTATGCCTACCTTTTTTTTTCGGGTAGAGAATAAAAACAGAAAAGGATAATGACATACTCGAGTATAGAAAAAACATAAAAGGGTAAACACTTATTCGGGTTTAGAAAGGAAAAGAGAAAATGATAAAAACCTACTCGGATATAGAAGAAAAAAACAGAAAAGGATAAAGATCGATTCAGGTATAGAAGAAAAACCAGAAAATCATATAGACCTACTCGCGTATAGAAGAAAAAAAAACAGAAAATGATAAAGACCTTCTCTGATATAGAAGAAAAACAGAAAATAAAATACTCACTCGGGTATATAAAAAAACAAAAAATGAGAAATATCTACTTGGGTATAGAAGAAAAAATAGAAAATAAAAATACTTACTCGGATATTAAAAAAAAACAAAAACAGAAAAAAAATAACGACCTACTCGGATATAGACGAAAGAACAGAAAAAGATAAAAGCCGACTTGGATACAGAAGAAAAAACAAAGAATGATAACGACCTACTCGGCTAGAGATGAAAAACAGAAAATGATAATGACCTATTCAAGTATAAAAAAAAACAGAAAATAATGAAGATCTACTCGAGTATAGAGGAAACAAAAAACAGAAAAAGAGAAATAGCTACTCGGGTATAGAAGAAAAAAACAGAAAAGGATAAAACTTGCTTGGGTATAGAAGAAAGAAAACAGAAAATAAGAAATATCTACCCGGGTATAGAGTAAAAAACAGAAAATATCATTATCATTAGTGTTACCAAGAGAATAAAAATCTTAGTACTTGATTCTGTAAAATCGATGTACTTTTTTGTTTTGCTCCGAACAGAATCGGTCGTTGCTGTCGCTGAAATGATTTTTGTTCATTTTATTGAAAGAAAAAACAATCTTAATACGTAACTGAAGGCCGTAAAAATTCAGTTCTAAGTTACACTCTTCTGGATATTGAGATTCAATCCTCAGTGCGAACAATACTTAAAATACAACTGCGAATTATATAAGACTCCTACCCGGTCATGACTGACGGAACGAAAGCATGCTACCCCCTGTATTAAATTAATAGTTCTGTCTGAAATTCCGTGTTAATTCCAGAATTCGACAAAAAAGATTCTGGAGTTTGACAAAATACAATTGAAAAAGGTTGGACGTCACATCGGCCGAAAAATTGTGAAAATCACTCACTCGCGCGCACGCGCGATAATAACAGTAGTCCGAATAATTCAAATAATACAAAAATGTTTTAATTTTTAATCACTTTTGGACCCTTGTAATTCAACTACATTTTTTAAGGCTACCTAGCGAGGTTATGCAAAGTTTCAGTTTTTTTTTTCTTTTGTCTTTTTACGTTGTATTTGATGTTATTATTATGTATATATTTAATTTTACCGATATTTTCAAAACAATATATATATATATATATATATATATATATATATATATATATATATATATATATATATATATAAATTCGGTTTTCTTTTGTGTGTATTGATATTCATATTAAAAACCCTCTTTTCTATTTATTTAAAAAGAAAATACAATTTTGTTATATATGGGTCATGGAATTGCATTCATCTGCAAAAAATCTAGCTAATTTGCATATTCTTTTAAACATTCATTTTAATTAATTCCTTGTTAGTTTTTCGGTTTTCTTATTGGATAATCATCTTTAGTTAACTATTACGTGTAATTATATTCATGCAGATATTCTACATGATTTATACTTGCATAATATTTGCGTGAAAAGTTTACAGGACACACAATATTGTTTTCATATATATTTATGTATACGAATATATTTTTGTTTAATCTACATATATATATATATATATATATATATATATATATATATATATATATATATATGAGGGAACATGTCTGTCTGATTGCATTTTCCTACGCAATAACTCTGTCAATTTTTAGTCTACAGACTCGAAATTTGATATACAGGGTACTGAGATTTGGGGAAATCGATGTGATCGGTTTTTAGCCAGAGATTTGGCCTTTGAGAACTCTACCAAACTCGTCCGACAATTTTGGGTCTACACACTTGAAATTTTAGATATAGATTCCTTGGACATGGATCTAACTTAATAACTTGATTTGAGCCCAAAACAATAAATTTTAGCGGGTCATAATAGGGGCCAAAGTTTTTTAAAAATTTATCTCTGCGGTCTCTTCCAAATTACTCAGACAATTTCTGGTCTAAATATTTGAAATTTTACATAAAGGGTTCAGAGATAGGGCAAGCTTTTTCATCAGTTTGGGTCGAAAATTTTTAGTTACCAATATATAAATGTATGTATGCCTGTTTGCATGTCTGCCTTAAACTTTCAATAGATGCGACGGATTTTACCAAGATCAGTATCGTTTTAAAGTTCGACCTTTCATACGACAAATATCGAAAAATTGGCTAAAAACATTAATATCTTCCCCTTCAACTAGGCACTTTTTTTAAAGTTATCCCCTCCTTTAGATTGTCTAGCCTTAATTTAAAAAAAATGTCGCTTCCGGTTTGGCGGTGTTCGTAACAGTATAAACGTTAGGTTTTACCCCGTTATTTTCCTCCTTTGTGGTACGGTTCGAGCCTGCCTTCCTACTACCACTTTTTTTTTTTTTTTTTTTTGCTCAACATACACATCCAAACACCCGGGCAACGCCGGGCTGAAATGCTAGTATATATATGTATAAAAGTGATCGTGTCTATGTGTCTGTCTGTGTACATTTCCCCACGCAATAACTCTCTAAATTTAAAGTCTACAGACTCGAAATTTGATATACAGGGTACTGAGATTTGGGAAAATCGATGTGATCGGTTTTCGGCCAGAAATTTCGCTGTTAAAGTGTCAAAGTTCAACGATTTGACCTTTGAGAACTCTACCAAACTTCTCCGACAATTTTGGGTCTACACATTTGAAATTTTATATATAGGTTCCTTAGACATAGATCTAACTTAATAACTTGATTTGAGCCGAAAACAATAAATGTTAAGGGGTCATAATAGGGGTCAAATTAAAAACAATTTGTCCTCTGCGGTCTCTACCAAATTACTCAGACAATTTCTGGTTTAAACATTTGAAATTTTACATAAAGAGGATTCAGAGATAGAGCAAGCTTTTTAATCGGCTTGAGTCGAAAATGTGAGCTATAAATATATAAATCTATGTATGTATGTTTGCATGTCTGCCTAAAACTTTCGACAGAGGCGACGGATTTTTACAAGATCAGTATTGTTTTGAAGTTCGACCTTTTTTTAGACGACAAATATCGAAAACTTGGCTAAAAACATTAATATCGTCATCTTCAACTGGGCACTTTTCTACAGGGGTGTCGGTTTTTTCGCCGATATTTTCGAAAGCCATCCTCTCCTTTCGATTGTCTAGCCTTAATTAAAACGTACGTTACTTCCGGTTTGACGGTGGTCATAACAGCAAAGACGTCAGGTTTTTCCCCGTTCTCTTCCTGCTTTGCGGTACGGGTTCGAGCCTGCCTTCGTACTACCACTTTTTTTTTATGCTCAACATACACCTCCAAACACCCGGACAACACCGGGCAGCCATGCTAGTATATATATATATATAGTATTCATTTTGAACCTTTTTAATCGATTTATTATTGATATTATTCAACCTTAACTTAAATGTATCATTAAATGATGAATTTGGTTTGCATCATATCAACCCTTTTAATGTTATTTAATACAACAATGCCTTACGATTCATTGTACCAGATTATTAATTGAATACACTTTGGTATTTGACCAGTAGATGGGGTAGTGGGTGCAGGTTCATACCTTTTTATAAAGTATTCATTCGAAAGTAATAACAATGAATGCAACAGGATCTGAAATCAACATTGACGATTCCGTAGTCTATGATCGTATCCACTCAGCTAGCGAACACGCTCATGTGTTTGCATACTCTCCATTGATTAATATAGACGCAATATTGGATGGTTAAATGCGTGTGTGCGCATAAGTTGTCATTCATATATGCACATATGTTTGATTTCA
The DNA here is from genome assembly GCF_053919585.1 of Euprymna scolopes. Taxonomy (NCBI): domain Eukaryota; kingdom Metazoa; phylum Mollusca; class Cephalopoda; order Sepiida; family Sepiolidae; genus Euprymna; species Euprymna scolopes. The sequence continues at coordinate 85,647,612 of NC_136490.1, forward strand.
TAGCCACATCCATCTGAAAACACACACACACACACACACAGAATTTGTAGACATTATTCTCCTTCCCATTCCTCCCTACTCTCTTTATACCTCCTCCCCGTCCCGCCTCATCTGTCAGAATAATCTGATGCCACTAAGTTGAGGAGATTGCTCTTTCTGAATATTCATACTTCTTATTTCTTCACCTTCTTCATAAGAAAACACCAAACAACTAATTTCTAACCATTCCACTCACAGCCACAGCTGACAACAATCCGCTCACCTTATCCCTTGCAATAAAAGCACTGATCGAGTTTTCAGAAACATTTTTTTCGTAAAATTTAAATTTCATTTAAAAAGGGAATTGTTTAGTTTTGTTATTCAAAACACATTTCAAGAGTTCTACCATTAAAAAATTTAAATATTTTCAAAACATTTTTCTTGTCCATTTATTTCATTCCAACTAAAATTGTCGATCTCTACTTGTAGTCAAATTCAATTTAAGAATTAAGAATATTTAAATTTTTATACAAACAAAAGCACTTGTCTCCTTTAAAAGATGACATATTTGTTTGGTCTTGCAGATTTTTAATTACTCTCCTTTTCGATTTGCTGAAATCATTCTCTTGTAAATGCCATCCCAAGAAACTTCTATAAAAAGAAAAAAAAGAAAGATTTTAATTTAATAATAATAATAATAATAATAATAATAATAATAATAATAATAATAATAATAATATATAAATCTCACTGTGTGTGTGTCTGTCTGTCTCCGTTTTTTTAAATTGTATCTCCTCCTAGACGGATGATCGTTGGACGGCGTTCTATAGCTCAAAAGATTGCATTTTTGGTGCAGAATTTTATTAGAGGTGTTTAATCGATTAAAATAATTGCTAAGGGCTTCAAAATGGGTTCAAACATGAAAGCATTGAAACCTTGACGAACGTAGCACAATGGCGTCATTCTGTGCATGCGTACATCGAGTAAAAATCTATTTCACAACGTTCTTTAAGCGGTAGTAACTTTGGTGCACTGGATTGCGTGACCGATTACTAACATAAGTGTTGCGGTTTCAATCTTCATAATTTTTTTACACATTTTAAATGTTATGTAATAAATACAGAAGAACATTTTTTTTTAAATACAGAATGTTTTTGATTTACGTAACGAAAACGTCATATTCAAAATATATATGATATATCGGCTTTTTTGTTACATTCCAAAAATCACGCAAATAGATCAAGTAATGGCATTTGTATTGGATTTACTCCTAAACTAATTAACCGATCATTATGAATATTAATTATGTGTATATGTTTATGTATTTTTATGTCTTAAACTACTTGACGGATCATTATGAATTTTACACATGTTTATATGATTATATATTTTACACATGTTTATATGATTATATATTTGTATGTATTGGATTAAACTAAAAATAAACTCTTAAACTAATTAACCGATCATTATCAATTTTAATTTTGTTTATATGATTATATATTTTACATATGTTTATATGATTATATATTTTACACATGTTTATATGATTATATATTTTACATATGTTTATATGATTATATATTTGTATGTATTGGTTTAAACTAAAACTAAACTCTTAAACTGATTAACCGATCATTATCAATTTTAATTTTGTTTATATATTTCAATGTTTTGGATTCACTCCTAAACTGATTAACCGATCATTATGAATTTTAATTATGTGTATATGTTTATATATTTTTCGTGGTTAAATTTTAAATTCTGAAAAAACAACATATAGAGACATATATTCGATTTAAGAATTTATTGCTTGACAAAAGGATTATATAGAAGGGGTTATTTTAATTTCCTTAATCCAAAGATTTTCAACAATGGCTTATATCATCAAAGGAAATTAAATGCAGTTAGCAAACTGCTCAGTTGCGAATGGACGCTATTTTGCTTTTCAGCACACTTATTGAAAATAGTTTTGCGAGTAGTTGTGGATAATTATATGGAGAAAATTGTACGAAAGAGAAGTTGATACAACCTTGTAATATCTATCAGGATTGTTCATCTGAATTCTATCAGTGTCTTATCTCGCTTATGTTTATATATTTTTATGTATTGGATTCATTTCTAAACTAAATAATCGATTATTATGAATGATTTGTATGCGTATATGATTATATATTTGTATGTATTGGTTTCACTCGTATACTAATTAACTGATCATTATGAATTTTATGTATTATATGTTTGCATATTTGTATCGATGTCATATTCCAAAATCACATACAATAATCACTTACTTTTTAATGTATTTATATGTACAAGAAATTCTATCAAAGTAATTAGGTACTTGTGTAGTATAGTACTCATATGAAAAAACAAAGAAAATATTACCTGTGAAAATATTACCTGTGTGTAAAAACTATGAAAACCGAAAATCACGTTTAATATTCGAGTAGTATGACTTACCTATCAGAAACAAGGTGCTTTTTCACTATGGCACTCAGATAAAAACAAACAAATTCTTGCCCCTGGCGTACAGAAAATTTAGCACAACAGAAAATTATCTAAACGTATCGAGTCCTTTCATTTTTAAATTAGAAAAAAGGTACTTGTACAGTATCCTACCCGAGAAATAAAGTACTTGTACAGTATAGTACCCATACGAAAAACAAAGGAAATCTTACCTGTGATGTACATAAAAGTAATCAAAACCGAAAATTATGTAATATATTCGAGTAGTATGACATTTATATAAGAAATAAGGTGCTTCTTTAATATAGCACTCTAATATAAAAACAAACTCACCTATGACATACGAAAAAGTTTGCACAACAGAAAATGATGTAAAGTCGAGTAGTTTCATCAATAAATATATTGATAAATAAGGTACTTGTACATTATCCTACCCAAGAAATAAGGTACTTGTGTAGTATAGTACTCATATGAAAAACAAAGAAATCCTACCTGTGACGTGCATAAGTTATTAAAACCGAAAATCACGTTACATATTCGAATAGCATGACTTTCAAATGAGAAATAAGGTGCTTCTTCACTATAGCACCCAGATGAAAAAACAAATTCCTACTCTAGAAGCAAAGAAAATTTAGCACAACAGAAAATTACTTAAAAGTATCGAGTTCTTTCATTTTTAAATTAGAAAAAAAAGGTACTTCTACAGTATCCTACCCAGGAAATAAGGTACTTGTACAGTGTAGTAAACATGAAAAATAAAGAAATTTTTATCTTTGACATAAGTTATCAAAATTGAAAATCATGTAATATTCGAGTAGTATAACATTTATATAAAAAATCGGATGCTTCTTCACTATAGCACTTTGATGTAAAAACACTCTTACCTGTGACATACCGAAAATTTAGCACAACAGAATTTTAAATGTGTTGACCTAGGTAAGGACATTTTTATTCCACATGTTGTAAATTTCCTGCACTAAGGAAGGTACAATTATTTCATACATATGTTGTGCAATACCCGTCCTAGGATAGGTAAAATATTATTTTGCTCAAGATGGCAAATGATACATAGACATAAAAACTTCCTCTATCCTTAGAATAACAGGTATGTTAAAAGATTTTCTCATTGTCTTATACGATCCCGAGAAACGCCGGGTGGCCTTGCTAGTAAATAAATAAAATTTTATCTTATCGCGCAAATTCATAAATAAGATCAAATAATCTTCTTCGATATGAAGTTTATTTTTTTTAAGTTTATGAATGCATTTTACTTTTATATTTCAAACGCTCGTGCCGAAGAATGGATGAGGAAACTCTCAGTCTTAAAGCCGATATAACCAATTCTTATTTACGATATTTTTGTTTTAAAAAAGAAAACTAATACAAAATGTATGAACGGATATTACGATCAGATTACTTATGAAAGTTGCGTTTTATTTTGGTATAAAGCTTCGTTCTAACTTTTATTCAGAAACAAAGAGACTGACGCATCAGAAATATAGTATAGATTTTATTGCTTTGAAATTTTAATGCTCAGTGCTATAAAAGAGGACACTAGTGTTCCGGGTTGACAACATGAACTGTGGAATATGCAAGACAATATTAGATCATACGGTCTGTATTTGTTGTTGTTGTTGTTGTTGTTGTTGTTGGTATTGTAGTAGTAGTAGTAGTAGTAGTAGTAGTAGTAGAGGATAGAAGATAATCAAATAAAAAGAATGACAAAGTTGATGCATACAAAATAAATGTTTTTATTGACAACTTAAGAAAACGAAAGATAAAGAGTTTGTAGAATATGAACCTTCACAGAAACTCTTGTTTTGTATGTAATAAGAAGTTGAGTACACGTATTTCTTTCGGCTGGCGCCGCATGCATAACATTTAAACATGTAAATAGGGTAAGCATAAAAATATGCATGTGTATATTCGCGTTACTGTTTGTTTGAGAAAGAGTTTATGTAGAAACTACATATATGCGTTCGGTGAGTGGTATGTGTATGTTTCACTGAGATGCAGAAGTAGGTGAATATCTTTTGTTGTATTTGTCTAGGAATTTCGTCCAAAATCGGCTGGGTAGAATTGTGTTGCTCACAAAAAGAAGGAAATAAAGAGAGAGAGAGAGAGAGAGAGAGAGAGAGAGAGAGAGAGAGAGAGAGAGAGAGAGAGAGAGTCGTGTGTGTGCGTTTGGGTTTTGATAGTACATTCTGCAATTTTTAGTGAATATCCTTTCTTTTTTTATTTGGCATAAAGTGTCTAGTAATTGGAGATTTCAGCGAATCAAGAATGAATATGTAAAACCATATTGACTGCCGCTGCTGATTTTAATACTGTATGAAAGACATGAATGCGTTTTCCTTTTCAGCTTTAATTCAAATAGATAGAAATGTAACCGTAACGTTTCACGGATTTCTTTCTCCAGTGAAGGACCGCTGCTCGTTGAAATTACTACGAGTTCATTTCTAACCACATTACAACAATAATCATATATCATCATAATGATATCCGAACACTAGACTACATCAAAGGGAGATCGCTCACATATCTTTGTCCAGGGTTGTCAGATTGACCTTTTTAATGCCAAATTTCATTAATTTGACCTTTTTTCAAAGAAGTTTGGCCTTCAAAAATTGTATTTGACCGTTTTTTCCAAAGCGTGGCGTGCGGACTAATTAAGGAAAGAAGAAACAATATTATAGTTACAATACTTTTAATTATTATTAAATTCAAAATAATATATTGAATATTTCATAAGGAATTTTTCAGTAAGTGTTGTAATTTAGTATATTAATAGAGTTTTATAATTAAAATGAAATATATCTTATGACATTTTTCATGTGATATATCTCATTATAATGGAAAATATACGTTCCTCTGTAGCATAAACTATGGCAACAAATCAAAGGCCGTAAACGACCAAGTTCTCTTTCTCCTCTGATCTTAAGCACATAGTACAATGGAGAAAGAGGTGGCTGGTTACTTTTAATGCATCTAAAACCAAGCTTCTATCTTTACATCATCAACGCTCTGACCCCATCTGGCATCAATTGGAGAGGCTCCATGTTTTGACAAGCTTCTGGGCTTGACCTTTACTCCTGATCTGAAATGGAACACGTACATCAAATCTGTTGTCAAGGTCGCTGGAAAAAGGGTAGGATCTTTCTACTGCTCCATTAGATATCTCACTGCTGACGCAATTCTCTATCTATATAAAAGCTGGGTACGTTCAAGGATGGAGTACTGTTGCCACATCTGGGCAGGAGATTTTAGAAAGACCTTATCGTGCCTTGACAGCATTCAGAATAGACTTCGTAGCCTAGTAGGGGATGCCCTTTTCTATTCAAGTAATCCAATTTACCAAATTTCCACTTCGAACGATTACTACGATATTATCCCATTGACTATTGTACGTTCAATAACCCTTATCCTCGAGTGGCCTCTGGGCCTTGATAAGTGGTGACTACTATGTAAAAAAAATTCTTGTCTCAAAGAAATATCTTGTATTTCTTCATTCTATTTCACAAATCAATTGCTTGTGCAGCTTATTCTCCGCAGAGTTAACAGCTGGCAATTTTTCTTTTATGCTATAAAAAAAAAAGAAAAAGAAAAGAAAGATACAATAAACAGAAATACGTTGCTACCACGTCTGTTACTCAACAATATCAAGTCCATCCTACCCACCCGGTTTGCACACATCATCATTTGCTGTTTTTCATTGAATCTACTGTTGGGTTGCTGTCAACTTCAGGTGACTCAACCTTAACCTTTCTTGCATTCAAAACGAGGCTTATATTTCTCCTCAGCACGATGAAGGAGGGATAGGGGTGTTGATTGACAGCTCACCACTACTATAGCAGTGAGCCCCTGTAATGGGTGAAAGGTGATTTGATGACATCGAGAAAATCGTGTTATTTCCCCTCATCTCAATAGCTGCAAGGCTGCACAAGCAACAACTCTCATGGTCGCAATTTCTTATTACTCATCTCAATAGCTGCAAGGCTGCACAAGCAACAACTCTCATGGTCGCAACTTCTTATTACTCATCTCAATAGCTGCAAGGCTGCACAAGCAACAACTCTCATGGTCGCAATTTCTTATTACTCATCTCAATAGCTGCAAGGCTGCACGAGCAACAACTCTCATGGTCGCAATTTCTTATTACTCATCTCAATAGCTGCAAGGCTGCACAAGCAACAACTCTCATGGTCGCAATTTCTTATTACTCATCTCAATAGCTGCAAGGCTGCACAAGCAACAACTCTCATGGTCGCAATTTCTTATTACTCATCTCAATAGCTGCAAGGCTGCACAAGCAACAACTCTCATGGTCGCAATTTCTTATTACTCATCTCAATAGCTGCAAGGCTGCACGAGCAACAACTCTCATGGTCGCAATTTCTTATTACTCATCTCAATAGCTGCAAGGCTGCACGAGCAACAACTCTCATGGTCGCAATTTCTTATTACTCATCTCAATAGCTGCAAGGCTGCACGAGCAACAACTCTCATGGTCGCAATTTCTTATTACTCATCTCAATAGCTGCAAGGCTGCACGAGCAACAACTCTCATGGTCGCAATTTCTTATTACTCATCTCAATAGCTGCAAGGCTGCACAAGTAACAACTCTCATGGTCGCAATTTCTTATTACTCATCTCAATAGCTGCAAGGCTGCACAAGCAACAACTCTCATGGTCGCAATTTCTTATTACTCATCTCAATAGCTGCAAGGCTGCAAAAGCAACAACTCTCATGGTCGCAATTTCTTATTACTCATCTCAATAGCTGCAAGGCTGCACAAGCAACAACTCTCATGGTCGCAATTTCTTATTACTCATCTCAATAGCTGCAAGGCTGCACAAGCAACAACTCTCATGGTCGCAATTTCTTATTACTCATCTCAATAGCTGCAAGGTGCACAAGCAACAACTCTCATGGTCGCAATTTCTTATTACTCATCTCAATAGCTGCAAGGTGCACAAGCAACAACTCTCATGGTCGCAATTTCTTATTACTCATCTCAATAGCTGCAAGGTGCACAAGCAACAACTCTCATGGTCGCAATTTCTTATTACTCATCTCAATAGCTGCAAGGCTGCACAAGCAACAACTCTCATGGTCGCAATTTCTTATTACTCATCTCAATAGCTGCAAGGTGCACAAGCAACAACTCTCATGGTCGCAATTTCTTATTACTCATCTCAATAGCTGCAAGGTGCACAAGCAACAACTCTCATGGTCGCAATTTCTTATTACTCATCTCAATAGCTGCAAGGCTGCACAAGCAACAACTCTCATGGTCGCAATTTCTTATTACTCATCTCAATAGCTGCAAGGTGCACAAGCAACAACTCTCATGGTCGCAATTTCTTATTACTCATCTCAATAGCTGCAAGGCTGCACAAGCAACAACTCTCATGGTCGCAATTTCTTATTACTCATCTCAATAGCTGCAAGGCTGCACGAGCAACAACTCTCATGGTCGCAATTTCTTATTACTCATCTCAATAGCTGCAAGGCTGCACGAGCAACAACTCTCATGGTCGCAATTTCTTATTACTCATCTCAATAGCTGCAAGGCTGCACAAGCAACAACTCTCATGGTCGCAATTTCTTATTACTCATCTCAATAGCTGCAAGGCTGCACAAGCAACAACTCTCATGGTCGCAATTTCTTATTACTCATCTCAATAGCTGCAAGGTGCACAAGCAACAACTCTCATGGTCGCAATTTCTTATTACTCATCTCAATAGCTGCAAGGCTGCACAAGCAACAACTCTCATGGTCGCAATTTCTTATTACTCATCTCAATAGCTGCAAGGCTGCACAAGCAACAACTCTCATGGTCGCAATTTCTTATTACTCATCTCAATAGCTGCAAGGTGCACAAGCAACAACTCTCATGGTCGCAATTTCTTATTACTCATCTCAATAGCTGCAAGGTGCACAAGCAACAACTCTCATGGTCGCAATTTCTTATTACTCATCTCAATAGCTGCAAGGTGCACAAGCAACAACTCTCATGCTCGCAATTTCTTATTACTCATCTCAATAGCTGCAAGGCTGCACAAGCAACAACTCTCATGGTCGCAATTTCTTATTACTCATCTCAATAGCTGCAAGGCTGCACAAGCAACAACTCTCATGGTCGCAATTTCTTATTACTCATCTCAATAGCTGCAAGGTGCACAAGCAACAACTCTCATGCTCGCAATTTCTTATTACTCATCTCAATAGCTGCAAGGCTGCACAAGCAACAACTCTCATGGTCGCAATTTCTTATTACTCATCTCAATAGCTGCAAGGTGCACAAGCAACAACTCTCATGGTCGCAATTTCTTATTACTCATCTCAATAGCTGCAAGGTGCACAAGCAACAACTCTCATGGTCGCAATTTCTTATTACTCATCTCAATAGCTGCAAGGCTGCACGAGCAACAACTCTCATGGTCGCAATTTCTTATTACTAATCTCAATAGCTGCAAGGCTCCACAAGCAACAACTCTCATGGTCGCAATTTCTTATTACTCATCTCAATAGCTGCAAGGCTGCACAAGCAACAACTCTCATGGTCGCAATTTCTTATTACTCATCTCAATAGCTGCAAGGTGCACAAGCAACAACTCTCATGGTCGCAATTTCTTATTACTCATCTCAATAGCTGCAAGGTGCACAAGCAACAACTCTCATGGTCGCAATTTCTTATTACTCATCTCAATAGCTGCAAGGCTGCACAAGCAACAACTCTCATGGTCGCAATTTCTTATTACTCATCTCAATAGCTGCAAGGTGCACAAGCAACAACTCTCATGGTCGCAATTTCTTATTACTCATCTCAATAGCTGCAAGGTGCACAAGCAACAACTCTCATGCTCGCAATTTCTTATTACTCATCTCAATAGCTGCAAGGTGCACAAGCAACAACTCTCATGGTCGCAATTTCTTATTACTCATCTCAATAGCTGCAAGGTGCACAAGCAACAACTCTCATGGTCGCAATTTCTTATTACTCATCTCAATAGCTGCAAGGCTGCACAAGCAACAACTCTCATGGTCGCAATTTCTTATTACTCATCTCAATAGCTGCAAGGCTGCACAAGCAACAACTCTCATGGTCGCAATTTCTTATTACTCATCTCAATAGCTGCAAGGTGCACAAGCAACAACTCTCATGGTCGCAATTTCTTATTACTCATCTCAATAGCTGCAAGGTGCACAGGCAACAACTCTCATGGTCGCAATTTCTTATTACTCATCTCAATAGCTGCAAGGCTGCACAAGCAACAACTCTCATGGTCGCAATTTCTTATTACTCATCTCAATAGCTGCAAGGCTGCACAAGCAACAACTCTCATGGTCGCAATTTCTTATTACTCATCTCAATAGCTGCAAGGTGCACAAGCAACAACTCTCATGCTCGCAATTTCTTATTACTCATCTCAATAGCTGCAAGGCTGCACAAGCAACAACTCTCATGGTCGCAATTTCTTATTACTCATCTCAATAGCTGCAAGGTGCACAAGCAACAACTCTCATGGTCGCAATTTCTTATTACTCATCTCAATAGCTGCAAGGTGCACAAGCAACAACTCTTATGGTCGCAATTTCTTATTACTCATCTCAATAGCTGCAAGGCTGCACAAGCAACAACTCTCATGGTCGCAATTTCTTATTACTCATCTCAATAGCTGCAAGGTGCACAAGCAACAACTCTCATGCTCGCAATTTCTTATTACTCATCTCAATAGCTGCAAGGTGCACAAGCAACAACTCTCATGCTCGCAATTTCTTATTACTCATCTCAATAGCTGCAAGGCTGCACAAGCAACAACTCTCATGGTCGCAATTTCTTATTACTCATCTCAATAGCTGCAAGGTGCACAAGCAACAACTCTCATGGTCGCAATTTCTTATTACTCATCTCAATAGCTGCAAGGTGCACAAGCAACAACTCTCATGGTCGCAATTTCTTATTACTCATCTCAATAGCTGCAAGGTGCACAGGCAACAACTCTCATGGTCGCAATTTCTTATTACTCATCTCAATAGCTGCAAGGTGCACAGGCAACAACTCTCATGGTCGCAATTTCTTATTACTCATCTCAATAGCTGCAAGGCTGCACAAGCAACAACTCTCATGGTCGCAATTTCTTATTACTCATCTCAATAGCTGCAAGGTGCACAAGCAACAACTCTCATGCTCGCAATTTCTTATTACTCATCTCAATAGCTGCAAGGCTGCACAAGCAACAACTCTCATGGTCGCAATTTCTTATTACTCATCTCAATAGCTGCAAGGTGCACAAGCAACAACTCTCATGGTCGCAATTTCTTATTACTCATCTCAATAGCTGCAAGGTGCACAAGCAACAACTCTCATGCTCGCAATTTCTTATTACTCATCTCAATAGCTGCAAGGCTGCACAAGCAACAACTCTCATGGTCGCAATTTCTTATTACTCATCTCAATAGCTGCAAGGTGCACAGGCAACAACTCTCATGGTCGCAATTTCTTATTACTCATCTCAATAGCTGCAAGGCTGCACAAGCAACAACTCTCATGGTCGCAATTTCTTATTACTCATCTCAATAGCTGCAAGGCTGCACAAGCAACAACTCTCATGGTCGCAATTTCTTATTACTCATCTCAATAGCTGCAAGGTGCACAAGCAACAACTCTCATGCTCGCAATTTCTTATTACTCATCTCAATAGCTGCAAGGCTGCACAAGCAACAACTCTCATGGTCGCAATTTCTTATTACTCATCTCAATAGCTGCAAGGTGCACAAGCAACAACTCTCATGCTCGCAATTTCTTATTACTCATCTCAATAGCTGCAAGGTGCACAGGCAACAACTCTCATGGTCGCAATTTCTTATTACTCATCTCAATAGCTGCAAGGTGCACAAGCAACAACTCTTATGGTCGCAATTTCTTATTACTCATCTCAATAGCTGCAAGGCTGCACAAGCAACAACTCTCATGGTCGCAATTTCTTATTACTAAGTTTTTTTTAACCTCTTGTTGAAGACGAGATTATTTTGAGATTATATTCATCAAGGAATGATCTCAGATCATTCACACCGTTGATTACTTTACTTCTGAAATCGAATAAGGTAATAATCATTTAATTTAAATCTATGCAACGAAATCGTAGTTAACGGGGGGAATGGCATGGTTCGTGAACATTGATTTTTTTAAAACTGATTTTAATAAATAACCTACGAGTATTAATAGTTTTTAATTTTTTGTTTTTGTTTGAATATACATTAAAATACTTTCGAGGTAAATTTGAAAGGAAATATCAATATATCTGTAATTGTATTTACTTTCTTATTTAGTAAAAAAGTAAATTTTAAAATGAAACAGAAGCGAATTGGAAAGTCAACGTACCACCTACTTTAACAACTTTAATAGTTGATATAATACATTAAAAGATATAAAGCATACAGTTCTTTATTTACGCAATATTATCTCCTATGTATAATATTCTGATTGCAGAAATTCATCTCTGAACCAAATTACCGTAAGTTTACAACAACAGATGCCACATACAGATTTATTATGCCTACGCCATTATCTACCATCTTATGTAACTTTTAAACACCATTTAGGCCACATTTTGTCGTTATAATAAAATCCTATATTTCATCCTAGGAGCGCCATCATCACAATCGCAACCAGGAAGTAGTTCGTATTCCCCCCCCTTTAAATACAAAGTACTCTTACCATTCCCAGTCATCACCGGGAGGATTTCTACACTTTCAACGGATATTGGATTACACCCTTATTAACTGGGTCTTATACTCATAGCCATAACATACTCCTTCCATTTTCCAATACAAAAATAATAAATTCTCCTTTCTCACATTCCGCTAAATCTCATTAGCTTAAACTGACTATTTATTCATTCCAGAATCTAACTCTTATTACAAAAACGAACGCTCCAGAAATGTACCAATACGGTTTCACTCTATACAAGAGGTAATGGTTTTATATAAAATACACCTATTACAAATATATTAAACAACTGCAGCGCACTGAGACAATGTTTATAAGCCAAGAATGCTTTCATTTATACATTAAGTATACCAAACATGTTAATTTTTATTAACCAGTTACGCTACCGTGCTAAATCTTTTCTATTTACATACATTGGACATACTGCATCGGCACTGATAATCATTATTTCTTCTTTATTTTATAAAAGCAAGATAAACCTATCTTTTTTAAGTACGATTGACGAAAAACCTTTATACGCTAAATAAAAAAATAAAAAACGGATTATCGACAATATAACCGAGGTCCGTACTGCCTATTCTTGACTACCATGCTAAATCTTTTCTGGGTACATCGTACATACTGTTTTTCGACACATCGGCACTAATAACCATTATTTCTTCTTTCTTTTATAAAAGATGGAAATTCTTTATTTATACGCTAAAGAAGAAATAAAAAATGATTATTGTTATGGCCGAGACCTGTGTTCATAACCAGTATTTTGCAGTTTATATACTTAAAAAAAAACTCATGTGCGATTTGGAAGCCTGTAAACTGTCTACAATATACAGTTTATATCCTTAAAAATCTCCTCATGTGTGATTTGGAAGCCTTTAAACTGTCTATTTCTGACTATTTTCAAAATTTGTGTGTGCATGTTAGTGCGTATGTGTGTATGTGTATGTATGTTTGTTAAAGTATGTGCTTGAATGCGTGTTTGTATGTTTGTTTGCTTGTGTGTTTTGTGTGTGACTTTTTATGTGTGTGCATACGTGTGTGTGTGTGTGTGTGTGTGTGTGTGTGCGTGTGTTTGGGTGTATGTGTGAGTGCGTGTGTGCATATGTGTGAATGTGTGCATGGGTTTGTGTGTGTGGGGTGCGTGTGTGTGTGTGCGTGCATGTGTGCGTGTGTATGTGTGCATGTGTGTGAGTACGTACGTGTTCACGTGTGTGTGTATGTCTGTGTGCATATGCATGTGTGCGCGCGCGCGTGTGTGTTGCATCAACGAGACTACGCCACGACCTCGCGTGGTTTGGCGGGTACAGCCAGTTCTGAAATATTCACTAAAGATTCTTAAAAGTTTGAATAAAGAAAATTATTCAAGATAGAATTAGAAAAAAAATTATTTCTTTTTGAAGGAAGACAATCAAATTGTTGCAATTAAACTTTCTTGACTGGAGCAATTTCGTTCCGATTAACTTGGGTTTTGCGTTATCTCCTTTTACTGATGTTAAGTCAATTTTTGTATCCGATAATTAACTCTTTCAGAGAAATCATTTATATCTTTTATAGCCAATATTATCTTATTCCGAGTTATATGTTCCTATGTAAGAATGTTTGCATTGAACCACTTTGTGAGAGACAAAGCAAGAGTTATTAAGTTCCTGTAAGAACGTATTTTTCATAAAGCTTTTCTAATGAAATACGATCTTGTTAATTTTAGGTTGTATTTTTTAATACGTATTGCTTCGAATCATTTTAGTCGGTGTGCGTAGTTATTTTCACACACACACATCAAATGGTTCTGAAGTTTGTGAACAAGGGAGATACTAGTGTCAACGTAATGGATGCAACATAAAGTTAAGGTGAAGTTAGCATTTTATGAGGTAGTGGTTAGATGTTGTTACACGATTTGAATAAATTTATAGAAGATTAGTAGGGAGACTCAACGTTGCCCAGGATTAAATGATGATCAACAAATGCATCGGGAGGAAGTGACTTAGTACACAATACATTGTAGTCTATAGTGTACTGTAGAAGACCTACTGTTGATTTTATAAAATTATTTTAAAATTAAATTGAATTAAAGTTTAAAATGCAAAAGCCAAGTATCATGGTTCAGTTGTGCTCTAAACAGAAACATTCGTTTCAAACGCACTCCTGTCTTATCAAGGAATATACTGTGGATTTTATACGTTGGGTCTTTCTGCATGTGTGGGAATAAAACTTCTCAAATGCACATGTGGCTGTCTAATGATGTTAACTTTGATAAAAATTGGACTCTTCCTTTTTTAATCAAATTTTTTAATTATCGCGGCATTCTGATATCTAAGAACATTCCCAGAAACATAAAATACATTTGTAGGAATTTCCCGAGTCCACACGCACACAAAGACACAAACACACGCACACAAAGACACAAAGACACAAAGACACACACACACACACACACACACACACACACAAAGTGTCTTTATAGAGATACTGCCAAAGCTGGCGCAAAGAAGGTGAGATCCTTCTGCTTGCCATTATCCTATATCTCTATTAAATTAAAGTTTTAAACAAATTTTCACACCATTAAAAATATCAAATATTTACATGAAAATAATTTTGAAACCATCCTTTACATATACCTTATAAAATTTTGAAATATTTTCGGTTAACTTTCATTGGTCGCATTTTCAGTTCTAATAGTCATAAAACCTCACATCACATAATAAATAAATAAATTAATTAATCATATAGGTTTAAATAACCTGTGAAATTTCGAGAAGATCCAATCAAATTTAACCATGATATTTTAATTGAAATGTAAGGTATTAAATACAAAAATGAAAAAATGTTTCAGTTTCCTTTTTTGATTCGTAAGTTTTTTTGTTTTTCATAATTAACTTGGATTATGAAAATATTGTATAAAGACACATTGAATCAATATCATTGGAAGACTAATTTTATTCTCTTTCCAGTGATATATATTTTTTTTAATTGGCCCACAAATAAAGGCGATGTAGTTTGTTTAAGCATATTATGTGTGGATTTTTTCTGATGTTCAACGACTTTTAATGCTCTAATGTAGAAATAGATATGTTTTTATTGCACGGAAACAGTACACAAATAACTGGAAATGTTTAACGAATTGGAATACGTAACTGGTAACGAGAGGGGCAAGAAAAGCTGGGGAAACAGGAATGCCGTCATTTAAAAGCTGGAAAGGATGAATATCGTCACTGGAAACATGACAAAATGGATGATGTCGCATGAGTTTCTGGTATGAGTGTCTTTGTACTAATAATGAAGTGCCTTACGTAGGTCTCGTCCGCGTAAACCTTGCCAAGAACTAGATCGACGTGAAACGTCGCCGCATGCAGGAAATAGATAATGTTGACGATCACAGGAACGAAAAAAAAAAAAACGTCGCAGAGCACAAGAGAACGTTGTCTGATCCAAAACGAAGGACATGAGCAGAGACAGAACGAATATCGGCGTAACAAAGAGTGCAGAAGGATGTCGACAGAAACGGGAGATCAGCAGGAGATCAGCAGGAGCAGGCGCAGGAGTAAGCTACAGATGTTGATGCATGGTTCGACTGCTGTAGTTGCCGTGACGTATAGCGATGATGACGCCCAGCCGTAATTGTTGATAAGCTGCAGAAGGAGATGAGAAGGCTGCAGTTGGATTCTCAGCGTTGCAAAGGAGAAAGGGGCGCCATAATGTCCGGCAAAGGTCCATGAACCAGGCATGCTTAATGGAGACGATGTCGGGTCTAATAATAAACGCCGGAGTGAAGAAACACGTCTTTTTATGTTTGTTAATCTACTCCTGGCATGAGATCTACTTAGTTATTTGAACTGAATAAAAGAGAAGAAAGAAACTGTTCGTTTGTCATATGAATGACTGTTCAAGAATTAAACATCCAGTTTTATTAGGAGCACCGAATCATAAACACGACAAACTTATAAAAAAATTTTGGTATTTTTTTTTTTTTTTTGCATATATACTAGCATTTCAGCCCAGCGTTGCCCGGGTATATGGAGGTGTATGTTGAGCAAAAAAAAAAAAAAAAAAAAAGCAGTCAATTTTTTTACAAACTTTGACCCCTATTATGACTCCTTAACATTTAATGTTTGAGGCTCAAATTCAAGTTATTAAGTTAAATCCATGTCTAAGGAACCTATATCTAAAATTTCAAGTATTTAGACTCAAAATTGTCGGAGGAGTTTGGTAAAGTTCTCAAAGGTCAAATCGTTGAACTTTAACGCCTTAATCGCCAAATTTCTGACCGAAAACCGATCACATAGATTTTCCCAAATCTCAGTACTCTGTATATTAAATTTCGAGTCTGTAGACTTAAAACTGATAGAGTTATTGCGTAGGGAAATGCAACCCGATCACTTCGATTTTCCCAAATCTCAGTACCCTGTATATCAAATTTCGAGTCTGTAGATTAAAAATTGACAGTTTTTGCGTAGGGAAATGTACACACACAAACAGACAGACACGCAGACACACAGACACGTCCACTTTTATAGATATACTAGCATTTCAGCCAGGCGTTGCCCGGGTGTTTGGATGTGTATGTTGAACATAAAAAAGAGGTAGTAGGAAGGCAGGCTCGAACCCGTACCGCAAAGGAGGAAAAGAACGAGGTAAAACCTAACGTTTATGCTGTTACGACCACCGCCAAACCGGAAGCGGCATTTTTTAAAATTAAGGCTAGACAACCTAAAGGAGAGGATTACTTTAAAAAATATCGGCGAAAAAAGTGCCCCCCCCCCTAGAAAAGTGTCTAGTTGAAGGGGAAGATAATGCTTTTAGCCCTTTTTCCTATATTTGTCGTATGAAAGGTCGAACTTTAAAACTATACTAATCTTGGTAAAATCCGTCGCCTCTATTGAAAGTTTAAGGCAGACATGCAAACAGGCATACATACATTTATATATTGGTATCTAAAAATTTTCGACCCAAACTGGTGAAAAAGCTTGCCCTATCTCTGAATACCCTTTATATAAAATTTCAAATATTTAGACCAGAAATTGTCTGAGTAATTTGGAAGAGACCGCAGAGGGAAATTTTTGTTTTAAACTTTGACCCCTATTATGACTCCTTAACATTTAATGTTTTGGGCTCAAATCAAGTTATTAAGTTAGATCCATGTCCAAGGAACCTATATCTAAAATTTCAAGTGCGTAGACCCAAAATTGTTGAAGGGGTTTGGTAGAGTTCTCAAAGATCAAATCGTTGAACTTTGACCCCTTAATCGCCAAATTTCTGGCCCAAAACCGATCACATCGATTTTCCCAAATCTCAGTATCCTGTATATTAAATTTCTAGTCTGTAGACTAAAAATTGGCAGAGTTATTGCGTAGGAAATGTACACAGACACGTTCACTTTTATATATATATATATATATATATATATATATATATATATATATATATATATATATATATATATATATATATATATATATAATTATTTTCTACTATAATAATTAAATACCTACAGACACTAGTGTTTCATCCTTTCGGGAATCTTCAGTGCAGGGTGTCACGATTACTCCCAGTCGAACGATTCGAACCCCGTATCACGAGACATCTCTGGCTCGATTAGCGGAGACCTAATCCAATTCGGCTACCATTAACCGCTTGAAATAGCGTTGAATTTTAAACATCTTAATTTTAAGTGTTCATTTACGTCAGTCAGACAGTGATCTAATCGTTATACGATGATCTACGCATAAGAGCTAAATTGACCGACTTTTAATTCAACTGAAAGTGCTCAACGATAAGAAACGAATTTCTTAAAGGGGCTGTCATAATTATTTTCTACTATAATAATTAAATACCTACAGACACTAGTGTTTCATCCTTTCGGGAATCTTCAGTGCAGGGTGTCACGATTACTCCCAGTCGAACGATTCGAACCCCGTATCACGAGACATCTCTGGCTCGATTAGCGGAGACCTAATCCAATTCGGCTACAATTAACCGCTTGAACTAACGTTGAATTTTAAACATCTTAATTTTAAGTGTTCAATTACGTCAGTATATATATATATATATATATATATATATATATATATATATATATATATATATATATATATAGACTAGCATGGGTGCTCGGCGTTGCCCGGGTATTTGGAGATGTATGTTGAGCAAAAAAAAAAAAAAGTGGCCATTTTTTTTTAATTTTGACCCCTATTATGACCCCTTAACATTTATTGTTTTAGGCTCAAATTCAAGTTATTAAGTTAAATCCATGTCCAATGAACCTATATCTAAAATTTCAAGTGTTTAGACCGAAAATTGTCGGAGGAGTTTGGCAGAGTTCTCAGAGATCAAATCGTTGAACATTGACCCCTTAATCGCCAAATTTCTGACCGAAACCCGATCACATAGATTTTCCCAAATCTCAGTACCCTGTATATCAAATCTCGAGTCTGTAGACTAAAAATTAAGAGAGTTATTGCGTAGAGAAATGTACACACGCACACACGCACACACACACACACACACACATACACAGACACACAGCAGACACACACACAGACACGCAGACACTCAGATACACAGACACGTTCACTTTTATAGATATACTTGCGTGGGTGCTCGGCGTTGCCGGAGTGTTTGGGGGTGTATACTAAGCAAAAACAAAAAAAAAGGTAAATTTTTTTAACTTTGACCCCTATTATGACCCCTCAGCATTTATTGTTTTGGGCTCAAATTAAGTTATTAAGTTAGATCCATGTCCAAGGAACCTATATCTAAAATTTCAAATGTTTAGACCCAAAATTATCGAAGGAGTTTGGTAATGTTCTCAAAGGTCAAATCGTTGAACTTTGACCCTTTAACAGACAAATTTTTGGCCCAAAACCGATCACATCGATTTTCCCAAATCTCGGTATCCTGTATATCAAATTTCGAGTCTGTAGACTAAAAATTGGCAGAGTTATTGCGTAGGGAAATGTACACAGACACACAGACGCACAGACATGTTCACTTTTATAGATAGATAGATAGATAGATAGATAGATAGATAGATAGATAGATAGATAGATAGATAGATAAATAGATAGATAGATAGATAGATAGATACTAATATATGATGTGAGGGTTCAAACATCATTAATTTAGTTAAAATAAAAATACAAGATTGTAATATTTTTGGAAAAGATAAAAATTTTGATAAAAATAACATTTTATTAAATCTAAAAATAAATTTGTGTTGTTCGTCGTTACGTGACTTGTATATTATCAGTTCATTTGTTGGTTATTTATTGAAATCCAATACAGTTAGAAAAAATCAGAATTTTCACATCTTCGATACATAAACTGCAATACCTATAGATGGTCCTTATTCTTCCTTATTCTTCTTCCCTTGACAGATTATTTCGAAAAAATAATACAAAATCAAGCTAATAAAATCTCTTTTTAAAATACTCCTGATGACGATCAAAAATCGAAAGCGCTCGATGAATGGCTTAAACAAGAACACTTGAAGTCACAATATACAATCTACCCAACGAAAAAAATTCTCTCCACGCCAAGAAAATAACCAGAAAAATAAAATTAAAAAATAATAAAAAAAGAAAGAAAACTGCGATATGTGATGTTTTTGTCTCCCGGGATTTCAATGATGATCAACGAATATTTCCCACTCCTATATTTTTATTGTCATCGAAATCCGTGAAATCGCCCGGAAGGAAACTTCACATACCTCCATACAGTAACTTAGTCCAAAATATATGTTATTCTACATTGCACTCGAGAGAACCTACTGTTTCTTTTATAAAGTTATTTTATATAAGCTTCTTTCCAGTTAACGAAAAAAAATATTAAGAAATTTACGTGCGGGGTTCGAACCTATAAAAAAAAAAAAGAAAAAAAAAAGCGTTATTAAATTCTTTGGAGTTAAAGAAAAACAAAAAAATTTACGTGCAGGGTTCGAACCTATAGATCACGTCATGCAAAAAAAAATAAATAAATGCGTGAATTTTGAAGTCTTATTAAATTCTTTGCAGTTAAAGAAAAAAAAAATAAGAAATTTACGTGCGGAGTTTGAACCTACAAACCTCATCATGCAAAAAAAAAAAAAATAGATAAAATAAAAAAAAAACACGGCATCGACTCACTAACAGTAGAATTTTCACGGCCCGTCGTTCTATCATTCTTGCTAAACGACGGAAAAAATGGCTTTACCGATGATAGATAAATTAAAATAACGGTTTCGATTATCGGTAATTATCGAGAGTAATCTGAGACAAAACTTAACTAAGATCACTCTCAAACACACTCCATACACTAAAGTTCTATAAATTTTAAAGAAAATCTGTTCAGCCGTTTCAGAGTTGCTTTTCATTCAATAAGCAACCTGATTATGGTACAAAAATGCTCTAATATTCACTGGGGGTGGGGGTAATCATTATTTTAGTGATTGTGCGTGTTAAAAAATATTTTCTTTTATTCTTATTGGCAAATATTCTAAAAAAAAGAAAAGAAAAAACACTGAAAAACGGTCAATTGCTGATTACTTTTTGGATTTCCCTGTTGTAGTTGCTTGTGTATATTAGAAAATATTTTTAATCTAATTTTAACTTTTTAAAAATAATATCAATATCTTATTAGCTTAGTTATATATTTTAGCATGGTTAGTTTTTATCCTACATTGTCCTTGATTTCCTAGCAAGTATGTATTTTTTTGTTACAACATTATCTTTATTATATACACATCTCATCATCGTAATTATTGATATTAATAATAGAAAAAAATTACCGTTTTTCTTATTTATTGATTTTTTTTAACCGTTTTACTTATGGGAATTCAATTCGGTTAAATATTTGCTTTTGTTATCTTGTGCATTGTTTCTTTTTTTAAGGTTTTAGATATATATATTTTTTTGCATAGATGTCTTAATGTGTGTTTATTTTATTTGGATCAGACAACTTTCCAACATCTTTTGTATTCGCATCCATCTTATATTTCATGAGAAATATAATCATTTATTTTTTGTCTTTTTCAATATTTGAAATATTTTTAGTTTTCAGAAACACACAATAAAAACAGAAGATGAAGTTTTCAATATAAAATGAAAATATCGCCATATTTCATTAGAATCAGTTCTGAAGGTAAGCATCACAACATTCACGTGGATTTATTGTTCTCATTAGAAAACGTTTTGTTTTGTAATTGTTCTCATTATTTCAAAGATGTGATTTAATAGATGATGGAGGTAGTTACTTTGATTCGATTAAAATTCTCTAAAAAAATAATTTTAACAATAAAAAAAAAACAGTTAAAAACGTAGACAAGTAATGTAGCTTATGAACCTTTATTCAATTTTGAACGATTTATTACAAGCATAGTATTTATAGTTATACTAAAGAATTCTTAATCAAGGAAATTAATCTATGACATTATCATGCTACACAACTCTTTTTCTATGAAATTAACTCCACTTATTAAAGTCAAATTTCTATCAAATTAAAACACTTCAAATTACAATACCTGAGAGATAATAACTAATTTCTTGCAGATGATTTCTGTGTATAGACTTAATAAACTAACTATTAACCATTATCATAATACATGATGGTAGTGGTGATGCCTATTGAATTTGGAGTTAACATATTATAAAATTAATAACATAAGTAAATATTCATCGGACAGTGAAGGTACGTAATTATTTTTAATGAGTCATCCAAACTCTAACTCAGATGAAAAGGTATAGCAATGATGACATCTGATTAAAAATAAAATAATCTTGAATGTTTTTGTGTGATTTCGTTTCTATTTGAAATATTTATTTAAATAAATTGTTGCTGTTCAAATGTTAAATGAATAAAATTTAATGGATTTGACAGTTTTAAAAGATGAAGCTGAAATAAATATTAATTTAACACTAGGATGACCAACCCCTTTGATATATTTAAAATGGCCAACGTGGCGGTTTATATTTTGCATTAAAAGTAATCATATATGGTTAATGAAATTACTTAAATATGTTTGCAATACATGGTTTATTAAAGAATATTACTATGTATTACACAACATTAGGCATCATTTTGAAGTTGGCTATAACATTCTTTCTACAATCGTGTAGAATCAACTATTTAGCAATATTCCACAATCTTTATTAACAGTACCTTAGTTTCATACTTTTGCATTCGTTCTTTTGCATACTTTGCAAACAGTGATCGTGGTTATTGAACATTTTTATCATGATACATGCAATGTTTTTTAAGTAATAAAGAGCTTGTGGAGAGCACCTCTGCAGGATTCAGTAAGCTTCGTTTCTGAATATAACCGTGCCTAATACTCTCAATGAACTCCAAAATGAAATCCTTCTCTCTGATGCAAGTTTGTATAAGTTGAGTGAATTTCATAGAAAAAGAGATTATAACTGCCATAACATCCAGTAAAGATTCTAAAGAGGGCAAAGTCTTGTAGCACAACATGTATTCAGATGATTTTGTCGATTACGTCTACTCCTACTTTATTAGTATTATAGAAATCAATGACTGCAGGGTTTTTCTTCTCATCTACTGAAATTGTTGAAGAACTATGCATTGTTAATAAGAAACACACATTTTTATTAGTCTTGCATTGGTAATTCACAAAAATGTATTCACTTTCATCTTAGAAACAAAACTTTGGATTCATACTTTCCCGCTTTTATTGTAAAGTCATGGTTTTTAAGAGATGTTTGTGGTTTCCTCTCACAGCACCGACAACTGCAGTGACTCTATATCATAGTTTCCTTGTAACGAGCCTATCCTTGTTTTATCGTTATTTCCATGGCAGGTGCTCGTCTGAACTCCAATCTCTGGCCCCCCCCTCGCCAATCTTTCACGAAAAACACCCGTCTAGCTGAATCCACTGTGAATAATTTCCCCCACTCTATATCTGTGCCTAAATCAAAATGCGGATTCCATGAACAAAGCTTCTTTCTTAGAACTGCACGCCTGTTGAACTCTGTTCCGTCTGCCTGCTTCCCTCCGGACTACAACTTGGATGTCTTCAAGTCCAATGTTAACAAATTCCTAATGAACCGCCCCCTTAATTAAACACTTCATCAAATCTCCACACTAACGTAATGTACTTGCAATAATCCTTATCCCTGAGTGGCTTCCGGGCCTTGATAAGTGGTGATCACTGTGTAAAAAAAAAAAAAAAAAACTTCATAAGACGAAAAAAGTTATCTATTGTTACATTATAGCATTTATTCTTCACTTCTTCAGCAAGGCTGAGCACAACATGTTCTGTTAAAGGAACTCGTAAGCTCGATTCCTTTTCCATGACTTCTAAGTAGAGGATCACATTTAAAATGCATTTGTTTTCTACTTTTGTAAGGAACCAAAATTTAATTTCAAACTTATCAGGTTTATTGGGCATAATTACAATGAATGGGCACCTGTTTTTTATGGGCAATAGCTTCGCCAATTGTCAAACTATTTTGGTTAGTATATATGTTCCTTTGCAATTTTCAGCAAATATATCAAAAATTTCACTGATGCAACTAAATCTGTAATTTTTGAGCTTCTCTAAACTTTGTTACCAAACCTAATAAATATTTGTGTTTTCTTGTAATCATTTCTAGACATAGATTCTCCAAATAGGTTTAGTCCATAAGTTTTATTCCATAAAAAATCAGCGCTGTGAGATTTTCTATACTTTCAATTTTTCTATATTTTCAATGTAGGCCTGCAAGATTTCTAAGGATAACACAAAACTTACCATAATTTTTAACTTCATTAATTGTGTAGTTATGAATTTTCCATCGCATAGTTTCTTCAATAAAAATTCTCCAACCAGAATATGGAGATTCTGCAGTTAAATTTTTAATAGTTTTGAAATATCATGAAGTAGCTTTGAATATCTTGGCTGTTGGTCTCTAGGATGATGATAGGATTGCCAAGGCAATCTCGTGTTATGATAGTATTTCTATTTATGGGGGTGTTTGCTTGTATATCTGAAGAGGTATTTGTTTGTTTAGTGGATTCACCTTAACAATCTTGAGAATCATCAGAATCTGATGAGCTTGAAAAAAACTTTTTGCAATACAAACTCTTTGTCATCATCAAAATTTGAAACTTCATCTTCTGATTAGAATATAATATTCAATGCGTCTTCTTTATTCTCATTACGCCGTGAAGCAGCTCATATCATCATGGCTCCCCAGCAGTGTTGATCAAACACCACCACCCTTAATCTTAGGAAGAAGACATGTTACAAACATTTGATCCAATTTCCTATTCTTAATTGCAATTACTAACCTTTTCAATCTCATAAAAGCATATATATAAAGATACAACGATTAAAGGTGGATATATACATAAATAACTAAATAAATAATACTATTAAAATATAATTAAACATTATTATAAAATATAATAAAATATATAATAATATAATAATTATAAAACATTTATAATAATATAAAAAATTTATTAATTAAAATATTCAATAATAAATAAAACTAATGGATTATTAGGGGGTAAAAGAGATATATACATAAACAAATACATATACACACATATGCATAAAAATTTATACATCTATAAAAGTGAAAGTGTCTCTCTGTCTGTCTGTGTACATTTTCCTACACAATATCTGTGTCAATTTTTAGTCTACAGACTCGAAATTTGATATGCAGGGTACTGAGATTTATGAAAATCTTTGTAATCAGTTTTGGGCGATAAATTTGGCTGTTAAGGCGTCAAAGTTCAACGATTTGACCTTTGAAAACGCTACAAAACTTCTCCGACAATTTTGGGTCTAAACACTTGAAATTTCAGATATAAGTTCCTTGGACATGGATCTAACTTAATAACTTGATTTGAGCCCAAACAATAAATGTTAAGGGGTCATAATAGGGGTCAAAGTTAAAAGAAAAAATTGACCTCTGCGGTCTCTACCAAATTACGCACACAATTTCTGGTCTAAACACTTGAAATTTTACATAAAGGGTATTCAGAGATAAGGCAAGCTTTTTAATCGGTTTGGGTCGAAAATTTGAGCTACAAATATATAAATCTATGTATGTTTGCATGTCTGCCTAAAACTTTCGACAGAGGCGACCGATTTTTACAAGATCAATATCGTTTTGAAGCTCGACCCTTCAGACGACAAATACCGAAAAATTGGCTAAAAACATTAATATATTTACCTTCAACTGGGCACTTTTCTACAGGGTGGGATCACTTTTTTCGCCGATATTTTCGAAAGTCATTCCCTCTTTTTCTTAATTTAAACCTTTCCGGTTTTCATTTCCAGTTTGGCGGTGGTCGTAACAGCAAAGACGTCACGTTTTTTTTTCACGTTCTTTTCCTCCTTCGCGGTACGGGTTCCAGCCTGCCTTCCTACTACCACTTTTTTTTTGGGGGGGGGGGAGGGGTCAACACCGGGCATCCATGCCAGTATATATATATAATATAATATATATATATATATATATATATATATATATATATATATATATATATATATATAAACACTCATATATACATAGATACACACATATACATATATGTATACATATATATATATATATATTAAGTAATGTGATTTATAATTTAAAATTTAAAAATTAAAAAAAATTAAAAAAAAATTAAAATTTATATATATATATATATATATATATATACACAGACGCATATACACATAAACACACTCATATATACATATATATATATGCATATACATATATATACATATATGGTAATTGTCGCTTCTTGACAGAAGAAGACCATCTTTCCCTTGCTTTATTGTTGATTGCTCATTCATTTTCATGTATTTTTGAAATTTTTTTTTTTAATTATATACACATATATACACTTATACACACATACATATATACATATGGAGATGTGATCAAGATGCATCAATTCCTATTTTCTGTGAGAACGAAGGTGGCTCTTCAGACCAGCCCTGCTCTTACACAGTCTGTTGCAAAGGTCACACTTAAGCTGAGATTTAGGGATGCCAACTGGTGCTGCTCTACTGTGGACGCTCATATGACGCTTCAGGCCTCCACTCGATTTACAGACCACAGAGCAAACAGACCATCTGTGCCCTGCAATGTTTTCCCCATCAAAGAAAGATTGATCTCCATGTGAATGCTTGTGGCTAGCCAGGCCAGCTCCGGATAAAGTCATTTTACTGCATAAATCACAGGTGTGGTTCTGCATGAAATCCTCCGACAGACCTGATATATCTGACAGATTTTTCTTCCGGATATCACGCTTAATTTTTGCATGCTCATATTTTTTCTTCTCAAAACTATCACAGCCATGATAGACCAAGGAGCGCCACTTTTTACGATCATTGGAAGCACTTTCCCAACTGAACACGTCAATACCAAAAGCTTTAAGATTATCTTTGATGTTATCCTTAAAGCGTTTCCTTGGTTTATGTTGTGGACGCTTTCCTTGTGTAATTTCACCACAGAACAGGCGCTTTGGCAATCTATCATCGTCCATCCTTGTCAGATGTCCAGCCCACCTCATCTGGTTGCGTATAATCAACTTCTCGATACAAGATACGTCAACTCACATGAGAACATCCATATCAGGTATAAAAGTGCTCCACCTGATGCCCAGAATGTGTCTCAGGAATTTCTGGTACACTCTCCCCATGACTTTTATGTGTCTACCATAAGTTGTCCAGGCCTCAGAATCTTAAAGCAGGGATGGTAAAATACAAGATTGATAGACACTGATCTTTGTATGAATAGTTATACCCCTGTCAGACCACACTTGCTTCTCTAAGCCACCAAAAGCCTTAGTGGCACGCTGTATCCTATAGTTGACCTCAGCACCCAGGGTTCCATCTCTGGCGAGAGTACTACCGAAATACACAAATGTGTCAACCACGGTAAGTCTCTGGTTGTTGACAAAAATATTTGGTTCCACATACAAACTACCGGGTGGAGGTGTGAACATGACCATAGTCTTCTTAAGACTAATAGTAAGCCCAAAAGACGCACAGACCCTGCATATCCCTCTCACCATGGGCCACGAGATCGGTGTCATCCGCATAAAGCAATTCATGAACCAGGTGCTGAAAGGTCCTTGTAGAGGCATGAAAACGACAAAGATCAAAGACCCTACCTGTGATTCTGAAACGCAAATAAACAACTAGAGAACATTCCCTAAAGGCATACGATAACATAGTTGCAAAATAAATTGAAAAAAGTGTAGGTGCTAGGATATCACCCTGCTTCACACCATTGTCAACCAATATGGGTTCTGATAGGCATCCGTTGAAGTTCAGGCGAGCCTTCATAATAGTGTGGAGCTCCCTGAGTAATTGTAGAAATTGAGGTGGGCATCTTAACCTCCCCAGAATTATCCATAGGGCGTTTCTGTTCACCGTATCAAAAGCCTTAGTCAAATCAACAAAATAGTGAGATGACTGAGCAGTGGCATGGTGTGCATGTTTTATTATCACGGAGTTTTAACCTCTTCGGCAGCTGGACATATACACACACATACACATAAGCAAGCAAACATGCATATATATATATATATATATATATATATATATATATATATATATATCCCTAGTTCTCACAATATAGTAACCCTCCAGAACTTGAGAGGGAGGCTAACAGGTACTACACCTTACCCAAGGGTGACCTGAAACTATGCAAGGCAGAGGCGTTCATCTCCCTGAGGAAGTAGGTATACCTGCATACCCAAATAAAATCTGCTTCATACATACATACATACATACATACATACATATACATATATACAGTCCTGCTCAAAATCATAAGACCACTTAAGAAAGTAAGCGTTTACGCATATTATCGAATTTTTAATCAAACAAATGGTTGAAATCATTGCCAAAAGGGAAAATATAATGGCAAAAAAATGAAATCTGCTTCATTCGATACCTTAACCCTGATCTAATAATTATTTTTTAAAAAAACAAACATTTTCACCTGGTCAAAATGATAAGACCACTGATAATTTATCTAACAAAAGGCAATTATAAATTACTAAAAAGGGTCTCAGTCTTTCGTATAACCTCCATTATTACAAATTACTTCAAAAATTCTCTTCGGCATGCTTGCGACTAAGTTTTTTATCAGTTGCGAAGGAATTTTATCCCATGTACTGAAACTGAATCAGAAAGTTCCTTTATCGAAACATAATGGGTTCTATCCTTGAACACTTCTTTTGTCATCCATCCCCAAAGATTTTCAATGAGATCGAGGTCCAGAGAACATGCTGGATCATCTAACAATTCTATATTATTTGAAGAAAAGTATTCTCGTGCTTGTCGAGATGTGTGTATCGCAGCGTTGTCTTGCTGGAAAATCCAATTTCTTCCACACAGATGTGGACCTTCAGTCCTGACAGAAGCATTTTCAAGCATTGAAATGTACTTCAATGATGTTTGCCGGCCTTACACTACTTGCATATTTAAGGTCCCAGCTGACGAGAAAGCACCCCAGATCATTAAAGACCCTCCTCCACTATGCCGAGTTGAAAGAGTCTCTTTGGGCAAATTTTTATTATGCCAATAGTGTTGAAATCCATCTGGACCATCTAGAGTAAACTTTTTCTCATCGGAGAAAATTGCATTTTCTCACTTCTCTTCATCCCAAGTCTGGTATTTGGCGTTATATTTAAGTCGGTTAGTTTTGTGCTGTTCAAGAAGACGTGGTTTCTACAGTCACTTTAAATGATTGAAACCCTTCATTGTCAGATGCCTTCTGATGGTTTTAGGACTACATTCTGCTGCTGTTTGGCTTTTCAATCAACTTGAGCTCATACTGGAGTTTTTTTAAAACTTCTTCTGATACGGCGATCCAGTGATGGGGTTATTTTTTTTGGTCGACTTGAACTCTTTTTGTGCCCATATTGATCTGGATTTCTTAAAAAATTTGTGATGATGACCGTTTTGCTACGATTCACTTCGTTTGCAATGGATCTATGGGAGCGTCCACTCCTATTAAGCTCAAAGATCCTTCCTCTCTCAAACTCTGATAATGGTTTCCCTTTTGCCATTTATAATTTAGTAAGATGTTTTTTATCCACTAACAAGTTGCTTTTAGTAACATAGAAAGCTTTTCGTATTCATTTTTTCAAAACTAGCCAATTTTATTAAAGTGGTCTTATCATTTTGACCAGGTGAAAATGTTTGTTTTTTAAAAAATAATTATTAGATCAGGGTTAAGGTTTCTTTCTTAAGTGGTCTTATGATTTTGACCAGGACTATATATATATATATATATATATATATATATATATATATATATATATATATATATATATATATATATACACACATTAATCCTATCATTAATTGCTCGCTAGGTTAGCATTGGTAGATGGAAATATCCTTTCGAGTTGAAACTCCTACTTGTGAGACATCGGCTTGGGGTTATTAGCTGGTTGGATGACTGCGTCCTTTGACGAGACGAAGTAGGTCCATTTCTCAGTCGAATTTCAGCACGGTTTGCTTGATCTGTGTTGGTTAATAGAATGCATGTAAGAGGCTCGGTTTCGAAGCGGATGTGTCTAACTGATGAGCTCAAATGAGGGCGAAACTCGAGTCTTGAACTTCCGGTTCGTTGACTGTTATGGCTCTTGTTGGCTGTGACGTTGTTTGGCTGTGGAATTTATTATATATATATATATATATATATATATATATATATATATATATATATATATATATATATATATATATACTTACACATACATACATATACACACAAACACACATATATAAAAACACACATATGCACACGCATACATATATATACACATACACTCAAAAACAAAATATATATACACAAAACATATATACATATATATACATATGCACACATACATACACATGCATATACATATACACACATATACATACACAATACACGAATATATACACACCGATACACACACACACACACACACACACACACACACACACACACACACACACACACACACACACACACACACATATATATATAAGATTTAGGACCGTTAAATGAGTATTCTTTTCATAAAATCTAAACCAAACAAAGACATTTTCCCACAGGGCACAGGGCAGGGTGAATATGCACGATGAAAGAACGGTTTAGCATTCCCCACTATGAGTAAGATTTTGTTTCCGCAATGCTTTTTTTTTTAACTTCTACATATTTTATTTTTCAACAATATTTAATTCCATTTGCACAGCTGTAGACATGGGTGCGTTGCGTTACTCATTCCCCTCACAAACCCTATATACTATAGTACCTCTCTACAAAGATATACGGGATTAAGATTATTATTATTATTATTATTATTATTATTATTAGTAGTAGTAGTAGTAGTAGTAGTAGTAGTAGTAGTAGTAGTGTTGTTGCTTTTTACTATTATTCAACTCCGTGTCTAATCATTGCAATATATCTAACTTTCAGTTTTATTTCCAACATTAAATGTTATCAATCTCTGATTTCTCTCACCCGCATATCGAGCTTCCAATTTTTGTGATGGATTCTAATTGAAAAACAATGCTTTTCCCTATATCTGCCACTATATGTATATATGTATGTATGTATGTATGTATGTATTGTGTATGCATGTATGTATAAGTATATAAGTATATATGTGTAAATAGGAGTGCGGGAAAAGAAAGAAAAAGGATAGTCCGAATATTTTAATATGTTTGAAAAAATATAGGAAGAAATTAAGTAGAAACAAAAAGAATATTCTTCGTTTATTTATTTGGTTATTTTATTTATTTATTTTAACATTATATGTGCGTATATATCAATTAACGAAAGGCACTAGAATCTACAGTAAGCGTTTAAAAAATAAATAAATGCGCGAGCGTATGTGTGTGTGTGTGTGTGTGTGTGTGTGTGTGTTTAGACAATCGAGACAAATACTCGTCTCGCACCTAGAACCATAATGAATCTATAAGTCCAAGCTTTTGGTGATGAGATTCCACTTAGCTTATCATAAGCATATGTGGTAGTGTGCGCGTGTATATGCATGTATGTTCGTGGGATGCGTATGCGATGGTGTCCAATTCAAAGTTTCATGAAAGACTTGGTTTTGAATAGAGGCCACACAAGTTGCTGACCATTCCAAGTTAAAAATGTTGGAAGGGTCATATTCAAATAGATCTTAATCTTATTGGCTACATCCGTGCCCCTCCTGCTGCCCTACACTCATGTTTCCATCATTCACACTGAGGAAGATCGAAGGATTGGTAGAAAATATGTGCTTTTGAAAGAAAAATTCATGTTTTTTTTTCAAAAGATATTTTGTATTCCTATGCGTCAACACATAGGAAATAAATACAGAAAAGATATAAACATTTATATATTTTTCGTATTGATTTTTTATTCATACTTATTTACACACACACACACACACACACACATAACATATATACCCATATGCATACATATATATACACACATACACACATATACACGTACACACATACAAATATGCACATATATATGCATACAAAAATACACATACGAACATACACACATATATGAACATATACACACATAGTACATAATGCGCATACACACAGACAAACATACACATGTACGTGTATATACATATATACAGACCTATACATACACACAATATACATATACACCCATATAAAAGTACATATACATATAGATGCATGTACATACATATATACATATACTAACACACACACATATATATATACATAGATACACATACTCACACACGCATACATATACCTATAAATGTAAAACATATACATATATACACACCTATACATACAACCCCCCCACACACATGCATATATATATATATATACATATACATACACGTATTTTAAGTTCTCACATTCGCGATCGATCACTAGGTGTATCAGAATTTTTGGGGAATTTTTGACACCCCTTACACGAAACTGCGAATAAAATATAAAAAAACTCGTAATTTCTCTTTTAAAAGTGGGCTGTTTATTTTATTTATGAATTATACTTCCAAAATAAACTATTAATGTTGTATAAAATGTAATAAAAATATTATTTTTTTCGAAAATAATGTATACAAAGTGCCATCGCGCTTCCATGCAGCCATTTTTTTTTACGTTATGAAATCAATTGAATTTTACGAGATAAATATTTTTCAGTTTTTAAACTTCAAAAATCTATAAAAAATTTTCTATTGATTCAATTTTTTTTCAGGGTCCAATGTGAAATTTTATGTTCATTCCAATAAACGTTTTTTTATTACCCCCCCTCCATTTTTAAATGCCTATTTAAATTTAAATAATTAATTAATGTACCAAAGTGTTATATATCACAAATTGAAGATAAAAGATAAATAAATAATATATTGTAAATTAAAACAAAAAAAAAGAAGTGTTTTTTTTTTTTGGAAATTAACCTGTAAAGTCCAAAGTATAAAACCTTTTCTTTTTAAAAACCACGTTGATTTTTTTAATTGGAAGCCTATGTTCTGCTTATATTGTCCAGTAAGTAATGGACGATGACAACAATTCTTTTCTATTTCATTCAATATTTTCTTTTTTTAGATATCTAAAAAAAATTTCACTCGACAAAAACGAATGAAAATATAATAAAAAAATTATGTATTTCTTTGAGAAAAGAAAAAAAAATTCCTGGAGTGTTTTTTTTTTTAAGGAATAATCTTATGATTAAAATTTGACTATTTTTAAACTATAGGAACACATATTTCTCAAGGTACAAGGCTACACGCCTAACGCGAACGTGTGGTTTTTATGCCCTTTTGTTCATCCATATTCAAAACAAGGAGAAAGATTACTTCCAGTTTTTCGAAAAATGCTTCCATGATCGCACGTTTTCAAATAGTCGTTTAAAAAATTCTTTTATTTAAAAAATAAATGGAATGTAAAATATAAATATGGATAAATTCTTAACAATGAAGAATGGAAGTACCCATTGATTAGTATTTTTTTTTAGATAAGGGATTTTTTGGAATTTATATCGATTTTTTATACTCGAGGAAGAAAAATTTCGTTGATTTTCTTCAAATCTTTTTTTTAAAGAAAGCCGATTTAAAAAAACAAAAAAAAAACAAAAACAAATATTGCATGATTTGCTATTAAACCCGCTATTTATTTTTTTTTTTTTGCTCCTTTAATTGAAAAAAAATTAGGGTTTGAATTACATTTTTCAAGTAGTTATAAGCTTGTAAAATTAGTAGGTCGAATTATTCAATTTTTTTTTCACGCAGTCTTAAAATAGGTTTCTGACACTGCTAATCGATCACTATATATATATATATATATATATATACATACATTATATATATATACATATATATATACATACATATATATACATACATATATACATACATATATACATATATATACATACATACATATATACACATACATACATATATACACATACATACATATATATATACATGCATATATACATATATATGCATACATGTATACACATACATACATACATATATATATACATACATATATACATACATATACATACATATATATACATACAGACATATATATACATATATATACATACATACATATACATACATACATATATACATACATACATATACATACAGACATATATATACATACATATACATACATACATATATATACATACATATATATACATACATAAAGACATACATATATATATATATATACATACAGCCTTTGAGACTTTACACAACCAGTCGCCACAGTCGATTGAAAATTTTTGGAGGCGACTAAAAGTCATAAATCACTCGCCCGCCAGTCGATAAAATTTCTTTAAATAAAGAAACGGGAAAAACTCATTTATTTTACGACCGTCAAATATGCGATGACTTAGAATGACCTATGTCTCATCATTTGTGAATTCTTTCATCTCTATCTGTGAGACCTTGGAATATCGTATTGAAAAAAGAGTGGTCACGCTAAAGGTCAACAAGAGTTCAAATTTACACATTCGGCGAATAGTCAAAATGTCGGCTTCATTTAGCTCTCTGATTTTGAAATTCATTTGAAAAAAAAATTCTTCGACGCTACAACTACGTACACTTCATGCTCACAAAAGTAAAGACGAACATTTGAAAGAGGAAAAAAAACGCATCGTTCCGTCAAGTACGCACCGAAAATTAAATTATACAACAAGTAAGTAATCATATTTTTCTCAATTATATAAATTCAGATATTTGCATGCTCTTTTTGGCGCAACTCTCAAAAAATAATCGATACCCAATTTTAAAATAATATTCTAAATTTTAGAATGTTGTTCCGAGGTGAATTCTTTGTTTTAATAGAAACAAAAGAGACCAATTTCTGTTCTATATCAAAGTTTTTTTTCCATAAATTACAAAGAAAAATTGACTGTTTAAATTTTAAAAAGATATTAAACCATGCCGATTTTCTAAGAAATCTAGTTCATTTCAGCTAAATGGTATTTATTTATTTATTTATTTATTTTTGAATATTTTGGGCCACGGAGATCTTGTACCAGGAGATTTCAGTCCACAATCGTGAATATCCGGAGATTTCGTAACACTTTTTTCAAGACCCACGGTTTAGGCGAGATATTTGTATGAAATTTTACGACATAAGTTGTGTATCGGAAGAATAGTTTGTTATTAAATAAAGAATAAAGAAGAACAAAAAACTTTAATTGAATGATTACACACATGGCAATTCCTTGAATTGTTGTAAAATTATTTACTATTATTGACTGAAACAAAGACAAAGTCGGACGCGTAAAAATATTTTGGGGTGAGTAAATTTTCCTTCACACTGATTTTTTTTTCCAAATCTCAAAGACTATATATATATATATATATATATATATATATATATATATATATATATATATATATATATATATATATATGCATACATATATACATACATATATATACACACATATATATATACATACATATATACATACATATATATATATGTACATACATATGTACATACATATATATATGTACATACATATATATACATACATATACATATATACATACGTACATATATATACATATATACATACATATATACATATATATATACATATATACATACATGTATACATATATACACACACATACACACATATATACACACATACATACACACGTATATACACACACATATATACACACACATACAAACACACATATATACACACACATATATACACACACATACAAACACACATATATACACACACATATATACACACACATATATATATATACACACAGAAACACACAGACACACACACACACACATATATATATATATATATATATATATATATATATATATATATATATATATATATATATATATATATATATATATATATATATATATAAATTTTGTGTGTGCATAGATAGATAAATAGGTACGGGACATAAATATGAGTATTATTGCATGTTCGAAAATTTTCAATATAAATAAATATAGTTTATGTTAATAAACTAATGTATTACAAATAGCCTTGGTGTTAAAAACGGCACCTCGGCTATCAAAGCTAAGAAATCAAACATCAGTTATTCCACTAAATATGTTTTTAAATAATTAAGTCTGTTAAGAATCTTTTTTAAAATTCAATAATTGTCCGTAAGACTCGACATCGAAGCAAAACTAGTTAATCCATAGAAATTTGTTAGAAAAATTTAAAATGACACCTTCAAATGTATGCTAAGTCCGTAAATAATATATATATAAAATACTAGCTGTACCCTGCCACGCGTTGCTGTGGCTCAATTTGGTGTAATGGAAAATTCTAATAAAAAGAGAAAATGCATGTTTCTTATATTCTTAGTACAGCAATCCACTCCAAAAAGTAAAAAAAAAAAAAAAAGCGAAAATGAAAAAAAATGTTACTCTTGCAGAAATGGATCCTGATCCTCGGGATTACCGTCAATCATGGCTTGTGCTCGACCAACAATCAGTGGATAAAGCTGAACGTGTTTTTTTTTTTTGTTTTTTTCTGTATACAAAAATGTGAGTTAGTAATTGATATTTGAGTGATGGGGGGAGGGTTACTATACACAGATTCGAAAAAGTTGTCAAAAACAAATAAATGAAAGGTAAGGTAAGTTATGTTTCTACCTAACTGGTTAATTGTTTAGTGTTTTTATGTAATGTAAAATGTTTAATCGGCTCGAAAAACAGAAATGGTTGCAGACTCTGTTGAATACGTTAAGTTTGGGAAAGTAAGTTGAAAACTAAAAACTATACAATACAGTGTCAAAAACCCACCGAATATATGTTACCATGACATAGGCTGACATAATCGGTGGGTTTGTATAGTTTTTTAGTTTTAACTCACTTTCTCAAACTTAACGTAATCAACAGTGTCCGCCACCATTTGTATTTTTCAAATACACCGATAAACAGTTTTTCGAGCCGATTAAACATTACATTAAATGAAAAGGGTTTGTATTACTAAACACAGATACAAAGAAGTTGTCAAAAAATAAATATATAACAAATAAATGTTATCAAAGGCAAGAAAAGTAAATGTTCTACCTAACTGGATAAGATTGTAGTGTTTTTATGTAATGTATAATGTTTAATCGGTTCAAAAACATGCAATGTTTATCCGTATATTTGAAAAATACAAATGGCGGCAGACTGTATCAGACACATTAAGTTTGGGGAAATTTTGGGAAAATGAGTTTAAACTAAAAAACTATACAAAATACTCTTAGGAACTCACTCAATATATGTTACTGTGACGTAGGCTGACATATAATCAGTGGTTTTAAACTTTTGCTCGATACAGGTGACGACTTTTAAGAGCCCCTTTTAGTGATTACCTGGTTTGAGGATATTTGTACAACTAAATGACAAATCTGCTCCAAAAATCCGGTATTATTTTACTTTAAGGCCCGTCTCATGTTCGTATATAACGAAATATTTTATTGTAGATTTCGGTGTACTAAAAACGAATCTGCAAACCGTTTCCGTCGCAAAAAGAAAGTTTTCATGATATGAAGAAATTACTTTTTCGAAAAGTGGGTGATCACTTTTCAATGTAAATTTAACTTAGAATGAGCTTATTTTAAGTTAAATTTACATGGAAAAGTGATCGCTTACTTTTCGAAAAAGTAATTTCTTCATATCATAAAAACTATATTTTGCCACGGAAACAGTTTGCTGATTCGTTTTCAGCACACCGAAATCTACAAAAACTTTTTTTTGTTATATACGAACGTGAGACGCACGCATAGAAAATTTTATCAAAAATCCGGGAGAAAATAGTTTTCAATAAAAACAGCAAATGAATTCGATAGAAAAAAATGGATGCTATTTTAAGATATTTCCAAGTTTAATTAAAGTTTTATATGTTTTTTTATTCAATTGTAAGGTTAAAGTACAATATATATATATATATATATATATATATATATATATAATTTAAAAAATAGGGATTTTCTTTACCCATCTATTAATTAGAAAGTTAAATGTTGTAATTCGAAAGTCGTCCACGTGTGGTGCACGTGAAAGGCTAATTTCTACCGGAAATGGCGAATAGTCCCGCAGTTACGAAAAATATTTTTTATTTTATTAAATATATTTTTATAATTTGCGATCTTAATGATCTTAATTTATTTTAATAACATGCAAACATTCCTTTACTTTACAGATAAATATATCGAAAAACAAAAAAAAGCTCAAAAAGCAAGCGACAAACTTTTTTTTTGCCTTATATAATAAAGAAAAAATGTGTAAATTAAAAAATTTGGAAGATAAACAAATGAATTATGTTTTTTTGTTTTTTTTACTTATCGAGTAAACAGAAAATGAAAACTACTTCGTTTCGTCAATTCGTGGCTGTGAAATGAATCGAACCGGAAGTTCAGTTTTATCAACAAAGCAGGTTCGCACTAACGGTTACAAAAATATATTTATTTTATTCAATATTTTAATAATTCGCGAGGTAAATTTATTTTAATAACATAAAAACATCCATCGACTTTAAAGATGGGTTGTTTGAAAATTTCAAATAAATTGGTAACGTAGAAATATGGTTTTATTCACTTTTAACGAACCAAATTTACATTTATATATATATGTATAGATAACGACATTTTTTTATAATTATATTCGAAGCGAAATAAGTGTGCAGTGACGGATGAAAAAATTTTTGAAGATGGGAGAACTAATGTAATCTCTGTGATATAGGAGGATTTCAGCTTTTATTATATAGTGAATGTAGGTGTATATTATATCTGCCATGGTGGGTTTAATATATGTGTGTAATATGCGGTAATAAACTCTCGGGGAGAATATAGGGTAAGTGAATTGAAGGAAGATGCTTATTTAATCATATGTATTAATGGGTTATAGCTGTTGAAAAGGTTTACTTTAAATAGGGAATCTATGCTATGTCGTTATATTTATTGGGACACTACATTATATATATATATATATATATATATATATATATATATATATATATATATATATATATATATATGCTAGCATTTCAACCCGATGTTGACCGGGTGTTTGCATGTGGTGTATGTTGAGCAAAAAAAAAAAAAAAAGGTGGTAGTAGGAAGGTAGGCTCGAGCCCGTACCGCGATTGAGTAAAAGAACGGGAAAAAAACTGACGTCTTTGCTGTTACGACCACCGCCAAATCGGAAATGACGTAGGTTTAAATTAAGGCTAGACAATCGAAAGGAGAGGATGGCTTTCGAAAATATCGGCCGAAAAAAGCGACCCCCCCTGTAGAAAAGTGCCCAGTTGAAGGTGAAGATATTAATGTTTTTAGCCAATTTTTCGATATTTGTCGTCTGCAAGGTCGAACTGCAAAACAATACTGATCTCGTAAAAATCCGTCGCCTCTGTCGAAAGTTTTAGGCAGACATGCAAACATACATACATACATGTATACATACGTTTATATTTTGGTAACTAAAAATTTTTGACCGAAAAAGCTTGCCCTATCCCTGAACCCTTTATGTCAAATTTCAACTGTTTAGACCAGAAATTGTCTGAGTAATTTGGTAGAGACCGTAGAGGTCAATTTTTTAAAACTTTGACCCTTATTAAATTGTTAAAATTTTGACCCCTATTATGACCCCTTAGCATTTACTGCTTTAGGCTCAAATAAAGTTATTAAGTTAGATCCATGTCCAAGGAACCTATATCTAAGATTTCAAGTGCTTGACCCAAAATTGTCGGAGGAGTTTGGTAGAGTTCCCAAAGGTTAAATCGTTGAACTTTGACCCCTGTACAGTCAAAATTCTTACCGAAAACGGATTACAAAGATTTTCTCAAATCTCAGTATCCTGTATATCAAATTTTGAGTCTATGGACTGAAAACTGACAGAGTTATTGTGTAGGGAAATGTACACAGACAGCCACACACACACACACACACACACACACACACACACACACACACACACACACACACACACACCAGACACTTTCACTTTTATAGATATATAGATTGAACTGACACATGAATTCGTATATGCCAATATTTATTTACTCTCTACATTTTTTAATGTTTTCAAGAAAATCTGGGTTTTTT
This sequence comes from Euprymna scolopes, assembly GCF_053919585.1. NCBI lineage: Eukaryota > Metazoa > Mollusca > Cephalopoda > Sepiida > Sepiolidae > Euprymna > Euprymna scolopes. The sequence goes on from NC_136490.1 coordinate 85,687,333, forward strand.
TGCTTTTTTAAGAAAACAAAATAAAAATCTCAAAGTAAAAAAACCCCCAAAAAACTGATAGTAAAAAAATAAATGTAAACTACAATTTGAACGTAATCAGTCAAATATGATGAAGATAATGAGAGATGGTTGCTTGACCTTTTCATTTTTAATTCTTTCAATCTGATAAGATGGATTAAGGAAGGATTAATGGAGGGTGGGAGTGATCCTGCAAGCGTTCGAGAAACAAAAAAAATATTATTATGTGTTATTGTCTGTGACTTAAACTACGTCACTTTTTTTAGAAATTTCTTTTTCATTCGGAATCATTATGAATTTTTATTTTGTTTTTAAATTAATATTGCTCTCTATATGCACTCAAGGAGAAATGAAATTCAAGACACGTCATAATTAATAGATTTTGATATTTAGCACAAAAGCAAGATTTGATCCAAGGTCAAGTTGTGACAGGATCAGATTAATAGAAATAACCAGTCTCTTCAGCAACTCAGCCAAACGAGGAAAGGTATATGCATTAATACAAAAAAAAACGATTACATCCCAATGTGTGCTACCATTAATGTCTCCCCCATGATCTTTCTTAATTTCTTTAATGTTAACATTGTAAATAAAATGAAATCAAGTAAAATGTCGCCATTGCTATTTATGAATGTTTGACGCCAATTGTACTCTCTTCAAAATAAGTCCGACATCTCATTAAACACATATGTTTACTCTTTATATCGCAAATCGCATAAAAATTTAACCAGCAGGTTTTGGATCCATTTATATGTTATATTTCATTTCTGTCCCTTGATCTCCATACTTAAAACTAAATTAAACTAAATATAGCCTACATTACCCACTTAAAAGCTTTCTTAAAAAATTCGTTATTATCATTTAATTTATTCCTAAAACAAAACAATTTTGTTCCCTTCAGAAAGATGAAACTGAAGATATAATGATACTAAACATTGTGTCCAGAATCCTTATTCCAAATTAAAGTAAAGTCCATTACATAATTTTAATTCTCGAAAATATCTCAAATTTAAGGCTTAAGCTTAAGGGATCTTCAAAAGAAACTGAAATTCAGAGAATCTTGTTTGACTATAAATCAAATCCAATATAAATCTGAAATATGTGTACTTTCAAATGGGAGGTGGAGTCCTTTAAAACCTTTTAAATTCTCGAAAGAAACTGAAATTTCAGTAATATTTATTGATATCTCAATAAGTATTGTTAAAATTTCACTAAAATAAAAACAGAGGTAATCAAATTTTCACAAAATGGTTTATATATATATATATATATATATATATATATATATATATATATATATATATATATATATATATATAGTGTTATAATGGAATAAATCCAGAGGAAATCCGGGTATGAGAGCTCAATGTGGTAAACAGAGCAATAAGATAAAAAATATAACACGGAAATTACATAATTGTCGATGCAATAATTTATTTCAACCTTATGGTATTTTCAAGCATCTAAATCAGACAATTACATTTTTGATACTGAAAAAGAAAAGAAAAGATCGGGCTTCGACCCTCAAAAAACCAAAGGTGGTGGTAGTAGCAATCCACTTAATACATTTATAGAGAGGGTGGTAGGGATTTAAAAAAATTAAAATTAAAAATTAAAAATAACAAATAAAAATATTAGATTAGACACTTATAAGCGGCAGCTCGATGTAACCATAGATACACACACACACACACACACACACACACTCACACACACACACACGCAACACATACACATACACCTACACCCACATACACACACACACGCCTCTAAGATGTACGTTCTGACATGTAAATGCCTTGACACGCGTTTACTAACCTAGGAAGAAGGGGCGAAAGTATACGGATATATAGTGAAAGAAATAGAACAGCGCGTAATGGAAAAAAGAAGAAAAAGAAGAAGAAAAAAAAGAGGAAGAAAAGAAGAGGAAGCAGTGATCTAATGTTAACTGTCATATTAGTCTAGAAACTCTGAGAAAAGTAAGGGAAATAAACTGGATGTTTGTACACGCGTCCTATAGTAAATTGAGTCATGGAAAGTAGGTCTCGATAATAACTACTTTACGATTTGTTGTCCGAAATCTAAGCTAGGCATATATATATATATATATATATATATATATATATATATATATATATATATATATATATATATATATATATATATATATATATATATATTTCACGAAGTACCTGGTTTATCCAAATTACTTATAAATAAATGAGATATCCTTAAGATAATAATTTTTCTCTGCAGATAATACATTAGTTATTAAACTGAGTTAAGTCAAAAAGACCAAATACTAAAACTAGATATTATTAGATTTGATACAAATCAACACAAAAATATAATTATTTTACTTATTTCTTTATGCGTGCATGAGAATAATTTTGTTGTACGGAGTGAATAAAAATATATATTAACCGAAACTAGATACGTCCTATCGGATTGGGGGCGATCAATATTACAATTTCTTACTTCTTAATCAATTAAGAATTGAAATATTAATTACAACGACCGCTATAATCACCAATAAAATTATTTACATGAAAATATATAAAATATTAAATACATAAGACTCAATTTTTTAAATTCATAGTATTATATTACGAATACAATATTTAAATGAATTATAAGATAATATTTATTTCTAACTAATTTTTACATAATAACATACAGATAGTTTTAAAACTTTATATATAATATTCTTTTTATTTTTATTTTCTTATTTTTATTTATTTATTTATTTATTTTTTTATTAATTTATTTATCTTTTAATAGACCTACTTTCCATGACTCAATTTACTATAGGACGCGTGTACAAACATCCAGTTTATTTCCCTTACTTTTCTCAGAGTTTCTAGACTAATATGACAGTTAACATTAGATCACTGCTTCCTCTTCTTTTCTTCCTCTTTTTTTTCTTCTTTTTTTTCTTCTTTTTTCCATTACGCGCTGTTCTATTTCTTTCACTATATATCCGTATACTTTCTCCCCTTCTTCCTAGGTTAGTAAACGCGTGTCAAGGCATTTACATGTCAGAACGTACATCTTAGAGGCGTGTGTGTGTGTATGTGGGTGTAGGTGTATGTGTATGTGTTGCGTGTGTGTGTGTGAGTGTGTGTGTGTGTGTATCTATGGTTACATCGAGCTGCCGCTTATAAGTGTCTAATCTAATATTTTTATTTGTTATTTTTGATTTTTAATTTTAATTTTTTTAAATCCCTACCACCCTCTCTATAAATGTATTAAGTGGATTGCTACTACCACCACCTTTGGTTTTTTGAGGGTCGAAGCCCGATCTTTTCTTTTCTTTTTCAGTATCAAAAATGTAATTGTCTGATTTAGATGCTTGAAAATACCATAAGGTTGAAATAAATTATTGCATCGACAATTATGTAATTTCCGTGTTATATTTTTTATTTTTATATTTTATATATATATATATATATATATATATATATATATATATATATATATATAAGCGTATTAAACTAAAAAAGAAATATATTTTCAAAAGTGCTCAATACATATGTGAAACTTTTATAAGTAAAATTTTATAAATATCAGAAAAATCTTTACACGGATCATTCTACGTTTCGACAACGTTAATCGTCTCGTCAGGGGTTTAGTAATGGCTATAATAATTTAAAAAAAACTAATATAAATACATAAAAATAAAAATGATGTTTTCGAAGATAACATTCGACAAATTAACACCAATTAAAACATTGTTTAAACAAAGTAACCCTCGCACTTATATATTTATCAGAATCACACAACACCCTAACCCCCCCCTTGTTCTTAGTGATTCAAACTAGTCACAGGCTAAAGTGCGCATAATTAACTGGCAAAGAAAAAAAGAAAAATGGATGAAAAAAGAAAAAGTAAATTCCACAACAAACTCGATATTTAAATTCTTCTTTTCTTAAAAAAAAATATGCATACACATAGACACCCACATACACACAAATAATAACACTGTACATGCATACATACAGATATTCATACAAAAAATCACACCTACTTATAACAAAGCCTTAACCGCAACTTAAAGTCTATTTCTATACTTAAAATGTTTTATTTAAACTTTAATCAGCATTTACTAAAGTTTACTAAAGATATAAATTCTACACCACCTATCCGAGTTTTATTTGCCAGAAAAGCATATATATATATATATATATATATATATATATATATATATATATATATATATATATATATATATAAAGCTGAACGTGTGTGTGTGTGTGTGTGTGTGTGTGTGTGTGGTCACGAATAGGTTCCTATATGGTTGACTATTTTAAAAAGCTGATTACATATAATGATAGAAGATGTATCGAGGATCAGGAATGGGTATGTTTGATCTGGCAGAACGGTGGTTCATAAAAGTTGTGGGGTCTGCGTTCGCGCCCGTCCCCCAACGTATGGAAATAAAAAATGAAAAAAAAACAAAACGTTTACAAGTGTTTTTGATATAGATGTACATAAGAATACTTTGATAAGTATGTTTCAACTTAAATAGTGATGGTATAATAAAATTGTGGGGTCTGCCTTCGCAGCTGTAGTCCATGGAAATAGGCACAAACTTTAACAAAGACTTTTCATATCTATTTGCGTAAGTATACTTTGATAATTATGTTTCAGTTTGAAGAACTATGGTATAATAAAATTATTGGGTGTTCGTTCGCGCCTGACCTCTATAGAATGTAAATATTTCAGAAAGTTTAACAAGGTTTTTTAAAAGGGGTGAGGGTCCACAATAACACCTTTACTTTAATCTTAATTCACGTTAGCTTTTATTTATTTTTTTGAGTTGAATCATATTGTGTCGAATAAATTCATCTCATAAATCCACGTTCTTATTAAAGTGAAAGCCAATAAAAAAAGTCGGAACTTTAGACAATTCTCGACACAAATTTTGCATAACACTGTTTTTTTTTCCTTCTCCACTTGCACGTGGCACTCTTTCGAAAATAGAAAAATCTATAATATAAAGCTGAACGTCTGTGTGTGTGTGTGTGTGTGTGTGTGTGTGTGTGTGTGTGTGTGTGTGTGTGGTCACGAGTAAGCTCCTATATGGTTGACTATTTTAAAAAACTGATTACATATAATTATAGAATATGTATCGAGGATCAGGAATGGGTATGCTTGATCTGGCAGAACGGTGGTTCATAAAAATTGTGGGGTCTGTGTTCGCGCCTGGCCCACAAAGTATGGAAATAAAAAATGAAAAAAAAAAAACGTTTACAAGAGTTTTTATATATAGAAGTACATAAGAATACTTTGATACGTATGTTTCAACTTAAATAGGGATTGTGTAATAAAATTGTGGGGTCTGCCTTCGCGCCTGTACTCCATAGAAATATGGCACAAACTTTAACAAATACTTTTCATATCTATTTGCGTAAGTATACTTTGATAATTATGTTTCAGTTTGAAGAACTCTGGTATAATAAAATTATTGGGTGTTCGTTCGCGTCTGACCTCCATAGTATATAAATATGTCACAAAGTTTAACAAGATTTTTTAAAAGGGGTGAGGGTCCACAATAACACATTAACCTTAATCTTAATTCACGTTAGCTTTTATTTATTTTTTTTAGTTGAATCATATTGTGTCGAATAAATTCACCTCATGAATTCACGTTCTTATTAAAGTGAAAGCCAAAAAAAAAGTCGGAACTTTAGACAATTCTCGAAATAAATTTTGCATAACCCTTTTTTTTTTCCTTCTCCACTTGCACGTGGCACTCTTTCGAAAATAGATAAATAGATAGATAATAAAAAATAAGAACGTTACTTGTTATCGTGTCAAAAGAAGGGAAAAATCCTGCTCGTGTGATTACGTGTCTTTTTAAAAACATTTACATAAACTTTTTATTTTTATTTATATATCTGTTTAAGCTTTTTTTGTTATTGTACTAGAAGGAATTCAGTTGATTACAACCCTTTCTGGGTGTTCTTTACATTACAATAGTGCAACCCTGAATCCGACGGCACAATAATATACCGTTCAATACTGTAAAACTGAAACGAAGCTGTTCTGCTTGAAAAGGGCGCATTTTCTTCTTATTCATATAGATTCCTTGCTTTAAAAAACTAAAGTAATTACGTGTTTACTTTTTTAATATCCCAGTTTGCTGTTTCGGATTATTTTACTAAAGTAAGTAAAACTTCATTATTTTTCAAAACTGTTTTTGTTTCTTTGTTTTTCAATATTTCATCGACATTATTTAGTAAGAGTGTTTAGCAGAAAAGCCAACAAACGACTACCCGAAAAAATAAATATACAAAAAATAAATGTTGCCATAGTCAATAAAAGTTCAGTTCATGCTTTTTTTTATTTTGAAATATTTTTTATTGCTCTTTACTTGAAATAATTTCAGCGAACCGAAATTAAAACGAAATTTGAGGCGGTAACTACTTAAATGAATTTTTATATAAACTACGCATGCTATAATCGAATATTCCTCAAGCACAAAATAACGGAAAACATTAAAATATGTTTATAAATATTCTTTAATTGATGGACCTCTCTTAAATTGTTAACCACAATGCTCAGGTACCCCTCCTTCAAATTGAAAACGGGGCTCTCCATTTCAAAGTCGCTGCCATTTTGATTTTTTTTTTAAACCGGTTCGTGAATTAAAAAAAAATATTTTTACAAACTACTTAAAAATACAAACCAATGAACTTTTCTACCATAAAAGTAACTTTTATTGACTATGGTAACATTTATTTCTTGTATATTTATAAATATTTATATATATATAATATTTTCTCTTTGTAAGGAAACATCATTTTGTTCGTCACTCTTGGCTACGAATGGAAACAAAGTTGATATAAAAAATATATTTTCGCTAAAATTATCTTTACTTTCATCATATTTTGCTTAGGGTAAAACTTTTGAGTATCAAAACCTATCTCTTTACAACCCCCTCCTTTTCATAACCTATCATACTTTCATCAATCACAGTCCATTTTCTGTAGGCTGTTTTTGAACCCAGTCAACGAGGAGTACTTCTGCTAGTATATATATAAAATAGTTGTATCGATTGGCTTCCTAGATGTAAATCCAAGGAAACTAACGTGATTATTAAAGCGTGCTTAATGCAGGGCAGAGCTGGTATATAGTCTGTTTATAATACAAAAATTATTGGTTACATATGTGCATAAATGTTTCAGTGGAATCTCAATTCAAAGATAATACCTCAACAGACCAAAAAGGAATCGGTCCTTTTTGGTCTGATGAAGTGTTCTGCTTGAATTGGGATTCCACTGATATATATATATAAGCATATATGTAAGCAATAATATTTGTATAATAAACAGACTATATATATATATATATATATATATATATATATATATATATATATATATATATATATATATATATATATATATGCACACACATATATATACTTGGAAACAATCCTAGAAAACCAATCTGGCACAAAATACAGATAGCAGCCATAAAGGGAACAGTGTCTCTTCTTAAAAAGAACCTTGGATATAAAATCAAATCATAACGAAATCAAGTATTAGCTCCAGGACGGATCCCCTTGATCTCTTAAAACTAACCAAAATAAAATATATAACGAGACACACACACATACATAGCGACATTCGCGTACACACACACACACACACACACACACACACAACACACACACACACAACACACACACACACACACAACTTGAATGCCTACTAGACACTCTCCTGGAGTGTCTAACATCTATCTGTGTAGGGGTTTATCAGGACAATCTAGCAGGAGGATACTTTTTGCTACATGTAAACCCCGACTAAATATTCAAAATCATATGGTATTCGCAGCCCAAATAAGATCTCCTCGGTATGACTAATCCACACTGGCTTTTACGAGGAATGATGCACCTTCCCCGTAAGTGATGTTACCTCAAGTAACAGCAGAAAGCTGGATACTCCACCAGACTAGATGTATTCTTTCTTTGAATCCGGTAAGACCAAGAGACAAAAAAGAAAGATATACTATAACATTTTAAAATGGTCGAATGGGGAGAGGGAAATAATGTTCTCAAGTTCTTTACTCGTGTTTGAGAGATTAAAACTTTAATGGAACATTTGAATATCTACGTGACTCATAAAGAGATCAAGTGTTAGCAACAGGGAGGGGGGGCCTTTGATTTCTGAGAATTTTGGCTGAAGTAAAATGAAACAAAGAGCGAATATATACCGACACACACACACACACACACACACAAGCAAGATTACAACTATCATGGCTGTTTTTTTTGTGTTATCGTTTACGAAGCATATATGGATTTATTTCATGATTCTGACTTATGTTGTCATTGGCCAAAGATTGATGTTTCTTTGTTATTTTATCAAGTCTTTTTAGTCAACATTTGCTAACTACTAAATATTCAAACATTATCATCTGCAGTTAATTAGTCTTAGTTTATTTGATTCCAATGAGCAAGACAATTTATGGAGATGCTTTTCTCAAATGACAAACAAGATTTGATAAAAGGCCGCCAAAGAAGCAAATGAAAAAAGAATAAGTCGAAGTTACAACTCGTATTTTTCACATTTTCTTGATTGAATATCAAAATGTAATCCTTTACTCAATACGATAATCTCATTCGTTAGAAGTGAATATTTTTGTCATGAGATGAATTGAAGTATTAATGAATTTGATTTCATTTTTTAAGACCTGTAATACTTCGAGAGAGACAATGGATACCATCTGACACCTACATTTTTCAACATCAATAGCAACAAATACTGTTGTGTGTATGAAAAAATAGGAGAATCAAATTACAACAAAAATATACAGAATGTTAACTTATTAGAAAGTGTTTATAAAATAAATATGCAAATGAATATAGCAATGAGAACTGACTTATCAGTGAGGTGTTCAGACCAATTCATATGTATTAATTAGTATGTAACAAAATTGTCGTATGAAAGGAAAAAACAACAATGAAATAGTTTATTGAATTATATCGTTTGGAAGAGGTGGAAGAACTTTTAATAGTTTTCAAGTGAAGAAAACGAAAAATAGAAAATTTGTTGCCAGTTATTTTCCGGCGAAGATAGTCGATGCTTAAATGTCCAGTGGACAGGAACAAAAAAGAGAGAACTGCAGAAGTATAAAATTAAAAAAAAAATGTGAAATAAATATTTTAAATAATTTATTTTTATAGTAAACTTCGTTTCTTTACTCATTACTTACGATCCGGTTTTTAAATCAACCATTACTTCATTAATTTCTGCTTGTATGAAGACTCCGTTGTTTGTTTTCTAGTGATTATTTCAGCATATGTACAAATTCCAAGCTTGTTTTTCTTAAGACGAGATTTTAACTCGAAATGCCTCCTCATTTACTAATATTTAAGAAAAACAAGATAAAACAATATTTATTGCGTGTGCACAATTTTTCATTGCATTATGTTCAAGCCACTATATTGCGGTTTTACCGAATTGTGTATAAGTGATAAAAATGTTTTGATGTTTATTTTAAAATTTTTATTTTTATTTTAGATAATTAATCATTTTAAATGAAATTTATTACCTGATTTCTTTATGTCCTCTGATGAGAATAATAATAAGAATAGCATTCTTTGAAACTCCGCGAAATAAAGACTTTGTAAATTGTTATTTGGAGTATTCAGTTGAACAATAAATTTTTCAACTTAAGTTCAACTTACAGTTTTAATTTTCTTTCTCTTATATATATGTGTGTGTGTGTGTGTGTGTGTGTGTGTGTGTGTGTGTGTGTGTGTGTGTGTGTGTGTGTGTATTTTATTTTCTCTTATATATATATTTTATTTTCTCTCTGTGTTTGAGTTCAAAAATTTTAGGGATTTCCGAGACTAAATCGATCAGCACTGGTCATATTTTTGAGTTGGTTTTCTAAATCGAACACTTCAGAGTTGCAGTTGTTCATAATTTCATGGGCAATGGCAATTTACCTCTTGATTAAGTTGACTCTGAATGCCAAGCGTTGGTTTCATTATGAGCAGCTACATCGTGCAATTTAAATCGTGCATATTAATGCAGCATGCTTTCGTTGAGGCAGATATTATTAAAAAGCACGGACTTTTTTTTTTTTTTTTTTGCTTGACTAGTTTCTTTTTTACCATTTCCAATCTCCAACTTTTCTTTTTATATTTTTATCAAAGTTGTAGTAATTGGATCTTTATGTTCATTTTTGCATAGCGTGAACCTTAGGCAGATTATGTCATTTAGGTGCTTAGAATACCGTTTTTTTCTTTTAATTACGTTTTAGTATTACATGTGTTAAAATTTATATATTTTGTCATAAAATTTATAAATGTTGCCATTGTCACGTCAACAAGCTTACAAAAGAAACTTAACGCCATATATGAAGACAATATATTATTCCCTGAACAAACGATATATATATATATATATATATATATATATATATATATATATATATATATATATATATATATATATATATATATATACAACAATTCTTACAGACGAAGTCTGGAAATACAGAGCAAACGTTGATGAACTCATAATTCGGTTTGATACTTTTTATTTCTTTCTCTCTCTCCCTATATATATATGTATATATATATATATATATATATATATATATATATATATACATATATATATATATACACACACACATATATATTTATATATATACACATGTATATTTATATATATACACATATATATTTATATATATACACATATATATTTATATATATACACATATATATTTATATATATACACATATATATTTATATATATACACATATATATTTATATATATATACACATATATATTTATATATATACACATATATATTTATATATATACACATATATATTTATATATATATACACATATATATTTATATATGAACAAATGATTAATAAAACATGTTAAAAGACATCTTGAACAAGAGTTGAAAAACATATTTAATTTTAAAATAAGGAAACACAAGATGAGTGGATAGTCTATATATAGTGGATAGACTATACACTTATCTTGTGTTTCCTTTTTTAAAATTAAATGTTTTTAACTCTTTTTCAAGATGTCTTTTAACATGTTATATTAATCATTTGTTCATATTATAAGCTCTATTTCCTTTTCGGTTTTATTGAGCTTTTACATCTGGCTGAGTTTATTTTACTTGTAAATATTACCTCTTTAATATTTATAATATATTTTAAGTTTACCATTTTGATTACCTTGGTAAACTTATTGTAATTTTTTTTCTTATATATTTATATATATATACATATATATTTATATACATATATACACATACATATTTATATATACACATATATATTTATATGTATATACACATATATATTTATATGTATATACACAGATATATTTATATGTATATACACATATATATTTATATATATATTTATTTATATATATATATACATACGTATATATTAATATATATACACACATATATTTATATATATATACAAATATATATTTATATATATATACACACATATATTTATATACATATACACACATATATATTTATATACATATACACACATATATATTTATATGCATATACACACATATATTTATGTATACATATACACACATATATTTATATACATATACACATATATATTTATATACATATACACATATATATTTATATATATACACATATATATTTATATATATACATGTACATTTGTACACATATATATTTATATATATACAGATATATATTTGTACACATATATATTTATCTATATACACACATATATATATAAACACATATACAATTATATATATACACACATATATAATTATATACACATATATACTTATATATATACACGTATATATTTATATATATACACATATATATTTATATATACATATACACATATATTTATATTTATATTTATACACATATATATTTATATATATACACACACGTATATAGTTATATATACACACATATGTATTTATATATACACACACATATATATTTATATATATACAAATATATATTTATATATCTGTACACATACATATTTCTATATATATACACACATATATATTTATATATATAGCACATATATATTTATAAATACAGATACACATATATATTTATATATACACATATATATTTATATATACATACACATATATATTTATACACTTACATATTTATATATACATACGCACATATATGTTTATATATATATATACTCACACACTCACATACATATTTATATATATATATATTTATGTATACACATATATATTTATATATACACACACATATATATATATCTATATACAGAAATATATATTTGTACATATATACACATATATATTTATATATATAGACATATGTATTTATATATATATACACATATATATTTATATATATACACACTTATATATTTGTATGTGTATATATTTATATGTACACATATATATTTAAGTATGTATATATACAAGTATATATTTATATATATATACACACATATATATATTTATATATACACATATATATTAATATATTTATATATACTCATATATATTTATATATATGCACATATATATTTATATATATACATATATATTTAAATATACACATATATATTTATATATATACACATATATATATATACACACATACATATTGATATATATACACATATATATTTGTATATATACACATATATATTTATATATATATACACATATATATTTCTATATATATACTTTTATATTTATATATATATACACATAAATATTTATATATATACACATATATATTTATATATATATTTATATATATACACATATATATTTATATATATATTTATATATATAGAAATACATATTTATATATATATATTTATATATATGCACATATATAATTATATATATATATATTTATATATATATCCACATATATGTTTATATAAATATATTTATATATCCACATATATATTTATATATATATATATTTATATATGCACATATATATTTATATATATATATATATTTATATATGCACATATATATTTATATATATATATATTTATACATCCACATATATATATATATATATATTTATATATACACATATATATTTATATCTATATATATTTATATATACACATATATATTTATATATATACACATATATATTTATATATATATATATTTATATATACATATTTATATATACACATATATTATTATATATACACATGTATATTTATATATATATATATTTATATATAGACATGTATATTTATATATACACATGTATATTTATATATATATATATATTTATATATAGACATATATATTTATATATACACATATATAATTATATATACATATGTATATTTATATATGTATATTTATATATACATATACTTATTAATGTATATATATTTATATAGACACATATATATTTATATATATATATATATTTATATATACACATATATATTTATATATATATTTATATATACACATATATATTTATATGCATATATTTATATATACATATATATATTTATATATATATTTATATATATACACGTATATATTTATATATATACACATATATATACACATATATATTTATATAGACACATATATATACACATATATATTAATATATACACATATATATACATATATATATTAACATATACACATATATATTTATATAAACACATATTTATTTTTATATACACATATATATTTATATATGTACACATATATATTATATATATTTATATATACACATATATATACACATATATATTTATATATACATATATATATATTTATATATATATATTTATATATACACATATATATACACATATATATTTATATATATACACATATATATTTATATACATATATTTATATAGACACATCTATATATACATATATATTTATATATACATATATATTTATATATACACATATATATTTATATATAGATATTTATATATACACATATATATACACATATATATTTATATATACACATATATATATATATGTATATATACACATATATATGTATATACACACATATATATATACACATATATATTTATATATGTATGCACAAATATATATTTGTATATACATACACACACATATATATTTATATATATACACACATATATTTTTATATATACACACACATATATTTATATATACACACACACATATATATATTTATATATATACATACATATATATTTATATATATATACGCACATATATATTTACATATATGCCACATATATATTTATATATATATACACACATATATATTTACATATATACACATATATTTATATATAAATACACACACATATATACACACAAATATATATCGAAACACACATATATATACACACATATATATACACACACATATATACACACATATATATACACATATATATACACAGATATATATATATACACACAGTTATATATATGTACACATATATATACACACATATATACACACACACACATATATATAAACACATATATATATACACACAGATATATATATACACACATATATATACATACACATATATATACATATATATATACACACACATATATATTAATAAACACATATATACACACACATATGTATATAGACATACACACACATATGTATATACACATACACACACATATATATACATACACATACATATATATACATGCATTTATATATACACATACACATATATATACATATATACATACATATATACACACACACATATATACATATATACATACATATATACACACACATATATATACATATATACATGTATATATATATATATATATATATATATATATATATATATATATATATATATATATATGTAAGGTCAGTGCAACAATGATGTCATCATTTTTTGACGTTCAACTATATATAAAGAAAACGGCATCATTTTTGCACAAACTTAATATATATATATATATATATATATATATATATATATATATATATGTATGTATATATATATTGCCCGTATAATAATTTTATTCAGATTTTTAAAGAAAATATTGACATGTTCAAACGCATCATTAACCAACACCTGTAACAGCATAAAAATAGCTTTGCTAAGGTGTTGTCAACTGTTGTGTTTTGGAAAAGATGCTAGGATTCACGCTAACGAGTGGCTAATATAATAGAAACTGTTGGAAAATTAGTAAAAATAAGTAAAAACATGAATTTTGTCCTTTTCTTCTGATGTTACATTTTGACTATTCTTTCCTTGGCCAGTCTTGCAACTTGCAGTTATAGTTTGTGGTAGGATAAATTATATTTTTCTTCACAACTTTTCAGGAATTAAGCCCCCAGACATGCAGTAATTTGTTTGTCCCCTGTATGTAAAAACCACATTGAACGAACTATTACTTCGTAATTTTAAAATACAAACTTTTAAGTTTGTTCTTTTGACAGTTTCAGCACTTGTAAAGTAAACAGATCTAAATTCTATTACATTTCGTATAATTTTCTCTTCATTGTCACTTTTCTTTCAATTCTTACCTGTTAACTATTTTCAATTATATAATACTTATTTTAAAATATGGGAGGGTGTCTAATTATAGAGGCAAGGACTTAACCCACCCCCTGCCAGAAAAAGACACACTTAGAAAAATCGTCTTTATTTGCTCCAAAATAACTAAATAAATTTAATAAAAGTAATATTTATTTTAAAACTAGAAGTGAGAGAAATTAATGCCCCCCCCTCTAAAAAAAAACAAGAAAAGTCGATTTTGTTTGTTTCACAACATAGTGCTTATTTATTTTTAAATATTTGGGATGGAGGGGGGGGGAGCTTAACCTATATTAAAAACTAAAGGAAAGGTAGCCTAGCATGTCCTCTAAATCGCGAGGCCTAAACGATTTCTAATTAATTACCAAATTGTTTTTGCTTTGTGCCATTTTTTCTTATTTATTTATTTGTCCTACTTTTACCGGTGCCATTTTTACAGTGATATTTTGTATGTTGCCATTTTTACCGAGCACCTAATCTCAAAAGAAATAAAAATCTTTGCAAATTTCAAAATATTAAAAAGATTTTTACTGAAGATCATCTTACGGAATTATGCTTAAAGTGTCATTCTCCATTGTTGAGATATTTTCACGGCTACTGCTATACTTTAACTACTTATTGGCTAAATAGAGTGTTTATGAAAGAAATTACATTTTCCTTGTGGAGTGTTGAAAAGGTGTTAAGGGAGTTGGAGCTGAAGAGGCTCTTTTTTCTTTCTCTTTTTTTTTTGAAAATAGAGAGCGTTGGGTGAGTGTGTTCCAATTTTGACCATGTAAGCAAGAGGTGGAGTAGTTTCAAAAATAGTGGAGAATGTAAAGTTTATATACATATATACCCACAGACAACAGTTTTGTTGTTTTAACAGAAAATGTAATGTTTAAAAAACGTTTTGTGTTATTAGTTTGTATTTTAGCTTTATACGCCATATTTTATTTTAGTTTCGAAATGTCTCCGTCTGATCCATTAAATATCATCATTTGTTTCAGAATTCTTTTACAATTTAAACCAAATGCAAGAAATGTGGCTCACAAGTGGTAAGTAGCATTTATAGAAATATCATTTCAATAAATTTTTCATATACCAATAAATTTAAGTAATCGTTCATATACCAATAAATTTAAGTAATCGTTCATATACCAATAAATTTAAGTAATCGTTCATATACCAATAAATTTAAGTAATCGTTCATATACCAATAAATTTAAGTAATCGTTCATATACCAATAAATTAAAAGTAATCGTTCATATACCAATAAGTTTAAGTAACCGTTCATATACCAATACATTTAAGTAATCGTTCATATACCAATAAATTAAAAGTAATCGTTCATATACCAATAAATTTAAGTAATCGTTCATATACCAATAAATTTAAGTAATCGTTCATATACCAATAAATTTAAGTAATCGTTCATATACCAATAAATTTAAGTAATCGTTCATATACCAATAAATTTAAGTAATCGTTCATATACCAATAAATTTAAGTAATCGTTCATATACCAATAAATTTAAGTAATCGTTCATATACCAATAAATTTAAGTAATCGTTCATATACCAATACATTTAAGTAATCGTTCATAAACTAATAAATTTAAGTAATCGTTCATATACCAATAAATTTAAGTAATCGTTCATAAACCAATAAATTTAAGTAATCGTTCATAAACTAATAAATTTAAGTAATCGTTCATAAACTAATAAATTTAAGTAATCGTTCATATACCAATAAATTTAAGTAATCATTCATAAACCAATAAATTTAAGTAACCTTTTTCATATACCAATAAATTTAAGTAACCGTTCATAAACTAATAAATTTAAGTAACCGTTCATAAACTAATAAATTTAAGTAACCGTTCATATACCAATAAATTTAAGTAACCGTTCATATACCAATAAATTTAAGTAACCGTTCATAAACTAATAAATTTAAATAATCGTTCATATACCAATAAATTTAAGCAATCGTTCATATACCAATAAATTTAAGTAATCGTTCATATACCAATAAATTTTAGTAATCGTTCATATACCAATAAATTTAAGTAACCGTTCATAAACTAATAAATTTCAGTAATCGTTCATATACCAATAAATTTAAGTAACCGTTCATAAACTAATAAATTTAAGTAATCGTTTATATACCAATAAATTTAAGTAATCGTTCATATACCAATAAATTTAAGTAATCGTTCATATACCAATAAATTTAAGTAATCGTTCATATACCAATAAATTTAAGTAACCGTTCATAAACTAATAAATTTAAGTAATCGTTTACATACCAATAAATTTAAGTAATCGTTCATATACCAATAAATTTAAGTAATCGTTCATATACCAATAAATTTAAGCCAAAAAAGAGATGACTTCAAACGTAAGCTACAAAATTATCATATTTCATAATTGAGCATTCATATACTGTTTTAACAAAAACCAAAACTTCAAGAAATGGGTTGATAGCAACAAAAAGTGTATTTCATTGTTAGTTACAATTCTTTCAAAACCATTTGGACAAATTCAAACAATATGCCCTACCCCCAATGTAAACGGAATTTTTGTGAAAAATTAAACAGTTCTTCTGCTCGATGTATGTCGGCGCGTTACTTTCGGGAAAACGGTAAATTAAACTGCATAAGCACCTGTTAAATGTTGTACAATTTTTATAATTGAAAATAAAATCCCTCCAAAAAAAAAAAAAATAAATAAAAAAAAAATAAATAAAAATGCTTTTGTAGACCGCTCGTGAAAACTTAGTTTTTTTAGATCAATTAAAAAAGCATCAAAAACTACGTAATACAGAAAAATGAAGCACATTTTGTTTTTGAAAACTTTCTTGTTATTTTAAATGTCTGCTAAAAAATTCTTCCGCGATGTGACAAGTCAGCTTACTACGCGCGTCCATGCGCGAACGCATCATGTAAGAATAGCATAAACGATGGCAGTGAGTTGGCACAAAATAGTGCGAGGGTTCATGGGTTAATACCATGCAAACGGTAAATTTGCGACGGGTTTGAATATCAGATTCGTTGTCAGCGACCCCGAAAAAAAATTATTGGTCAGTGTTCTGTTGTAGTTAAAGTAAACATTTACCCATTTTTTAAAGTAAGGCAGATGTGTCTTTTAATGTTTCGCCTTCTAAAAGTCGTATGTATCATCGTCAATGCATTCATTCTAGGATATATATGCCTATCGAGCTTATTATATATTTACATTACAACGAGCACTGTCTTCTTTTCTTTTCTTTTAATTGTATTAATGAATTTACAAATACATTAAAATATACTCTGCTCTTTAGACTCTTGTTCTAATCCGCTATATATATATATATATATATATATATATATATATATATATATATATATATATATATATATATATATATATATATATATATATATATTGGAATCCTTGGAGATGTGTAATTTGTTTATTTATTTATTATTTGCGGACTATTATCCTCATCTTCATAGTTGTCGTCTCACCACGTTTCGGCCAACTAATCCTCTGACCTGATTTGAGTAGGATTGAAATCTCTATGAAAATGCTCACCTGGGACTGTAGACTCAACGCCTCTATCCATTGCGCCAAGAAGTGGATAGAGGCATTGATAGAGGCATTGAATCTCTATGGTTCAAGGTTAGCATTTTCTGAAGATATAGCGGTTTCAATCCTACCCAAATCAGGTCAGAAGATGAGTTAACCGAAATGAAGATGAGGATAAGAGTCCGTAAATAAATATCATTATTTGATGCCAAGAAGATCATTCCCCCTACCCCCCCCACACACACTCCTTTGTTTATTATAATGAAGTAAGATAACATAAGTACTATAAGTTGAATTATTTGGATGGAGCGAAACTTTTAAATTATTCAATTGGAATCTTTTTTAATTCATTTTATGTTTTCTTTTTTATACATACTTGTTATTAAAAAATATTAATTTGAATATATTGAAATTATATTTAAATTACATTAAAATTGTTGGTAAAAACATATTTAATGGTCACAGGAAATAAATTAAAACTTGAATATGAAGTTGTTGAAAAACGTCCTGATATTTTATTCTAATATGTTTTGTAAGTACTAATACATATATAAAAATGCATATTTTGGAAATACAAACTAATAACAAGATGCTAAGTAGTTAATATATATATATATATATATATATATATATATATATATATATATATATATATATATATATATATATATGTTTGTGTGTGTGTGTGTGTGTGTGTGTGTGTGTGTATAAATATACAAATACATATGTATATACTAACAGGGCTCGTTAGCTGGCACTGCCCAGTGGAAGCATGCCCCCCCCCGCCTCGTAGAAAGTTTTAATACAGCTGTTCAATGTATTGCCCAACCCCCAACCTCCTCATATTAAGAACGGCTTTTGGAATAGACACCCCCCAGCATCCTCATGGTAAGAATGGCTTTCTGAATGGACACCCCCAATCTACCCCTGTTAAGAACGGTTTTCGGAATAGACACCCCATTTGGGAGAGGGGATCAAAATATCTGCCCCAAATTTAACCTCGATAATCGCTGTCATTATCCCCTTGCGCAAATACTATTAACCAACCTGGAAATTTTGGGTGTAAGTGTCGGTCGCAAATGAGAGTGTTTTATAAGTAATCTGTGCTTCTTTTTTAGAACTGCGCGCCTGTGGAACTCTGTTCCGTCTGCCTACTTCCCACCTGACTACAACTTGGACGTGTTCAAGTCCAATGTTAACAAATTCCTAATGAACCGCCCCCTTAAGTAAACACTTCATCAAATCTCCACACTAACGTAATGTACTTGAAATAACCCTTAGCCCTGAGTGGCTTCCGGGCCTTGATAAGTGATGACCACTGTGTAAAAAAAAAATAATAATAACATGATTCAATTTTACCTTTATATTTTTGTGACGCATTTATAATATAGACATATTGTTCATGTCAAAATGTAGAAAAAAACTTATGTTTACATCAATCGAGATACCCGTGTTGATCTTAAAGATCCCCTTTTAGTTAGAGGGTGTGCAGTAAAAAAAGGAAAGAAAAGGGAACATCTCGTTATAAAGTAAAATAAAGGTCAAAAAGTATTTAAGTAAAATAAAAGCCAAAAAGCATCGTCGTCAGTAACTATCTTTCCCGAAAACTTCTATTAAATATTAGTCTTTTGAAAACGCAAATATGGCACAAATACGTAGATAAACCAAAGTGATATTTTTTTAATAATTTCGCAAGTGTAGTTTTTATAAAATAATTTTGTGCTTATACACTTTGATTTTACCCCAACGGTATATTTTACAAAAATAGTAATAAAAAATTATATTGCTTAATATTCGAAAAACTACTTATTTGCGGACAATGAAAATGTGGTATTCTTTTTAAAACGCAAATAGGTCACAAATAACGTAGGTAAACGATAATGATTTTTTAAAATGATTTCGCAAGTGCAGTTTCTATAAAATAATTTTGTGCTTATGCACGTAGATTGTCCCACAGTAAAAAAATTCGAAAAAGTACTTATTTACAGACAATTTAAATGCGATATTCTTTTTTAAAATTCAAATTTATTTTGACTTAGATTGTCTGACGAGATCTGCAGGATAATTTCATTGTCGATTGAAACAACTTGTAATGATTTAAGCAATAATCCCCGAGGTTTTTTTTTTTTTTTTTTTTACACAGTGATCACCACTTATCAAGGCCCGGAAGCCACTCAGGGATAAGGGTTATTGCAAGTACATTACGTTAGTGAGGAGATTTGATGAAGTGTTTACTTAAGGGGGCGGTTCATTAGGAATTTGTTAACATTAGACTTGAAGACATCCAAGTTGTAGTCCGCAGGGAAGTAGGCAGACGGAACAGAGTTCCACAGGCGTGCAGTACTAAGAAAGAAGCTTTGTTCATGAAATCCGCGTTTTGATTTAGGCACAGATATAGAGTGGGGGAAATTTTTCACAGTGGATTCAGCTAGACGGGTGTTTTTCGTGAAAGATTGGCGAGGGGAGACCAGGGATTGGAGTTCAGACGAGTACCTGCCATAAAAATAACGATAAAACAAGGATAGGCTTGCAACGTCTCTTCTGTGGGAGAGGAGTTGCAGGGTAGAGAAAAGGGCATCCCCCACTAAACCACGAAGTCTATTTTGTACTCTGTCAAGGCATGATAGGCTGTTTTTAGGCTCATCTTCCAATATGAACCCCGACCCGCTACATAACATAGCAGAAGTCAAAACAAAGTTTAACGTTCAGATGACCAACACTATACAATGTAATTCTTTAAGCAAATATAAAAATAGAAGTTTTCGTAAATTTTACTTGATTTCTATCGTAACATCTTCTGTTAAAATGGCGACTTTTTTTTTTTTTTTTTTTACAAAGGCATCACCACATTATCAAGGCCCAGAGGCCACTCAAGGATAAGGGTTAAAGAGTGTACAGTAGAAGTTGGTCAATATAGTAATCATTAGTAATGAAAATTTGGTAAATTTAATAACTTATATGGAACGGCTCATCAAGAATTTATTTACTTTAGACTTGAACACAACCATATTGTAGTCAGCCGGAAAGCAGGAAAACGGAAGACAATTCCACAGGCGTGCAGTTCTAAGAAAGAAGCTTTGTTCATGGAATCTATGTTTAGGTTTAGGCACAGATAAAGAGTGGGGGAAACTACTGATAGTGCTTACAGCTAGACGAGTGTTTCTTGTGAAAGTTTGGCGAGGGGGGACCATAGATTGAAGCTCAGTTGAACACTTTCCATGAAAATAACGATACATCAGAGACAAACTCGCAACATCTCTTCTGTGAGATAGAGGTTGTAAGGAGGAGAAAAGGACATCTCCTACGAGGCTACGAAGTCTATTTTGAACTCTATCAAGGCAGGACAAGTCCTTTCTAGCAACTCCTGCCCAGATGTGGCAACAGTATTCCATCCTTGGACGTACCTGGCTCTTATATAGATAGAGAATAGCATCAGCAGTGAGATATCTACTGGATCGATAGAAAGATCCCACCATTTTTCCAGCGGCCTTGGCAACAGATTTGATATACGTGTTCCATTTAAGATCAGGAGTAATGGTCAAGCCCAGAAGCTTGTCAAAACTTGAGGCCTCCTGAAGACGAGAGCCATTCATTTCAATTGATGACAAATGTGGATTAGAATGTTGATGATGTAAAGAGAGAAGCTTGGTTTTAGATGCATTAAAAGTAACCAGCCACTCCTTTCCCCATTGTACTACATGCTCAAGATCAGAGGAGAGAGAATTGGAGAGTACTTGCTCGTTTACTGTCTTAGATGTGGTACCATAAATGGTAGTGTCGTCAGCATAAATGTCTACAAATGATGTAAGGATATGATTTGGAAGATCATTAATGTAAATCAGGAAAAGAGTTGGGCCGAGGATGGATCCCTGAGGGACACCGGCATTAATACTGTGAGCTTCTGATTTTTGCCCCTCAACTACTACTCTTATGAACCTATCAGAAAGAAATGATTTAATAATTGAGAAGACTTTTCCAGCTATACCATAGCTAGCGATCTTATGAAGTAAACCTTTATGCCATACCCTATCAAAGGCTTTAGATATGTCAAGAGCAATTGCCCTAGAAAGATTGCCACCGTCGAGAGATTTGCTAATCCTATGCGATATAACTGTAAGGACATCTGCTGTAGATCTAGCAGAACGGAAACCATATTGAGTGTCACTAAGAAGGTTATTTTTGTTGAGATGTTTGATTACTTCTGTATTTAACACAGATTCTAGCAACTTACTCATGATGCACAGGAGACTTATTGGCCTGTACTGAGAGGGGGATGAGCGATCACCTGAATTCTTAAATACAGGGCATACTGATGAGATTTTCCACGGAGATGGGAAACTATTCTCCTTAAGACAACGTTTAAACAGTTTTGTAAGTATGGGCGCTAGTTAAGGTTGAAGTTTTTTGAGTACTATAATTGGAATACCATCAGGGCCAGTTGCTTTACTGGAATCAAGGTTTTTGATTAGCTTGGCAACATCACGTACAGATATACGTATATCACATAGCGTGTTTTCTGATACAGGAGGAAATATTGGGGGTTGGCGGTCTTGGTCGCAAAGGGTAGAATTAGCTGCAAAGTTCTTGACAAAGAGTTTGGCTTTGTCTGATGCTGACGAGATTACCTCAGGTCCATTGATAATAGTTGGGATGGAGCACACGCTTCTGTTCAGGATTCTGTTTGCTATTTGCCAAAACTGGTGGGAACCAAGCCGCTGCTCAGCTACTTTGGACTTAACAGATTGAGCATACAACTCTCTTGCGTTCTTTATTACTTTCTTACAATGGTTGCTGGCAGTCCTGAAAACGGCTTTAGTTTCCATACATCTATTACGTTTGAAGCAGTGGAAAAAGTGATTTCTGTGCGCAATGGCAGCAGCACATTCTGGAGAGAACCATGGCTGGCTGTTAGGTTTTTGCTGAAACTTTTTAGAGGGTATGAAATGGTCAATACCTACAATTAACCATTCAGTTAGGTCTAATACTATAGAGGACACATCCTTTTTAAACATGGAATGCAGAGGTAGATCAGATATAAATGTACGGAAGCTATCCCAGTCAGCCTTAGTGTATCGATATACTGTACGATGAAGTGGTACGTCTGGGGACTTATTACATTTCATTTTTATCTTAATTGATACAACAGAGTGGTCGGAAGATCCAAGAGGCGACAGAACAGAAACTGAACATAGTTCAGGGCAAGTTGTGAGAAAAAGGTCTAGTAGGCTCGCATACTGGCCGTCATTATCGGGCACACGGGTAGGTTCCTGAACAATCTGAGTGAGGTCATAGGCAATGGAGAAATCATGACAGAACCTCCCCTCATCATCGGTCTTGTTTGAGTGGGTCAACCATTCGACGTTGTGAACATTGAAGTCTCCACATACGTGAATGTTAGCTGAAGGATAAGTAGAAAGGACTTGGTCAATTTTCTCAGATATGCTTTGAAAGATAGTAACTCCGCTGTTGTGGGGGCGATAGAGAGTAAATATAAATGCAGTAGTGTGAGCTAAAGCAACCCGGAAGCACATATAGGGTAAGTTAGGATCTTCCCTGGAGATGTCCCTCCCACATGGAAAGCTATCTTTAATATAGGCACATATTCCATGCCCATGGCGATCTTGGGGGTCAGATTTAGAAGTTAAGTTAGAGTATCCTGTAATTGCAAACTCATCTAGGGAAATAGCCTGTCCAATGCCAGTTTCACTTAAAAATAAAAGGTCTGGTTTAGTCTCCTGTAATTGGGTTTCAACCTCTGGAAGGTTAGAACGTAGAACCCTGATGTTGGAGAAGGAGACATGGTAGTAGGGGTCTACGTTGGAAGTTGGAGAACCGGGTTTAATCGTGTATTTTTTCTTGAAACTTGTCATGATGAAATTTTGGAATTTGTGGACTAGGTCGACAGATTTACTTAGAGCAGGACAGAGAGGGGAAACTAAGAGAGAAAAAGAAACAAAGAATTTTTTTTTTTTTGTACCACATGATAAGGTAAAGCCGTAACAATTACCCACTAGTATGGCATCGAGAGGCCCCACCAGAAGCTACTGCATGGTCCAGATTCCATTCACCAAATGGCAATACAGCAGCCCCAGTACTTTGCACCTGCTGATAGGACAGCCTCCTTAGTGGTTAATCCAAGGTTCGGGTCCCTGACTATCAGGCGGATAACGTCAGCCCAGACAAAACGTTTACCTCCAGCACCCTTACTAGTGACATGGCTACAAGGATAGACATAGAAACAGAAAATTTCCACCAACTCTGCCAACTGTTCACGCAAAAATACTGCCAACCTAGAAAACAGCTTGAAAGAGGTTGAAATAATAAAACATATTTAGCTCTACTAACATATTCAGCACTTTTCCCTGGCTTTTACCAAATATACCTCCTAATTATATATATATATATATATATATATATATATATATATATATATACATACATATGTGTGTGTGTGTATGTGTGTGTGTGCGTGTGCGTGTGTGTGTGTGTGTGTGTGTGTGTGTGTGTGTTGAAAAATTTTCATCAAAGCTATTCTATTAAAAAATGAGAGAATATCTATGAAACTTCATTTTTCAACATAAAAACAATCTCCAACATTTCAATTCAGTTTTCTTTTTATTTTAATGTGTTCTTTTTTCTTTCAACACCAGCTTATTACGACACAGAAGAAGAAGAAGAAGAACAATATGCCCCCGAGAATACAACTCCAAAATCATGCAAGTACTTTTCATACTTCACAATCTTTTCATATTTTATATTTTTCTTTTTAAAATCTTAAAGTAATTCTTGTACACTCACAATTGTCCAATTAGTAAGAAATCAAGAAAAAAATCCCGTGAATGTCAACGTTAAATGTTTATGAAAACAACACATGAATTGAACAAGAAATTACTTTTTAATCAGCAATTCTGTACATTATTACAAGATGCATCCCCTTTAAATCATTTTTTTTTAAATAAGAAAAATGGAAAAAGCCACTAAATTAGCCTCGAGCAGCTACAAAATGTTTCCTGCTGAATATGAAGTTGTTTTTTGTTTGCTTTGAATAAAATCTGGCATTTAAAATCGAAACAAAATGTCTACAGACCATACACAAACCTGACTTTTTCTTATCTAATCTTCAGTGTTTAGTCATGTCTAAAAACTAACATCAACTGTTGGGTTTAATATCTGTGATGGATTGATTAAAACACACATCTAGTTAGATTATTATTAGACGACAAGATATGAAAACGTTTTTTGATTTTACAAAAAATATATAATCATCTAATTTTTTGCTCTTTTCAAGGAAATATTTGATTAAAATGGAAAATATTTGATCAAAATAGAAAATACAGTTCATGACTTTTTGATCCAAAAACTTAAAATTGGATGTATGATCTCTTCTCGATATCTAGGAATAGTCAACGTTTTTGAAAGGTTCAATAATATCATAAACAAAAATGTCATTGTTCAATATGGCAAATATACATATTGTTTTGCTCCATCTTGAAAAATAGAAAAAATAATAAATAAAAAATAACTTTCGTTGTTATCTTCTGAGCTATAGTCAGATCGATAAAAATGCTCAAAATTTAAATACTTCTAGCTAAAAATGTATATGTACGCATGCTCAGAGATTTACTCCCACCAAGGTCAACTGTGTGGTTTTTTTTCATTTTAACCCATTAAAAGCTATTTTTACAAGCTAAAAGCCAACTCGAAAGAGTTCCTGAGGTCCAAATGACCTATATCTCAAATTTCAACTCCGTAGACCAAATATTCGGAGAGGAGTTTGGTAGAGAAGTTTCGTACACACAGATAATATATTAATATATATATATATATATATATATATATATATATATATATATATATATATATATATATATATATATATATATATATATATATAAACAGTGTTAGGACATTTTCATCCTAAAAACTAATAAATAGAATAAAGTGTAATAGTTAAATGAAGCCAATCCTCTGATAAGAAACCAAAAACTGAAAATTTAATGAACGTTCGTTTTTTAAAAGAATATGTATATTAGTTAACATTGATGTAGTCGCTCGTATATTCATAACTGAGTATATTAAGAACATTGTTTCAATAATTCTAAATAGAAAAAGTAGGCTTTTAGTATCTATGTCAGACTAAAAAAAACTCAACTTTTTATATATAAACTAGCAAGTCGCCCAGGGTTGCCCGGTCATAAAATATGCAATCGAAACCACTACTTAAAGACAGTGAGTCAAATACAATAACCCTTAGGCCAGCTTGACACGAACTTTAAAAAAGTATTTTCAAAGCTACTTATTCTTAACATAAGAAATCTGTCACGTGAACGATTCATGCGTTGTGAAGCAGTTGACAAACAGATAAAAATCTGACGACCTCCCAGATACCAATTTTTTTGATTCTGACCCCTTAGTAGCCTTTTTCCTGGATGAAAACCAATTAAAAAGTTTTCCACGTGTTTTAACATCCTATATACCAAATTTCAAGTCTGTAGATAAAAAATTGTTGAGTATATAGGTTGAGAATTATCCTCTCGCACACACACATACCACACACATATTTTCATATATATATATATATATATATATATATATATATATATATATATATGAATGTTGGACCCATTGAGCAACTGGAGACAATAAGTAACTTGTATTTTTCCAGACTTTCCTTTCACCTAGACTAAGTAGTCGTGTTTGAATTTGACGGATTAATAAATATTATAATTTATTCATTTTTTTATGAAAAAAATTTGAATAAATTTTCCATATTTCTTTAACTGCTCTATCTTGTATAACTTTTTATTTTCTTGATAGATTCCAAGTTTCAAGAAATACTTATATTTATCTTTACAATTATATATATATATATATATATATATATATATATATATATATATATATATATATATATATCGACTACTGCCAGAATATATTTAGCCAATTTACACACTACATATATTTACTTCAATAAATCTGCCTTGACGACCATTTTTATCTAATAAATTAGTGACATGATTTTAACTGCAGATAAAAAAAATGGATAAACCAAAATATGCAAACCATGTGAAATTCTTATTCTTTTCACTTTTAGTTTCTATTGTTTTCTTGATAATTGTATTCGAACTGATGCGTTTCCGAAGACCAATTAAATTGTCTCACATTGGCTGTGGCGAAACCTTTCAAGTTGGTCTGCTGTTGCCTTTGAGATGCCACGATTCTATTGTGGTTGGCAGCTGACAGTTCAGAGAAAACGAAAAAGTCAAAAATGTTTTCAGTTATCATCCTCCTCCCCAATTCGGAAAATACTTAGGGAATAAAAAAACAAAAACAAACAAAAAAGAATTGCTTCGTTGCCATGTTTCATTATATCTTGCATCATTATGTGCAGAACCAATTTTGTTATTAAAACTGACAGCAAAACTTTAAAACATTTTCTGGATTTACTCTTCCAAAACATGACAACTATAGACTGCACAATTTTATTAAAAAAAAAATAAAATCAAAACTTGTCTTTGTAAAAAGAAAAAAAATGATTTCTTTATAACGAAGGTTATATATTTTGTCTAAATTTAAATCAATGTAATGTGATGAAATATGATTGAATTCATGACGACATGTTGCTGTTGTTATGGTAGACTGGTTGAAATATACTGTCTACGAAAGAGTGAAAGATTAAAGTCCAAATCACATTTGTTGTAGATTGCTTGATAGTGGTCATGCTTTTCAAGTGAAGTTTGTCAAGCATAATTGTTTATTCAAGAAGATTGGCTGAGATTATATGAAGGTAAGATAGAATTCCATATGAAAAATAGACAGCTGATTGTTTAGCTTAATCACATGATGCAAAAGTGATTTGAAAATCGATGCTAAATTCAGTCGTTTCTAGAATTTTATATGAGCTGCTCGTGATGTAAGATCTTCAGTAAAGGGATGGCTTCCCGCTCGTTGCCTTTATAAAAATACTCCAGAAGCAACTATGTTTGATTAAGTAAATAAAATCTGGTTTAAAATTCAAAGCGTTGCTCTCTCCTTCAAGTATATAGAAACTCAAGGATAAACGAATTCAGAAATATCTTTACTTTACCATTTATAAATTACAGCAGGATTTATAAATTACAGCAGTATTTATAAATTGCAGCAGTATTAATAAATTACAGCAGTATTAATAAATTACATCAGTATTTATAAATTACAGCAGTATTCATAAATTACAGCAGTATTTATAAATTATAGCAGTATTAATAAATTACATCGGTATTTAAAAATTACATCAGTATTTATAAATTACAGCAGCATTAATAAATTAAAATAGTATTTATAAATTACAGCAGTATTTATAAATTACAGCAGTATTTATAAATTATAGCAGTATTAATAAATTACAGCAGTATTTATAAATTATAGCAGTATTAATAACTTACATCAGTATTTATAAATTACATCAGTATTTATAAATTACAGCAGTATTTATAAATTACAGCAGTATTGATAAATTACAGCAGTATTTATAAATTACAGCAGTATTAATAAATTACAGCAGAATTAATAAATTACATCAATATTTATAAATTACATCAGTATTAATAAATTACAGCAGTATTTATAAATTATAGCAGTATTAATAACTTACATCAGTGTTTATAACTTACATCAGTATTTATAAATTACAGCAGTATTTATAAATTACATCAGTATTTATAAATTACCGCAGTATTTATAAATTACATCAGTATTTATAAATTACATCAGTATTTATAAATTACAGCAGTATTTATAAATTATAGCAGTATTTATAAATTACCGCAGTATTTATAAATTACATCAGTATTTATAAATTACATCAGTATTTATAAATTATAGCAGTATTTATAAATTATAGCAGTATTTATAACTTACATCAGTATTTATAAATTACAGCAGTATTAATAAATTACAGCAGTATTTATAAATTACATCAGTATTAATAAATTACATCAGTATTTATAAATTACGTCAGTATTAATAAATTACATCAGTATTTATAACTTACATCAGTATTTATAAATTACAGCAGTATTTATAAATTACAGCAGTATTAATAAATTACAGCAGTATTTATAAATTACATCAGTATTTATAAATTACATCAGTATTTATAAATTACAGCAGGATTTATAAATTACAGCAGTATTAATAAATTACAGCAGGATTTATAAATTACATCAGTATTTATAAATCACAGCAGTATTAATAAATTACAGTAGTATTAATACATTACAGCAGTATTTATAAATTACAGCAGTATTTATAAATTACAGCAGTATTAATAACTTACATCAGTATTAATAACTTACATCAGTATTTATAAATTACAGCAGTATTAATAAATTACAGCAGTATTTATAAATTACAGCAGTATTTATAAATTACAGCATTATTTATAAATTATAGCAGTATTAATAAATTACAGCAATATTTATAAATTACATCAGTATTTATAAATTATAGCAGTATTTATAAATTATAGCAGTATTTATAAATTACAGCAGTATTAATAAATTATAGCAGTATTAATAAATTACAGTAGTATTAATACATTACAGCAGTATTTATAAATTACAGCATTATTTATAAATTATAGCAGTATTAATAAATTACAGCAATATTTATAAATTACATCAGTATTTATAAATTATAGCAGTATTTATAAATTATAGCAGTATTTATAAATTACAGCAGTATTAATAAATTATAGCAGTATTAATAAATTACAGTAGTATTAATACATTACAGCAGTATTTATAAATTACAGCAGTATTAATAAATACTAAAGATAATCCTTCTAAATAAAATCGTTTCTTGCATATAACACCGATGACTAAAACAACTTGAATTTTATTTGTTATATATTTTTATTTATTAAAGACTAGCGGGGGGGGGGGTACCCGGCGTTGACCGAGTGTTTGTAGGTGTGTGTGGTTGTTAATGAAAACCTAAGAATAAGCGAAGTAAAAAAAGAAACATAAAAACGAAGGTTAAAACTTAAGCGGGATGTACCCATAATCAAAACATCGAAAAAAAAAAACACAAAAAAACTAACGTAAAGCAAACGAACGATGTTAGATGTAAAAATCGAAAAAAAACAAAAACAAAAAAGAAAACAGAAAAACGAATGTTAAAAAAAAAAACACGTGAAAAATGGCTTAAATAAGCCTGTTTCGATATTAAAATTTAAAATATCGGTGTGTACCCGGGTGTTTTTGGGTGTGTGTGGTCGGTCGGGGGTGTTAATAAAAACCTAAGAATAAGCGAAGTAAAAAAAAAAAAAAAAAAAAAAACAGAAAAACGAACGTTACGTGTAAAATGGCTTCAATAACACTGGTTCAATATTTAAATTTAAAAAATCGAAAAAAAAAAAAAAGACATCCCACACCACGATTCGAACCCAAAACGTTTAGATAATGAACCAACGCCCTAGAATCGGTCGTCGTCACGAGAGGACGGTTTTTGTTGAAAAATTGTCGATTTCGGGGTAAAAAAAAAAAATGAACGTTTTTGGCCAATTTTTCGATATTTTTCGGGCGAAGGATGGGGCTTCAATATGATACCAAGTTTGTGAATTTTTTGTTCTGTCTGTCGAAAGTTTTTAGCGAACACACAAACACACATACAAACATACATACATACATACATACATACATACATACATACATACATACACACATTTTCGCTTTTATATATATAGATTGTATCATGGTTTGAATCTGTGCGCTTGCTTATACTCAAATACAAAAGTTAAACTTCAAATACAAAAGTTAAACTTCAAATACAAAAGTTAAACTTCAAATACAAAAGTTAAACTTCAAATATAAAAGTTAAACTTCAAATACAAAAGTTAAACTACAAATTAAAAAAGCAGAATTTCACATGATTATACACAAATCATGAGACTCCTATGGAAATGATTCAAATTAGCTGGACAAATTAATCCGGTGTTTCAACTTGAATGCAATTTACTTTTACATGCCCTCTCAAGTTTCTAGAGAGTTTATTTATAATTATTCTAATTAACCACTCAAAATTGTTATAAGGGGTTGATATCGAATGAATGACAATGAGTCAATGAATTTTGAAGAGTGGAGCATTCAAAATTAACGAATAGAAACAATTGCAAGAGAATTGAAATTCAGCTTTTTTTTTTAATTTGAACTGAATCGTTTATTAATTTGAGATGAATCTTTTTTTAAATTTGAATAAATCGTTTTTTAATTTGAGGGTAAAACGGTATAATTCCTTACCTCCATCTTCAAAGCTTGGATTACCACCTTCTATTATTGTCCAACATATGCCAGCATCTAAAATGAATGTTAAACAGAATATGATGATAATAAGGAGGATAATTTAGTAGATTCGTTAAGTTTGTTTTTGTTTAGCAATATTTGTTTTTGTTAAGCAATATTACGTCCTCCTCCTCATCATCATCATCATCATGTTCGTTATTCCAATTATAGTGTTAAAAAAGCTTCAACCAGAACTTGCCCCCATACTTACAAAACTGTTTAAGCGTTGCCTTAAGAAGTGCTTTCCAACACCCTGGAAAACCTCATCAGTATGCCCTGTATTTAAGAATTCAGGTGATAAGTCTCCCTCTCTCTCTCAGTACAGACCAATAAGTCTCCTGTGTGTCATGAGTAAGTTGCTGGAATCCATATTAAATAGGGAAGTAGTCAACCACCTCACAGAAATAACCTTCTTAGTGACACGCAATATGGTTTCCGTTCTGCAAGATCTATAGCAGATGTGATAATGGTTATAGCTCATAGGATTAGTGAATCTCTTGACAAAGACTTCCTTTCTAGGGCAATTGCTCTTGACATACCAAAAGCCTTCGATAAAGTATGGCATAAACGCCTACTTCACAAGATTTCTAGCTACGGTATAACTGGAAATGTTTTCTCAATCATTAAATCATTTCTCTCTGATAGGCTCATAAGAATAGTGGTTGATGGGCAGAAATCAGAGGCCTGCAGTATTAATGCTGGAGTCCCTCAGGGGTCAATCCTGGGCCCAACTCTCTTCCTGATCTACATCAATGATCTCCCAAAACACATGCTTAAATCATTCGTTGCTGATGACACGACCATCTATGGCAACACATCAAAGGCTGTAAATGACAATGTTCTCTCTGATTATCTCTCCTCTGATTGTGAGCGCATGGTACAGTAGAAGAAGAAGTGGCTGGTTACCTTTAATGCATCTAAAACCAAGCTCCTATCTTTACATCATCAACGCTCTGATCCCCATCTGGCATCAATTGAAATGGATGGCTCTCGTCTAGGGGAGGCCCCATGTTTTGATAAGCTTCTGGGTTTGACCTTTACTCCTGATCTGAAATGGAACATGTACATCAAGTCTGTTGCCAAGGTCACTGAGAAAATGGTGGGATCCTTCTACCGGTCCAGAAGATATCTCACTACTGATGCAATTCTCTATCTATATAAAAGCCAAGTACATCCAAGGATGGAATACTGTTGCCACATCTGGGCAGGAGCTGCTAAAAACAGCCTATCCTGCCTTGACAGAGTACAAAATAGACTTCGTGGCTTAGTGGGGGATGCCCTTTTCTCTTACCTGCAAGCTCTCTCCCACAGAAGAGACTTTGCGAGCCTATCCTTGTTTTATCGTTATTTCTATGGCAAGTGCTCGTCTGAGCTCCAATCTCTGCCCCTCCTCGCCAATCTTTCATGATAAACACCCGTCTAGCTGAAACCACCGTCAATAATTTTCCCCACTCTTATCTGTGCCTAAATCAAAACGTAGATTCCATGAACAAAGCTTCCTTCTTAGAACTGCACGCCTGTGAACTTTCTACCGCTTGTCTGTTTCTCAACTGATTTCAACTTGGATGTCTTCAAGTCCAATATAAACAAATTCCTGATGAACCGCCCCTTAAGTAATGACACTTTATCAAATCTCCAATACTAACAAATACTATAACACTACTCCATTGATTACTGTACATGCAATAACCCTTATCCCCGAGTGGCTTCTGGGCCTTGATAAGTGGTGACCTCCATATATATATATATATATATATATATATATATATATATATATATACTTCAACAAGTTTATCTTTCACAACCGTTATTATCTTTACTTGCATGCATCATCACACTGCATACACTGATAGACTCTGTACTTGATCAATAGTGGTAACGCTCTGCTGATTAGTAGTGGTGAAAAATTTTATTCACTATTAATTCTTGCAATCACAGAAGCACCTGCTCCACCTTATGATCTAATGTTATCACCAAGGTAATAAAACTTCTCAACAACCTCACTAGCTACGTCATTCAGATATGCCTTCTCCATACATTCTTCTCCATCTCTTTTGTCTTATACTTCTTGTACACACATTGGTTATCCTCTCTCGGCATACCAGTAATTTCTCTGCACTTTTTGTTTACTCTATACTTACAGGTGCCACAAAAAATTGAATTGCACTCAAATCCTTTTCCGGGAACTTTCCTCTTTTTATATCCATACTGTAAACGATTAATTGAATCCAATATTTTATTTGTTGGTTGCAGCAGAAATTGCAAATTCACACCCTTTGCCAACAGTTTCAGTAAGTGATAACTTGGGCGTCATAGCCCAACAGCATATTCTGTTCCTTATTTTCAGGTATATATCCATTGATATCTTATATGTTTTTATGTAGAGTGATATAATCCTTGGTTGATTAATTGTGTCTGTGCTTGTGTATATACTCGAGAGTATAAACAATGTAAAGAATATGCTGCTGTCATAGCCCTAGTGACAACAATAGAAACAATAGGACTTGAATTCCATAACTTATGACCTCATCCATTATGACAATTACACACCTTGACTTACATATAACTAATCCTAATCATCACTGAGTAAATCAACCAATCTATTAGTGTTTTCAATATCATCATTCTTTAATTTGTTCACCATCTTTTGACTGATAGACTTAGAACTAGCTGATAAATATATAGTATGATAAAAAGACAAAATAGGAAAATAAACACTTTTTGAAACTCTTATACACGTTTTATACTATTCGGTATTATCATCGGGGGCTTAAGTGATAAAAAAATTGTTGGGCTAAACATAAGAAATGACTATTATAGTAAAATTTGAGCAGTCAATGTATAAAACTATAAAATCAGACGAGAGAAAGAAGAAACGGAGAGAAGCAATAGGAAGAAATATATAGAAGCAAAATATTATTAGCTCAAGAATTTAATTTAGATGTAAAACATTTGATGAGTCGGCATAACCTCATAACAATCGGCAAGATGATATGACTGAGTTCGAATTCATCTGTAACTCATGCTAATTAGAGCAAATAATTGACAACGGGAAGCTAATTCGTTGATATGCAAATGAATACATATCAAACTACACGCCCCTCCCTCCATGATCCTTAAAAATACACTTACATAAACCTGTGCACATATCGGCACTTACATCCCCAGGGATTCCAGACACAACTAGCTCTTCAAACACAGTTAGATACAACTAGCCTTTCAAACACCATGACGCCAATTCTATTTTTTTTTTTTTTAAGTCTGGCTCGAATTGTAACAATCCTTTCCATCATATAATGACGTGCGTCTCAAAAGTTTGACTAAAATCATATTTTAATCGGCCCATTTCACAATGAAGACACTTTTTTTCGTAATGTCTAACCCGAATCGTATTTTAATTTC
This sequence comes from Euprymna scolopes, assembly GCF_053919585.1. Taxonomy (NCBI): domain Eukaryota; kingdom Metazoa; phylum Mollusca; class Cephalopoda; order Sepiida; family Sepiolidae; genus Euprymna; species Euprymna scolopes. Next base: position 85,723,240 of record NC_136490.1, read on the forward strand.
TCCATCCCAGCTGAATCGTATTTTAATCTTTCCATTTCACAACGACGGCACTTTTCACAAATCCGACCTAAATCATATTTTAATTTCTTCATTTCACAACGACGACACTTTTGATGAAATTCAATCCGAATCCTATTTTAATCTCTCTTTTTATAACGTCTTTTAAAGCAGCTAATTCATTATTATGCAAATGAATGCATATCAAACTACAATCTGTATTATTAGTAGAGACAAATTTCCAATTTACGTGTGTTATTCCGGATGTATCTAGCAGTGATTAGCAAATATCGATAAATAGAAAGAAATGAAAAATTTTCTAAAATAAGAAAATATTCTTTAGAATATTGTTTTTTTTATTTTAAGGATATTAGTACGAATGTATTAATCATTATCAGAAACAGATGGTAGAATAAGTAGACTGAAGAATATATTCGCTTTATTCCCTCGCTTCATCTCTTCATGAGTTGTGCCAACTAAAGTGGATACGCAAAATTTTATCAAAGATTTAAGTGGCAGCAAATGTCAATATCGAAATTTCAGGCCGAGTAAACCATCTTCTTTTCTCTCCCAAAGACGTTGTCTAAAATAAAATCAACTGTAAATTATTTTATAAGTCAGGGGCGCGTTCGAAATTAATGTTTCTGTTTAGAGCACAATTGAACCATGATACTTCGCTTTTGCATTTTAAACTTTAAGTGAAGTAAATATTTACAGATAGTTTTTATAAAATCAGTGCAATGTAGAATATAATGTATTGTGAACTGAGTCACTGCGGGAGGAGGCATATGAAGCTTCCTCCCGGTACACTGCGGGGAAGGGGTCCCTAACAATAGCAAGTAATCAATTTGATTAAAAGATTTCACCGATTTCGATGACAATAAAAGAATGGGAGTGGTGGAATATTTGTTGATCCTCACTCAATCTCGGACAATATCAGGTCTCCCTTGTAGTAAATAGGTATAATATATATCCCTTGTAGTAAATAGGTATAATATATATATATATATATATATATATATATATATATATATATATATATATATATATATATATATATATATACTAGCATTTCAGCCCGGCATTGCCTGGGTTTTTGGAGGTGTATGTTAAGCAAAAAAAAAGTGGTAGTAGGAAGGCAGGCTCGAACCCGTACCGCAAAAGAGGAAAAGAACCTGGAAAAAAACATGACGTCTTTGCTGTTACGAACACCACCAAACCGGAAGTGACGTAGGTTTAAATTAAGGCTAGGCAATCGAAAGAAGAGGATGACTTTCGAAAATATTGGCGAAAAAAGCGCCCCCCCCCTGTAGAAAAGTGCCAAGGTAAAGGTGAAGCTATTAATGTTTTTAGCCTATTTTTCGATATTTTTCGTCTGAGAGGTCGAACTTCAAAATGATACTGATATTGTAAAAATCCGTCACCTCTGTCGAAAGTTTTAGGCAGACATGCATACATACATACATTTATATATTTATAACTAAAAATTTTCGACTCAAACCAATTAAAAAGCTTACCCTATCTCTGAATACCCTTTATGTAAAATTTCAACTGTTTAGACCAGAAATTGTCTGAGTAATTTGGTAGAGACCGCAAAGGTCAAATTTTTTTAACTTTGACCCTTATTATGCCCCCTTTACATTTATTGTTTGGGGCTCAAATCAAGTTATTAAGTTAGATCCATATCTAAGGAACCTATGTCTAAGATTTCAAGTGTTTAGACCCAAAATTGTCGGAACAGTTTGGTAGAGTTATCAAAGGTAAAATCGTTGAACTTTGACCCCTTAATATCCAAATTTCTGGCCGAAAACGGATTATAAAGATTTTCCCAAATCTCAGTACCCTGTATATCCAATTTCGAGTTTGTAGACTTAACATTGACAGAGTTATTGCGTAGAGAAATGTACACACACAGACACTTCACTTTATATATATATATATATATATATATATATATATATATATATATATATATATATATATATAAACATGTATGCACATACGCAGCCAATAATGTTTGCATAAATACCATATTATAAACATGCTCTGTTTATTCATCGAGCACTTTTTGATAAACACAGGATTTTCAGTGGCTTTACATCTAGAAAACTAAAACTATACAAGCATTATATATATATTGTGTGTGTGTGTGTGTGTGTGTGTGTGTGTGTGTTGATATTATATTGCCCGTGTTACGCATATTAACACATCGAACTCCATGTTCCGATTATCATAAGAATCCTTATTTCAATAGTTCTTCTCTTTTATGGTAGACATCTATGCCATTATGTGTTAAATTTGAATGTAGTCTGTATGATAACGAGTTAGTAAGAATGTTATCTGACCTACCAAAAAATTACAGCAAATTCTTTTTACGCCTTTTGAAAAAAGAAAAAAATAGCGTAGACCACAAGAATGATATAAGAATAATAACGTATTTGCACAAAGTATTGCCAAATTGTTTCCAACATCATTAGATATTCTTTTGCTTTTGTGGATATTATGAAAATTAGAATGTCAAAATGAGTTACTCTTTTTCATGAGACAACCAATTGTTACAAAATTACAACTATTGTTGTTGCCGAATATTGCACGCGCTACATTGGCTGAGATTCATATTTTTCTCATTTGTTTCAATGTTTGGCGCTGATCTGTAAACCCGCAGCTGTGATCCGACTCATTTAATATAACCGTAATGGTCAAGTGATGTATTGAGCAATGAAGTGTGACCGACATAGCAACAAAAAGAGAAATGTACAGCTGGCCAATTAGCATGACTCACCTGATTACACAAAATGTAAACGCAGATGGTTAGCAGAAGCAACACATGTGCTTTTCATTCTTCAAAAAAGATTTTCTTGCTTCCTTCTTACAAGATTTGGTTTTAATGTTTGAATAAATAAAAATCTGTTCTCTTTTTCTCTTCTTTCTCTCTCTAACACACACACACACACATTTGTTCAGAGATGGCAATGACCACCACCACCAACAACAACAACAACAACAACAACAACAACAACAACAGCAACAACAGCAACAACAACAACAACAACCGTAGTTTACTTTTTTGCTAAGGGTAAGGGAGGCAGGCTTCCACTGGGCAACGTCGGTTAACGGGTCCTGCTAGTAATATATATATATATATATATATATATATATATATATATATATATATATATATATTATCCTTCCTGTATATAATATTTTGATTGCAGAAATTCCCCTCTGGATCAAATTACCGTAGGTTTGTAACAACAGATGCCACATACAAATTTATTATGTCTCAACTATTATTCACCGTCTTATGTAACTTTAGAACGTCGCTTTAGGCACATTTATTCGTTATAATAAAATCCTACATTGCATCCTAGAAGAAACATAATCGCGATCGCCAACCTCTTTAGAGGAAATAGTTCTTATTTTTCCCTCTATGTTTACAGTCATCATACCGCCGCTAGTCAACACCGGTAAGATATATGCACATTATAATTTTTTAAGGCACCCTTCTTAACTGGACCACATACTCATAGACATACCATTATCTTTCCATTCCCTGCTCCAAAAATAATCATTTCTCCCTCGGGGAATTTCCGCAATTCTCATTGGCTGAGCAATGAATGTTTTCATGTTACGGATTTCTATATATAAACGAACAATTCTTATAAAAAAAAAATGGTGTCGCTAGAAAACATTATTTAGCCTGGTGATGTGTATGAGAGAAAAAACACAAAATCTGCTCTTATAACTATTGCAACAAAGACAAAGAATATTTACTATTTATAAACATTTAATAAAACAACTTCTACGGACAAAAAATGTAAACATATTCACATCTACATCAAACTTACACTTCCATTCTTTAGTTCGCTCCACCGTGCGTTCGCAAATACAATACACGTGCTTTCTGTTACGATCGTCACCGATTAAAAAAGAAACGTTTCGGCTATCTCAGTTACTGGATTCTCTCGCTGTGTATATTTTCTCTCTCTCTCTCTCTCTCTCTCTATATATATATATATATATATGTGTGTGTGTGTGTGTGTGTGTGTGTGTGTGTGTGTGTGTGTGTGTGTGTGTGTGTGTGATATGCAACTGTTCAACTATTTTTATAGTTAACTAGATTTTATGTTTACTTATTTGCAACACCTTATAATACAAAGATATAAAACTACGTCAACTTTTTGCATCAATTGTTTTTTTTTCGCATACTTTGGCACATAACTAATTTCTTTAAGATATGATCTACTTTTTTCACCAATCTTTTTGTATCCATTGATTTTTTTTAGTTTTTTATCGCATTTCTTTGCAAATATTTAGATATTTTCCAATTTGTGCTTAACTGACTGACCTACCGGCGTGTTTGAAAGTTAGGGTCTTACCGATTTTATCGCCCAATTACCTATCCTTGAACGTAAATTTCATTAATTAGGGAACCGAATTTGGTATTTGCATTTCTTTTACAGACTGATTCTCGAAATTGCGCACACGTTAACGTTTTTTTATGATGGGAAGAAATTTGTACATTAAGCCCAACTTCATAATTTTCTTTAGATTGATGCCTTTATAGGCTTCCCACAATGCTGATTACGAAAATCTCATTCAAATTTTGCGGAGACAAGAACTTATAGAGATATAAAAACCTGTATCATGTACTGTAATCCATTGGCTGTCAGTTTTGTATGCACGCGTGATAAACAAATCTATTCCTCTCCTACCGACACTGCCAACCCCCAATTTTCTTCTTTTTTTTCCAGCATTTGCGGGTGGCTATGCAAACAACGATTATCACGGTTACATTTGGGGGAATTATCCCCCCCCCAATAGTGGGTTGTCTACTACGAATACCATTCTTTACATTAGGGATGTTGGGGTGTCTATTCCAAACGCCGATCTTAACATGACGATCCTCAAAGAAGTGCAGTGAAAACATTCGTAATTGTTTTGTTTTAAACGGTAAAAGAAGACGACATAAAACTGGCATTTAATTTACTATGATTGGTGGAAAAGTTGAAAAGAACAGGAAGACTCGAACAACCGGCGAAAACAACTAGGACTGCTACCACTGAGTTCAATCACTTCTAAACAGTCCGTATACAGTGAGAATCCCTAACCTCTAAAACTTCTGTTTATACTTTTCATTATGTCTCTGATAGATCATTTTTCGTGCTTTTATTAATTCATACTGATTTACGTATTCCCTTAATTGTTTTTTTTTTTTTTTAGCATTCAAGAAATACCTGCATGTTATCGCCCCAAACCATCACTACTCGACAGTGAAAGCCAGATTATTTCATTTCGGCCACAGCCGCCAGTGTCCGCATTTGTTCAGAGACGGCAATGGCCACCACCACCACCAACAACAACAACCGTAGTTTAATAAGGGGAAGGGAGGAAGGCTTCCACTGGGCATCGTCGGTTAACGGGTTCTGCTAGTATATATATATATATATATATACTCATCCACATACAGTACTGTTTTGCTGTTTCACAGCTCATCAGTGAGGCTAGACAGGCAACTACCTTAAGCCAGGATTGAAACCCGACACTCTGTACGACAGTCAAGGCTCCTAACCATTACGCTATTGGCGGCTGCTGAGCGAGTAGTGAGTTTAACGATATTTTGGCATTTGTTTACACAAAGAGCGTCGCTTATATGCTAATGGTAATTCGTGTATCACTTCTCAATATGCTCAACTTAAGATGAGGAGCATTATAGTCATCCACATACGGTACTGTTTCACTGTTTCACAGCTCATCAGTGCGGCTAGACAGGCAACTACCTCAAGCCAGGATTGAAATCCGACCGTCTGTACGACAGTCAAGGCTCCTAACCAACTCACTAGGAATAGTCACACAAGCCATCATCAAAGATTTCTCTTTGCGAACAACTTGTGGTGTTCTCTGGAGTCTGAGTGAAAACAAGTCCCCCCAGATTTCCAGTACTCTTTATCATGTTTGATAACGTTTGCAAATGAGTTTGCATTGTTGTAATAGCTGCTCACCATTGATTTCTTGTTGTAATAGCTGCTCACCATTGATTTCTTGTTGTAATAGCTGCTCACCATTGATTTCTTGTTGGCAGCGACCATTGGTCTTTACTGGAATTCGGATGGCAATAAGCCTCACTAAGATTCCAATCCTTTTTGCACTCATCCAGCAGAGGTCTGGCTATTCCTTTCGCTCCTCGATCTTTTCATCCTCTCGATCCTCCTCGATTATTTGGTGTGACGTCAGTTTATGGTGACACACACACACAAATGAAAAAAAAAGTGGAGGAGGCTGGTATGCAGGGGGGGGGGTAACTTCAAATTATACAGTTTCGGTTTTCATGATTCCATGTGATGTTCCTTTGTGCTTTACATCTGTAGCTCATGTGTCTGCATTCAATGTTTTCCTTAATATTTCAGCCATATTCATTATTGTTATGTGTTGTATCTTCTTAGCCATCTCTCTGATTTCAATCTCTCCTATTCTTTTTTCAAAGTTTTTCAGTATTCTTCCTAGCACTCCCACTATTAGCCGTGTTATCTCGACTTTTTCATCTTCCATGTCCCTTTGAGCTGTCTGCCAGTTCAGTATATTTGCTATTCTCCTTGATCTCCATGATCTTCACTCTGTGGTTTGCTGGAATGGCAAAATATACACTATGGCAGGACTTTTCCTTCTTGTGAACTATTATGACAGCCGGTCATCCTTGCTTGAATGTGTTTATCCGTTTGTATATCCATGTCTTCAATCTATGGTCCCCCCCTCGCCAAACTTTCACAAGAAACACTAGACTAGCTGAAAACATTATCAATAATTTTCCACACTCTTTATCTGTGCCTAAACCTAAACATTGATTCCATGATCAAAGATTCTTTCTTAGAACTGCACGCCTGTGGAATTGTCTTCTGTTTTCCTGCTTTCCAGCTGTCTATAATATGGTTGTCTTCAAGTCCAACGTGAACAAGTTTTTGATGAGCCGTTCCACTTAAGTTAACAAATTTACCGAACTTCCATTACTATCGATTACTATATTGTCCTTTTGACTACTCTACACTCTTTAACCCTTATCCTTGAGTGGCCTATCGGCCTTGATAAGTGGTGACGCCTATGTAAAAAAAAAAAATGTCCCATAGGATTTTGTAACTTTCATTTTCAAGTACTGCTGCCAGTTTGTGCTTCTACCATTTTTTTTTTTTTTTTTTTGGTGTTCAAGATGCAGTTGTTTGCATAATTCCCAGTATACAGCCTTCCCCACTTGATCGTGTCTGTTCTTTGGGGGCTAGTTTGCTGCATTATTATGTGGTTTATTGTTTCATCTTTGTCCACAGAGTCTGCATTTGTTCTTTTCTTGTGTCTTGTCGATACTTGCTTCGGTGTAGTTAGTTCTAATTGCATTATCTTGTGCAGCTGTTATTAAGGATTCAGTTTCTCTATTTAGGTTTCCTTTTTGCAGTCATGTCCAAGTGTTTTCGTTAGTCTCATCTTTTGAGTCGTCCATGTTATTGTTTCTCTTCCCATTTTTTCTTTTCTTGTCTTATCTCTTGTCTCTTCTGTTTCTGTCTTGTTTGCTTTTTCAGTGTTTTTGCTGCAGTAATTATTTTTTCCGTGTTTTCTATTATTTTTCTAATTCTTTTTTGTGTCATTTACACAGTCTTCTATACAAACCAACTCTCTTCTTCCTCCGTCTTTCCTTTTCACATGGTGTCGGTTAGTATCATCCTTTGAATGTAGTATATTGTGCATAATCATGAGTTTCCTTAGTCCTCTGGTTAAGATACCTTAGTTCTTCTATGGTTAAACTTATAAACGGTCCAGAGTATCTTACAAGTGACACTGCCCATGCGTTTATACTTTTAATTAGGTTTCTACTATATACTTTAGTTCCAATAAGTTTTCTTGTTTTTCTGAGATATTCCTTTCCAATTTTCTCTTTCATTTGAAGGTATTTGCTTCCAGAACTCCCAAACATTTGTAGTTATCATGTTCCCCTAGCGCCCTCATCTATGTTTGGTTGGGTAGTTTCATACCTTCTATTGTCTTTCAGTTTTCCTCTTCTCATGATCAGCAGTGCACATTTTTCCATATCAAATTTGATTTAGATATCCTGGCTGAAGATTCTGGCCGTGTTTATTAGTGTCTCTAATTCTTTCTTGGTTTTTGGAAACAGATTTAGGTCCTCCATGTACATAAGGTAGTTCATTCTTTGATCTGTATTAGTGAACTTGGCATTTTATTAGTACGTTGTTAAGGTGCATTAGCAGTAGTAGTGATAAAGAATCTTCTTGGAAGATACCTCTTTGTATTTTAATCTCAGTTATGTATTGTTCATCAGCTGTCGGTTCAAGTCTTCATGTATTCATTGCATTTTCTATCAAATTGATAATCTTTCCTGGTATTTTGTTCATTTTCAGGCATTCTATTATCCATACTTGCGGGATCCTGGCATACACTTTCTCATAGTCGATCCATGCTATAGCTAAGTTTTTTTGTTTTTTTTTTCTATTTTTACTGCCTTCAAGATACTTTGGTTTATGTATAATAGGTCATATGCTCTTCTTTTTCATTTTTGGCATCCATTCTGTTCTTCAGGAAGTCGCCCACGATTATGAAGGGAATGATAAAGTGGTTCCTTCAGTTCCGCTGTTAGTATTTTCCACATTGTAGGTAAACATGTAGTTGCTGAGGCTTCCTTTTTCTGTATCTATGTACCCGTGTGGTTTTTACTTTTATTATTATTATTATTATTATTATTATTATTATTATTATTATTATTATTATTATATTTTTTTTTACTAAAACTCTAAATTTGCTTAACATGATGTCACCGTCTCAAATTTTAATGTCATGACGTAATTTCTGGCAAACTATTTTTCGACTTCATTTCAACATGAAAATGTTGAAATGAAGTGGAAAAATAGTTTGTGTGAATTTATTTTTGTTTTTAACAACAAAGATAAGATGGCAATTCACTTAGTTTAGGAGTACTCTAGGGTCATCCTTAATTATATTTAGTGCTTTTAGTAGCACTCTGCAGGTCTCCTGTTTTTTTTTTTTTTTTCTTTTATCACTTAAATAATTTTTTTCTAGAGTGAGGCGCTATACACTGCAAGGTATGGTGTCTTCAACACATGCTTATCTCAATTCTGTTATGGTCTCTTCTTGTATATGAAGTACTATGAGCATAGTTGAGGCAATAAATAGTAGATATACGAGAAAATGGCTGGGTTTGCCTCCAGAATTATCAAACAGAGCCTTATAGCCAACAAGCTAAACTAAAATTACAGCTTAAGTCTATTGCAGAGGAATTCAAAGCTGGAAAAGTCAGGTTCCAGAGGATGCTGGACAATTTCAAGCATGCAGTGGTAAAGACAGTACAATCCTCTCTTAAAACAGAGAGGAGGTGAAAAGTTTGAGACACTATAAATGAGGCTAAAGAAAATTTAGCTCTTAAAGAAGTCCTTGGGCTGGGAATGACCAGCATTCAAAGATAGTTTACGGCTTCAGTTAAAGATCGCTGACAGCTGGTCATTAAGGAAATTAGGAAGAGGGGGAAAAGTAAAAGACTTATAAAAGGCGTTCAACGGCCACAGCAGGAATGGACAATCTGAGAAGGAGCAAAGATACATTACATGGAATGATATTTGGCATATGGCGCCACTGAGGTTTAGCTTCATAATATGCTCAACTTACGACGTTTCTATCACTGATTGATCTCACCAAATGGAAGAAGTGGGATAATTCAACCTGTCCTTTGTGCAAAGAAAAACCACAGACTATGGAACATATGCTTAGTTCCTGCAGATTAACACTTGCTAATGGCTGTTATACATGGTAGTGCAACAGGAATTGACCACAATGATTAGAAATCACATTAAACCCGAAGCAGCTAACTTACGCTACAAGTTTTTTTGTGGAGGGAGGAAAAATATGGATCAAATCTAAACGTATAAAAAAAAAGAAAAAAAAATAAAAGCAGGCGTAAACGCTAGACGATATTATTTAAAACTGATCATTACTTCGCACTTTATCCATGTGCACGTATTAAGTAATTAGCAGTTCGAAATAAGAGTCCTCCGGGTGTGAAGGTTCAATTCTCAATACAGTTGATACTAAGAATATAAGAATCATTACTGATAGGACAAAACAATTTCCCCCAGGGATTAAATGTTCACATAAACTAAATAGACAGAGAGTTTTAATATCAAATTTAACATCAAATGTCGCGGATGTTCAACACTATCTGAATAGCTTTCTGTATTTCTCAGCTTATCTTATGTAGAACTTATTTCTCTTTTCTTTCCCATGATAATTCTTGGTGGCTGAGGCTATAAAGTTAAAGGTGACTGGGTTCAAATCTTTCGACCAGCAGTAATTATCACTAACTACACTGGTGATTTCATAAGCATGAAACACTAGTGTCTGTTGGTGAAATCACTTAATATTTATTTATTTATTACTATATATATATATATATATATATATATATATATATATATATATATATATATATATATATGTATGAGAGAGAGAGAGAGAGAGAGAGAGAGAGAGAGATGGTACCAAGTCAAACGTATTCAGGAGATAAAACTTATGAATTAAAACGAGGTTATTAAGAATGCTCAAAAAGAAAATGAGCAAAATATAATATAGTGTTGGAACAAGTAATCGAAAAAATTGGAATTTTGAGGAGGATCGGAATCGTGCCTATATTCCGATGCCAAAGACGATTCTTTTCATTGTTTTTATGTTTGTTTTTGGTTAAAACCTAATCTTCCACAGCTCATATTAATGATAAGCTGATACATATTTATTGACTTTAAACTACCAGTAAAATCAAAACCTATAGATCATCTCCATAAATGTATTTCTATATTTAGGAAAGTATATGTACATATTTCATGGATTTTGTGATAACTCTCCCCCCAAAATAACTCTTTATTTAGAAATTTAAAAGAATTGGAACCAGAATTGGTAATCGTATCGAAATCGGGAAAAATATTGGAATCGTCCCATCACTAATATACATACATATGCATTATTATTGTTATTATTATTATTATTATTATTATTATTATTATTATTATTTTATTAAAGCTGAGTTAATCAATGTTTGCTTTTCTAAGGCTTTTCCATATACTTTGTTGACACAAACTACATGCTATAGTTCTGTGATTGTCTTATGTTTGAAAATATTCTGTGTCAGTTGTTATAATTAATCACATTACTTAGTTATTTTTAGCATGAGATTTACATTTTTTTAACAGTTTATTAACTATGAAATGCACCAACAAATTAAAACGTTTTTTATTCTATTTTATCTATTCGCTATTTTTTAAGTAATTATTTAAATTATTCGAAACTTAATATTTTTGTATTTTTAGTAGATGAAACAAGTATTTAAAGTAAGGCATATACAAGATATTTTTTTGCAATAAATTTACGTTTAGAGTAAATATCCTTTGCCTTTCACTTTTCATTATTTTATTTTATGGAAAACAATGCCATAATTTTACCATTTCTATACCAATGATTATATGAATATATAACTTGGGTAATTTGTATCTGCCGTCGTCAGGTATATTTTTTTACAAGAGCATATTCATTCTCTATCTATCTAGTTAGCTTTCTTTCACTAATTGATGTGAAAATGAACAGAGACTAGAAATATAAACCTCAGGTCAATAATTCAATGATGAGATTGAGCATTGATAAATCTTACTCAACCATTTGACATAATATTGTAATCAGTATCAACCTTTTAGTTCCACCCGGAGTCAAATTAGTTCCATTGATCTAGTGATCCTCTTAATCCGATACTGTTGTTGTATCAGCAGTGACATTTTTTTTATTTATGATGCAAGCAAACTGATACTCCACTCGGGAGACTAAAGGGTTTAAGTAACAGAATCTGATTAAAAAAAAACTGGTGGGTTGGAGGATAAACAAAGTAAGAGAGGATCAATTTAATGAAATGGATTAACTCTGAATGACTTTGAGCTTTTTAAACTGTCCATCAAGGTTATCACAAACATTCTGATAGGTTGTTAGCATGTTTAGCAGCACTGCTACTACTACTACTACTACTACTACTACTACTACTACAACAACAACAACAACAACAAACTGGTGATGTAAACAGAATTTGGATTGGCTTGATTCAAAGTTGTAAAAACAGACAACCTTTTAATGCTCTTGTTAATGATTTCATGGCAAATGAATTTTTTTATACATTCAATGCAAACAATACGTAATGAGTTAAACTTTTGGTTGAAAAAGCAAAGCTCATCAGCAAAGCAAATATTTATAGCCTTGAAGGTTAATCAACCATTAACACCTAGGAGTTAATTGCTCCCCATAAGGATGAATAAATGTCACACTTGATCGGAAGGTCAAAGGTCAAAATAATGAGAATTACTTGGTGTCTTTAGCTTCATGCTTACATACTAAAAATAAAATTGTCATTTTTAAAACCTAATGAAAGTCAACACAGAATCATTTTTGACAGATCATAAAAAAATCTGGAGAAGAAAAGAAAAAGATAAAAAAAATACCTTTCTGAATTCAAACTGAAATCTTCAGGTACGAATTGAGAATAGTTTGAAAGCAATTTACATTTTCTTTCGATAATTTTTGTTCGAAAGAATTTTTTCACAATAAAAAGTTGTTTTTTTTCTGTGCTTCCAAATGATCATGAATGAATTTCTAAGAGACTTTTAGGGAAATGCGTGCTTGCATCTCTATAAAATAATTATTAGTCGAACACATAGCATATAATAACCAATAAAACCTCTTTTAAAACAAAACACCGAAAGGTTTATTTTACCAGTCAAAAGTTGAACTGTGTCCAAGTGAGAAAAGGGAAGAGTAAAAAGTTCTTTGGCTGCATAGATCAGACAACAGTTCTTTGGGTGGAGGTTGTCTAACTTGGAGCATCCAGTGAATAGACAGGAGGGAGAGTAGAGGGATCTGTCTTCGTTGCTTGTCAAGTTTTTTCTGAGGACTGTCCGAGGTTTCCAAAGAGGCTAAAAAGTTCCTTAAGAGACAGATAAATCAATGCGTTCTGCCTGATGATTGGTCAGTGTCTGGCTGAATCATTCAGTAGGGAGGGACAATGCTTTGCGAGAGAAAATAGATCTTTTTTGTGACTGTTACATCACCCTCTGCTTAGGCGGAAAGCCAATAAAAAAAAGTAGCAGTTGTAAAAAGCAGAAAATACAAATAAAAAATTGCAATTCAGTTTACAGACAATTTTTAAATAAAAAATGTTCTTACTTTTCACTGAAAAGTTTTGTTTCTTGCTGTTAAGAAGAAATGTTTTTTGTTTTTCAACGAAAAATATTGGGTAAGAATGTTTATATTTTGAGGTCAAAATATGTCTTTTCTACAGTAAGCATTTAAAAGTAAACAAACAGAAATTGTACAAAAGCACATTATATATATATATATATATATATATATATATATATATATATATATATATATATAGAGAGAGAGAGAGAGAGAGAGAGAGAGAGAGAGAGAGAGTCTTACACAATTTTTTTGGCAAATAAACTCACTGACCACTCGCAATGTGGTGGTGACATGATTGTCTTTTGGTAGTATATTCGCTTCGGGTGTATGTGTATATTGATGTGATGTGTATGTAGGGGGGGGGGTTATGTGGCTCTTGCATTTTTGTGTCAATAAACGCTCTTTTTATCTGTAAATAGAAACAGTCTCTTTTTTACCACTAATGTCAAGGGTTAAAAGTTTGTCAGTGTGTGAACGCACACGATAGGGATCAGTATAAAGTAGAGTTAGAGAGGCCTTTACGGCATCCTTTCTAAGAAAAACCTACGATGAAATGTCTTTTGTGTCTGCAGATTTCATGGTCTGTCTCCGAGAGTGCACCAGTAGGAGCTTATTGAAATAAGCTCGCAGTTTGTCTGTATACAGAGCTAGATCAATTGCCGTTAAATCCATCAGTCAGCATCTGACCCGGCAATGGTAAAGTTCTCTCTAGATAAGTTTGCCCGGAGAGTATCCCAGGTCCTCTTTGATAGCTGCACAAAAGTCGAGAAGGACAACAGATACATATTCACTCCATTACTGTTGGTCAGGATACACAAGTAATACGGCTTTCAATTGACGATGGAATTAGTTAGAAGTTTGTATTGCAAATACGTTTCATCCCTAAAATCTTGAAAAGTTCCTGGAATAATGTCGGTCATGATCAGTGGTAATATGCAATAAATGATTGCGCTACAGATTCAGCCGAAATGTTTAGGGGGATGGCTTCAGGCTACCATGTGAAACGGTCTATGCAGGTCACGAGATTAGTAAATCCATGGCTGACTAGTCATGGTCCAATGGTCCAACCAGTTTTACTTTTAGCAAGAAACACAGGAATATTTAGCCAGAAAAATCTTAGCTGTAATCAGCTTCACTGTGGCTTTGAGTCCAAGGTGTGCCAAATTGTGTTGGTTATTAAAGACAACCCTATGATAAGTCATATCATTTTTAAAAGCAGGAACAAACGTACATTGAATGATTAAAAAATATTCCCTCACCAAAAAGAATATTACCAACTAAATTAAACCAGCCATAACCGATCACACACAAAATAAAATTTCTCTCAACAATGGAAAAAGAAAATTGAAAACTTTAATCGATTAAAAGATACACGTAAAACATTAAAAATAGCATAGAAATATATCCAATTTAGAGACACTATATTTAATACGGGTTCTTTTTTAATTATTTTTTTCGTGTGTGCGTAAATAAAACTAAGACAGCTAAGTACAAAGTTGACGAATTATTTTTATTATAATTTATTTGTTTTCTATGGAAATAAAATTATCTGCACGTAAAAATAACTTTTAGTAAATGCTGTCTCAGTCTAGAAAGATTTCTCCTATTTTTTTTTTGTTTTCGTAAATTATATTTATGTATTTACTATTAATCGAATCTTTAAATGAACAGATCCCCGAGAGAATTCAGACAGCCTCCATGCAGAAGGATTAAATTTGGTATGATCATAATAAAGGTGGAATTTTCAACCCCTATAACAAATACTAACAGTGAAACCTGTAAAAATAAAATTAATTTATTGTAATTTCAGCAGTATTCTCAAGAAGAAAGATTCTTTAAAAATCTCATTTTTTTTTTTTTACTCTCCATAAAACCGGTGAATTTTCAAAAAATTTCCCGAAAAGCTAAAACCGGAAAAATCGGAACAGCATATTATTTCTACATTATTCTACATACAAAAAGTGTCATATAGGATTTAAAAAATCGCGTTGTTTACGTCAAGGAATTGGTCAATTTCGTTAATGTTTTTACAGACTTATTTAAAGATGGTCGAACTATATATAAACTGAAATAAAATAATATACAGAAAATTATCATATTTTGTCCCCCCCTCCCAAGGCGATCTTATCAGAATTGAAGTTGTGTCGGCTTTAGTAAATGATTAAAACATAAATCAAATTAAAAATAAATTAAACAAATAAACGTTAAATAATATTCCGAAATAAAACAGTTAAAACAATGCTGTTACTATAAACCGTAAAAAACACTTTATAAGAGGAAAGATGCAGATTATCGCTAAGGAAACTAAGGAATAAAGATAAGAAATAAAACATGATTTAAAGATAGGGTGTAGAGACATAAGGCATAGAGAAATGGGGTTAAAAGCAAAGCGAATAGAAAAATAAAATAACAAGTTGCATGGTGTCCCACTCTGGTGCTGCATGTGAGATGACGTCACAAAAAATAGTGAAGAAATGATGAATGGGAGAAATGTGAAGGGCCAATGTTGCCTTCACATTTTCGCCAAGTTTCAGAAAAATCTAATGGATGGGGTAAAAGTTATGGGGAAAAAAGTGTCATTTTTTTGCAATTTGGGGGCATTTGTGACCCCTTTTGAGCACCTGGAAACGCCTAAATCTAGTGGAAATGGACAAATGATGCAGTTTTATGCTTTAAGACATGCATATTTGAATTCAGCACCATAGAAAACCATTATATAGACATAAATATAAAGTTCTTGAGTAATTTGAAAAAAGAGCTCCAAAACGGCATGTTTTTTAGCCCTAAAAGTTCCAGAGGGATGCAAACCAGAATTTTGCCAGGGTCACCCATACTGAATTAATATTAAGAACAATGGTCTCCACATTTTGGCCAAGTTTCAGGAAAATCTAATGGATGGATCAAACGCTAAGTGTCCTTTTTGGCTATTTTGGGGCATTTTTGACCTCTTGTGAGCCCCTGAATACGCCGAATCCCAGTATAAATGGAAAACAGTGCAGTTTCAGGCCTTAACAATATTTGAGTTGACCACCGTAAAAAACCACTATATAGTCAGACATATCAAGTTTTCGTTGAGAAATATGAAAAAGAAGAGCCACAAAATGGAGCGTTTTTAGCACTAAAAGTTCCTGGAGACGTGAACCAGAATTTTGCCAGGGTCACTCATACTGGATTTATATCAAAACATTAGGTTCCATATTTTTGCCAAGTTTCAAACAAATCTAATGTATGGATCCAAAGTTATGAGGCAAAAAGTGTCATTTTGGGCCATTTTGGGGCATTTTTTACCTCTTTTGAGCCCCTGGGGATGCAACGGGAATTTTTGCAAAATTTTCTTTTACTGTGCACATCCATTTAATGAAATACAATTTGTGGCAAATTTCAGGAAAAACTAATGGATGGTTATCTAGCAATAATCCGAACAAATGGATGCATGGACACATGAACGCATGAAGTACAAAAGCACAGAAGCACGGACGCCACTGAAAACATAGGTCCCTCTCCGTTAAATCGGGGAACCAATATAATAAAGATGAGAAAATAAGGGAATACAGAAATTAAACAATAATAAAAGAAAAATAAAAAACATCGAAAATAGAAATAAAATAAAAAATAAAGAATAAATAAAAAAAACAATAAAAATTAAAAAAATAAAACATAAAATCAGAAATGCAGAATGACTTTACACAAAAAAGCATATACACTCTCATTGCATCAACTTTAGATCGGAAACTTAATCCAAAAGAAAAAGAAGGAATAGGTATTAAATAATAGTTAATGATTGAGATTAATTAAAGGTAATATTTATGGTTATTTTCTACTTTAGTGATGATATGTGTGTATGTTCATGTGTGTGTGTGTGTGTGTGTGTGTGTATGTGTGTGCATGTGTGTTTATGTGTTGGTTTATTAGTTTTTATGTAAATGGGTAGTAACGAACATCATTAGTTTGACATGCAGAGGGGGAGGGGCATCGAAGTGAGGGCCCAGACATTTAAATTGAGAGTATCATCCGATCATATCAAACTATCTTCCTTTCTCAATATGTCTCTGTACTAGGATTTATACTTATGTCTTTGGACGTACAATTAAGGAGTTGGCCTCTGCACACCACTGCTTTTGGGGGACATTTTCTTCACGCACGTGCGTGGGTGTGTGTATTCATTACCTTCTGTGTGCGTTTGAGCGTGGGTGTGTGTATTCATTACCTTCTGTGTGCGTTTGAGCATGTTTGTGTATATATGCTTTTTTCCAATGTGTGTATGTTTGTGTATTTTTGTAGATGTGCATTTTTACTTGTAGTGTGTGTGTGTGTTTACCAATGTGTTTATTTTATTTAGCCGTACACACATTAACCCAACTAAGCATACTGGCCAAACCATGTACCGCCAGTGGTCCATACAAAAGTTTTGATGGTTCACAATAACAAATCTCACACTAACAACGCATAATACTTGAATAAACTTAAATGTTCAATTTAAGTTATTGAATTACATCATAATTCTTTCACTTTTAACAAGTGCATTTTTTATTAATAAACTTTCTCCCTCTCTATAATATAATATAATATTCTACTTGTTTCTTAGTTACTCCATATGTTACGTTTTGAAAAGGGCTAATACAATTTTTGAAGGCAAAACTGTTTCTAAAAAGGCCAGATTCACGAAATTTGGCTTTAAAAAGAGTAATCTGACAACCCTGGACAAGAATAAGAGAGTGATCTCCCTTTGATATTGGCTCATTTTCGAATATCATTTGAATAATATATAATCCTTGCTGTACTGGTTTGAGAAAGAAACTCATTAATTGTAACATGCAGTGGTTGGTCATCGTAAAAAGAAGTCAGCAAGAATGTAAAAAAGGAAACATTCAAAAGAAACAGGGAAAAAAAAGAAAAGCATTTTCTACCTGGAACTGCTGGACTCAAGGAGTAAATTAAAGATAGTCTCTTAGAATGTGATTTTATTTTTTGTATTGAACAATGCAGTAAAATACTACTTTCTGAGTATTTATTTAGTATTTATTATCTCATTTAGCTCAGTTATATATTTTAAATACAATAGACACTATTTTGTTTTATAAACTCATATTTGCTGTGTATTATTGTTGTTTTTTCTGTCCAAAAAAGCTAATTTTTTGTGCATCCCAGAAAAATATCAGCTTTATCACTATTAAATATATTTCTTATTTCATAGAAGTTCCACCGTTCATAGTAGTAGTTATCATTATTATTATTATTATTATTATTATTATTATTATTATTATTATTATTATTATTAAAACACTGGACTAAATAATGAAAAACTCAGATCAGATACTTAGAAAGCTACATTTATGACAGTGAATTTTCAATGAGTTAGTTATGGGACATAATCCTTATGCAAATAAAAACAGAACTGTTGGTTAAATATATCATTATCTACTTCAAGAATATTTCATTGTTGCAACCAACATGTGAAAGTTATATATATATATATATATATATATATATATATATATATATATATATATATATATATATTGCAAAATTTTGTTGAAATTAAAAGACTTACATTTTTTCTTTTTTATAACTTTTGTTTATTTCATCGTAGATTTCTTCATTACAGCCGTTTCGTTAATGGGATGGCAGTTTCATGATTTTGTGTGTTCATAAAAATTTCTTGTTCTCACCAATTCATCAGATGTTGTTTCCATTCGATATTACTGTTACGGGGGAGCATTTCTATAAAATAATAATAAGAAAAACATCAATAAAACAGTTTTAAATGTGTGCTAACGTATTCTAGGCAGCCCTAATAATCAAATCTCAAAATTTTTTAATTCACGAGATAGTTTAAAGGCCAGAGTATAGTAATATTAAGTTTAGAAGGATTAGAAGTTTTTAGAAATATCTAGAAAGCCCCAGAGGGTTCTGCAATACTCTAGAATGGGTTAAGATGTCATATAAATAAAAGTGGAGAGGGAAACGGATTAGTTATTAGCTTGTACCCGTTAAGATAACTCCGGTATCTGATTCATGGATAAGTCAAGACGAAAAAATCCAAAACACAAAAAAGGAAAATACATCCCTTCAACCTACAGAAAGTTGCAGAAAATGCCCTCTGGACTTGTGGTAAATACAATTCTGAAATATTCTCATTGCTTAAATTTTTAAAAGAAAAACAAAAAGAAATTTTATTGTCATTGAATTTCGTTGTTAATAGAGTGAATAGCCACTCGAAGACTGGTCTGTTAGCAGTTCTTAATTTTGACTACCTACCTCCACTTCCTCGTCTTAGCTTTGGATCTCGAGTTTCAACAAGCCGTCTTTTCCTTTGTATTTGATAGTAGTAATCCAAAATAACTGTATTTTTGTTAACCGACTTTTTTTCTCGTTTGTTTTGTTATTGTTATAAATATTTGTGAACAACTTATTTGTTTATTTTGTTATTGTTGAAAATAAAGGAAAATATCATTTTCCAAAAACCATATTTCACATCGTCCATTTTTTTAATTGTTACACCTTTGAACATAACAGTTGCCAACAAAAAGTTGATTTTGTGCATGATAAATCTGGTGTTTGAGGAAAAGAAATTCCATCTCCACGTTGTTACAAGTCGGCCATCTTGGGTGTCATGCTAACCAAAATTTCTGTTTTGAACCTTAATTTCGTATTTTTTTATTTTTTGTTTTAATTTCCAATTTTTTCTATTATTTATTCTTTCTTATTTTTTATTATTTAGAAAAAAATTTTTTATAATTTTATTTCTACATTTATTCGTGTTTATTCTAATATTCAATTTGTTTGGTTTTGAATTCTTATTTATTATTGTTTTACTTAGTTTAATGCTAAGCAATTCTAAAACCATTTTAAGCAATCTCTATGGATGCCGATCATGTGGTGAACTCTACAAGTTTTAATTGCATGTAAAGGTGTAATTCTTGCAAAATTTCAAATGGAAACCAACTTTTAAATAATTAATCTATTAATAAAATTAAAAAATGTCAAAAAATCAAATAATTTTTGTTTTAGCAATATTTTTTATTTCTAAATTTACTGTTAATTTAAATGTGTGAATAAATTATGATTCTTTACACTTAAAATCGTTTCCTTTATTTTAAAATGTATTTTGGCTATCAGTGGGAAATATATGAAACATTGTTTCCTCCAAACAAAAACTAAATGTTGCTATTTTTTATGCAATGGATGAAGATATAGACTATGGAATTGAGTAGACTGAGTTCAAATCCAATCAATAATAATATTATTAGAAAAGGTATAAATATACTTACTACTTATTATGGAGTTATGAATAAAACAGCAACTTTTGTTCAATGAATCGTTTTAAGTATTGTTTCATAAGTAAATGTACCCAAAAAAGGTTTGATATATACTAAAACAGATAAAGCAGGCCTCAAAAATCTTGTTCGTGAATGACATGAATCATCGGATATTTTATTCTGACAAATTGGTGTTTTGTTCAGTCTCTCATGATATTCGAGATGTTGTCTTGTTTTTCATAAACACTGTTTATGGGGAGAGTATTTTTTTGTTTTGTTTTGTTTTTGTCCTAGCATGATTACAAAATGCCATTTCTCAAGTGAGACTCGTTAATATTACGGCTCTTCATTATGACAATAAATCTGCTTAAAATAGATGATTCAGCTTGTCAATCTTATTGTCATCAGAAAAATTTGATATACTCAAATGATCTCTCTGTGAAATACATTCTCACATAGATAGATTTTTATTAGAAAAAATGTACTCTATCTAAATAGTCATCAGTTCAGTTATCGATATATGTTCATGTACATGGATAGAATATATATATGTGTGTACCTAATTGATATATGTGTGTGTGTGTGTGTGTGTGTGTGTGTGTGTGTGTGTGTGTGTGTGTGTGTGTGTGTGTGTGTGTGAATGCAGCATAGTGATTCATGCACTGAGAGCTAAATACAAACCCATATAGAATGCTAGTCACATCATGCATTGCAAATGCATACACATATATTTGTAGATTCTTTTTTGTTTTATTTTAAAGCGTGCCACCTTCCTATCGTTTGAAGTTGATATGCATGATACCCATTAAACGTATTTGGGTTTGAGAGTTATAAAGGAAAACACTTCACTACACGAGCCATCAATATTAAATAATGCATCTGTAAAATGCTAATTGCTTGTTTTTGTTTAGAATTTAAGCAGGAATTAAATTCTTACTTTTATAATTCTAAAATAAATGTCAGATTGTTTTTGAATATAAAAAAAATCGAACTTTCAAGTTCTTTTGCTATCAATGTTGTCGTCATCATTTGTGTATGCTATTCTTCATAACAAAACGTGAATTCAAATAGATTTAAAACACGAGCCATATTTAAATTGCATTTTATTTAACAGTTTCTGCAACTATTGCCATTCCTGACATCATGAGTTATCCCTCTCACTGCCAGGGAGAGGAGGGGGTATAAGGGTTGTGTTAGAAGTGTGATTCCATATAGTTGTGTTATAACAGAAAAACCCAGCACCTCTCTAACACTAACAATGGTTAGCTAGTCGTGACTGCACGCCATCAACAATGCAATTTCAATGGAATAAATGCTCCAAACGTTGTATACACATGATTTTTTTTTATAAATTAAAATTCATGCGTGTTTTCATTTGACATTCATTGTTCATTCCTGTGTCAGTACACAGTTCAATTGATCAGAAATGTATTACCTTTTTGGAATCGAATCTAAAAATAATTATTATTTTGATTTTAAACTGTTGTTATTTTGAGATAAAAATGAAATATGGAAACAAAATTTTACATGAAATAAAATAAAATAAGAATTCAGAAACATAGGAACAAGAATAGTTTTTAATTGTTAGATTCAGCAGCGGTAATGAATGTTGTCTTACATATCGATTCTCAATTGGCAACAATCTCTAATCAGCGGTTTCTTTCGGCCAATCACAAAAGTGAGAATATTCACTTCCAAATCTTGCACATACTATAAAAATCCAAACGCTATCTTTTCTTCCACTTTCCTATTTTTCTTCCACTGAGAACTCACGTACTTGCGTCATAATCAAGCTAAAAAAGCTACCGGGAATAATAGACACATGATAAAAAACATTCACAAACTTGTGTACACCTACGAAGCACA
Source organism: Euprymna scolopes (assembly GCF_053919585.1). Lineage (NCBI taxonomy): Eukaryota > Metazoa > Mollusca > Cephalopoda > Sepiida > Sepiolidae > Euprymna > Euprymna scolopes. The sequence goes on from NC_136490.1 coordinate 85,745,640, forward strand.
CACACATGCTGTTTAGTAAACATAAACAACGTTCGTAGATACATTCTGTTATTAACAAATCACGCTAATATAGAAATACACATCATCATGTCTATCCCATATACATGTAGATGCACATCACGATGGACGTGCACTCTATTACTCTTTACAAAGAAAACACCTTTTAACAAGAACGTTCTGGAACTCTTTGAACTCTCATTCTTACTTAAGTTTAGTTTTCGTATCCATAAAAATTCTAACACTGTGGAATTGTCTTCCGTTTTCCTGCTTTCCGGCTGACTACAATATGGTTGTCTCCAAGTCTAACGTAAACAAATTCTTGATCAGCCGTTGCATATAAGTTAACAAATTAACCGAATTGATTACTATATTGTCCAATTTCTACTGTACACTCTGTAACCCTTATCCAAAAATATATAAATAAGCGCTTATACACGTAACATAGACAGAGGATCATAACTATCATATAACTGAGTATTATCACCTTCTCAACACACGAATACAGATACATAAGAGGTAAAACAAAATAAAAACATTAAAAAAAACCCCTAAAAACAGAACACAATAAATAAATACATGAAAACTTCAACAACAGCACCGGATAAACGAGGAAAAAAACAAAAAAACAAAACAACAGTAACAACAATAATAATAAATTATGCAATATTATATAAAGTAAAATATAAAAAAAAAATACATATATATATAAATATATAACCAAAGCTTACAACAGAAATAATATAATAAATATATAAGTAAAATAAAAACTATTTCTACAGGACTGCCACGCTCTCTCCGCCATCTTGAATCCACATTTGTCTTCTATTTTGAAAAAGAGAGGTACCTTTCTCTCTAAATTAATCAAAGTTCCACACCACCCACGAACTTTACATACACCGGACATACCAGCAACTTGGTAATAAATAATTATACATTGAAGTGAAGAATGATAGTCAAATAAAGGTTAGACACTCCTCTATTCAGCCATACGCGTCTATATCTGTTTGTTTTTCTTTTTTTACTTCATCTTTTCCGGTCTTCCTCCGCATTGTTTTTGGCTTTAATATATATATATATATATATATATATATATATATATATATATATATATATATATATATATATATATATATATATATATATATATATATATATATATATATATTTCATCTATCTAAGATATAACATACTAGGGAGATAATTTAAAACATTCGTCACCAAAACAAAACAAGAAACGTTCCTCTACAAAATTTAGTGACACCTGTGTGTGATATCTTGAACACATTTTTTTTTTTCGGTCGTATTTATTTAACATTTTATTTCCTACAAGATAAAACGTGAGTCTTTTGTAGGGAAGAAAATGTTCAAAAATTACCTTCAGAAAATAAAACAAGAAAGAAAAGAAAATTCTTTTGTTATTTTAATGTTTTTTATAATAAATTTGTCAAATTGAAATTGCACATTTACTTTTTAAATAAATATAATAATTTTTTTTTTAATTTTTGAATAGAAAAATCAATTTGATAATATGCATTTGTTTTGTTGACGATTAGAAAGGCATGGCATATTTTTCATGCTAAAAGCCATGCCTGTCAGAAGCCAGTTGAAGGACTGGGGTACTGAATCTGCACACTATCCTTTATTTCTAATTGTTAATTTCTTTCTTTTTTTTTTTTTTTCATCAGCCAGTTTCATGAAAGTGAAATCCGAACCATTCAATGATTCTTGCCATGGACAATTGACTCTTGCAACTCTTAAACAAGTTGAGTTTGACTCTGCAGAAAAGACTGCCTTCATGGCTAACTTTTATGATCATTCATCCTCATCAATTGATTCATTTTGTTTATCCCCGTCTTCTGGAAAAGTATCAAATGGTCAGCGACTTCGACATTCGGATTTAAGCCAAGAAAGACTTTTTAGTTGTTCAGAAAACAGGTACAATTTGCAAGTTTCTATATTAAAACATACTAGGTTTAAAAAAATTGTGATATTTTTGACCCAGGAAAAAATGAATGCGTGAAATTATATAGAGCCAATTTATTTATTTTCAATATAATAATTTGTCAAAAGTCTGTTGATGTGACATTGTATGAGAGAATCACTGGAAAAAGTTGTATAAATTCGTTTTAGATGTAAAAAGTTAATTGTTGTCGAGTGCGTATATAAACGAAAGGTAGTGCAATACAGAGGTGTTGCAAATCAATACAAACTGAGTTAAATTAAGACACATAACTGTGGAATAAACTATGCAGATACTCTAACTTAACAGCTAAATCTGACCCCCAATATCGCCATGGGCATGGAATATGTGCCTACATTAAAGATGGCTTCCTGTGTGGCAGGGATATCTCTAGAGAAGATCCTAATTTACCCTATATGTGCTTCCGGGTTGCACTTGCTTACACCACTGCATTTATATTTGCCCTCTATCGGCCCTATAACAGCGGAGTTACTATCTTTAAGAGTATATCTGAGAAAATAGACCACATCCTGTCTACATATCCCTCGGCTAACATCCACATCTGTGGTGACTTCAATGTCCATAACATGGAATGGCTGACCCATTCAAATAAGACAGATGATGAGGGGAGGTTTTGTCATGATTTTGCCATTGCTTATGACCTCACTCAGATTGTTCACGAGCCCACCCGTGTGCCCGATACTACAGGTCAATATGCAAGCCTCCTAGACCTTTTTCTTTCAACTTCCCCTGAGCTATGTTCATGTTCCATTTATTCTCCTCTAGGATCCTCCGACCACCCCGTCGTATCAGTTAAGATAAAAATGAAATGTAATAAGTCCCCAGACGTACCCCTCCACCGTACTGTATACCGATATTCTATGGCTGACTGGGATACCTTCTTCCGTACATTCATATCTGATCCACCTCTGCATTCCATGTTTAGAAAGGATGTGTCCTCTATAGTATCAGATCTGACCGAATGGTTAATTATAGGCATAGACCGATTCATACCATCTAAAAAATTCCAACAAAAACCTAACAGCCAGCCATGGTTCTCCCCAGAATGTGCTGCTGCTATTGCACACAGAAATCACTTTTTCCATAACTACCAACGTAATAGATGCACTGAGACTAAAGCTGCTTTCAGGAACGCCAGCAACCACTGTAAAAGAGTAATAAAAAATGCAAGAGAGCTATATGCCCAGTCTGTTACATCCAAAGTAGCTGATCAGCGGCTTGATTCCCACTAGTTTTGGCAAATAACAAATAGGATCCTGAACAGAAGTGTGCGTTCTATCCCAACCATTATCAATGGACCAGAGGTCATCTCGTCAGCATCAGACAAGGCCAAATTATTTACAAAGAACTTTGCAGCTAATTCTACCCTATGCGAGGAAGGCCATCAAATTCCCATATTTCCTCCTATAACACAGAACACGCTAGGTAACATAAAAATATCTGTGCATGAGATTGCCGAGCTAATCAAGAACCTTGATTCCAGTAAAGCAACTGGCCCTGATAGCATCCCAATTATAGTGTTAAAAAAGCTTCAACCAGAACTTGCTCCCATACTTACGAAACTATTTAAGCGTTGCCTTAAGGAGAAGTGCTTTCCGACTCACTGGAAAACCTCATCAGTATGCCCTGTATTTAAGAATTCAGGTGATAAGTCATCTCCCTCTCACTACAGACCAATAAGTCTCCTGTGTGTTGTGAGTAAGTTGCTGGAATCCATATTAAATAGAGAAATAGTCAACCACCTCAGCAGAAACAATCTTCTTAGTGATACACAATATGATTTCCGTTCTGCAAGATCTACCGCAGATGTGCTAACGGTTATATCTCACAGGATTAGTGAATCTCTTGACAAAGGCTTCCTTTCTAGGGCAATTGCTCTTGACATATCAAAGGCCTTCGACAAGGTATGGCATAAGCGCCTACTTCACAAGATTTCCAGCTACGGTATAACTGGAAATGTTTTCTCAATCATTAAATCATTTCTCTCCGATAGGCTCATAAGAGTAGTGGTCGATGGACAAGAATCAGAGGCTCTCAGTATTAATGCTAGAGTCCCTCAAGGGTCAATCCTGGGCCCAACTCTCTTCCTGATCTACATCAATGATCTCCCTAAACACATACTTAAATCATTCGTTGACATCTATGCTGATGACATGACCATCTACGGCAACACATTAAAGGCTGTAAATGAAAAGTTCTCTCTGATTCTCTCTCCTCTGATCTCGAGCACGTGGTTCAGTGGGGGAAGACGTGGCTGGTTACCTTTAATGCATCTAAAACCAAGCTCCTATCTTTACATCATCAACACTATGATCCCCATCTGGCATCAATTGAAATGGATGGCTCTCGTCTAGGAGAAGCCCCATGTTTTGACAAGCTTCTGGGTTTTTTCTTTACTCCTGATCTGAAATGGAGCACGTACATCAAGTCTGTTGCCAAGGTCGCTGGGAAAATGGTGGGATCCTTCTATCGCTCCAGAAGATATCTCACTACTGATGCAATTCTTTATCTATATAAAAGCCAAGTACGTCAAAGGATGGAATACTGTTGCCACATCTGGGCAGGAGCTGCTAAAAATAGCCTATCCTGCCTTGACAGAGTACAAAATAGACTTTGTGGCTTAGTGGGAGATGCCCTTTTCTCTACCCTGCAACCTCTCTCCCACAGAGACGTTGCGAGCCTATCCTTGTTTTATCGTTATTTCCATGGCAGGTGCTCGTCTGAACTCCAATCTCTGATCCCCCCCCTCGCCAATCTGTCGTGAAAAACACCCGTCTAGCTGAATCCACTGTCAAAAATTTTCCCCACTCTTTATCTGTGCCTAAATCAAAACGTAGATTCCATGAACAAAGCTTCTTTCTTAGAACTGCGCGCCTGTGGAACTCTGTTTTGTCTGCCTGCTTCCAACCTGACTACAACCTGGATGTCTTCAAGTCCAACATAAACAAATTCCTAATAAACCGCCACCTCAAGTAAACAATTCAAGAAATCTCCACATTAACATACTGTACTTTCAATAACCCTTATCCCTGAGTGGCTTCCAGGCCTTGATAAGTGGTGACCACCGTGTAAAAAAAAAAAAAATCTTTAATTAATACACTATATATGAATATTTTTTCATATATTTTATACTTGCATTGTGTTTTACTTGACCAGGTGGAAATTTCATATTGTATGATATTTTGAGAAATTTCTTCCTGTTCGACTTTAGTTCAAAATAAAATCGAAGTATAATTTTCTTCATACTTATGTATGAGGTGCCTTCAATAAGTTTCCAAACCTTTTTCGTATGGACACTTTTATTGATAGTACACACATGAAAGTCTAGTTCCCTTCGAAGTAATCTCCTCCGGCTGCAATGCACTTGTTGTACCGTTCCAACAACTTCTGGATGACCCCATGGAAGTCCTCTTGTGTGAGCATGACAATGACCCTCATCGCAGCCTCTTCCATATCCTTAATTGTCTCATAACGTCAAACTCCAAGAGTTTCCTTGAGCTTAGGGAATAACCAAAATTCACAGGGAGGTTGAGACTATAGGGATGTTGATGCCTCTCTTGGAAAATAATCTGTGACAAGGATGGAGAACTCTTTTGCATCTTCAGTTCCTTGCTAATAATTATGTGTACAGTTCCTTGCTAATAATTATGTGTACAGTTCCTTGCTAATAATTATGTGTACAGTTCCCACGCTGACATCAAATTGTTCACTCATTGTCTCTATAGACACATGAAGGTCCTTATCCATGAAATTCTTTATTTGGTCAATTAATTTTGGTGTTCTGAATTCCTTTCTCTTTCTACATTTCTGATCATTCCTCACAGATTCCCTGCCTTCATTGAATCTCTTATGCCACTCAAAAACTGATGTTCGATACATGCAGTATAGTCCAAAAGCAGTCTAAAACATTCCATACGTTTCTGTGGCATTTTTACCAAGTTTAAAACAGAATTTTGTTGCATATCTTCCCTCTAAAGTGTCCTCATGTCCAGATTGCATTTTTGAAATTCATCAGCTGTGACAATCAGGCTTTCGTAGGGTGTATTCCAATTCCTGCTGTAGCTGTTGATTTGAACCTGAAATCATAAAAATTGGTCAGTCATCTCATAAGATGTATAGCAATATATATATAAATATATATATATATATATATATATATATATGTACATATATACTGAATTTTCAAGAGTCCACGACACTCGTATATTGCACTAATAAAAAGTAAAGAACCTTACCTCATGTATCGTGCGGCTCGTGTTAGGAAAGAAAAAAAAAGAGAAAATAAAAATGGCCGCCCCCTGGTATTTATGGACTGAAAATCACGTGATGTGACGAGAGGAGGGAGAGGGTATGCAAATGAGATGTGGTTGGGTCTCTCTATAAAAGAGCCGTCTTCTTTATTTTGGGCGTCAGTGTGGAAAGTGTAGAGAGAAGAGAACAGTTGGATTTGAGTTTGAGACTTTTGATCTGAGGTTGAGTTCAAATTTAACGTCAGTATAATAATAACTGATTCCACCGTTATGTCTTAATTTTGCTTATTCGTTGCACCTATGTATTGTATTGCATTCTATAAATTTCTTATTTTAGATGTATATTCGATCGCTAACAACTTTACTTCATCCCTGAATAGTTTTTTTAGGTCGTGATAAAGTCTTCTCTGTTGGGCGTTTTTTTTTTTTTTCTTTTCTTTCGGTTTAATCTCTTCTTTTAACGATTTTAATTTTTGTATTTCTGAACTATTTTTAAAATTTCTTCTTTCCTGTCTTAGAGAATAGTCATAATTAGCAATACACCTATCATATTTATTCATAAAGGAGCAAATGTTGACTTGGTTTTCTTGAATTATAATTTAATATGCCCACTAGGATAGAAATAATAATAATTCAAAATTGCTCTCCACTGAAAATAAGCTGCCCCTTCTCATTGGGATTTGTTATGTCATTACCTAATCTTGAATTTATTAAGTAAAATGAAAATATGGTTTATTAATTTTAACCAGTTTTTTTTTATTATCATGAGCAGGCCGCCCAGCATTGCCCGGTCGTAAAATACGCTTAAATATGATATTGTGATTAATGCAGATTTCGTATTTATTTTTATATTATATTGAACTCAATATATAATAATAATTTTTAAAGTTAAAAAAAAAAATGACTTGTGTGCTACTACGGAGAATTGAAACCAAAAACGTTTAGCTTACGATTTATGTTGATGCCTGAGTTATGAAGACATGTTCGCTACAGCCTAAAAATTAAAATATGAACCAGTAGCTATTACGTTACGCATGCGTTTTCGTTGTGCGACCTTCATCTCGAAAATTCCATTTTTTTCATTTTCACACTTTTGCATCAATTTTCCTCGGCTAAAACCCAAATATAAAGTTTTGCATGGGTTCGAATACCCTATATATTAAGTTTCATGTTTGTAGACCAGAACCTGATGGAGAAGTTTGGTAGGCAAAATTTTTTAACAAATATATATACGTATACATAAATATATATAAAAAGAGGTTTGTGTTTACTATAACCTTTTTACACAAATATTATGCAAGTATAAATCATGTAGAATATCTGCATGAATATAATTACACGTAATAGTTAACTAAATATGATCATCCCATAAGAAAACCGAAGCAACTAATAGGGAATTAATTAAAATGAATGTTTAAAAGAATATGCAAATTAGCAAGATATTTTGTTGATGAATGCCATTCCACGAGCCATATATAACAAAGTTGTATTTTCTTTTTAAATAAATAGAAAAAAGGGTTTTAATATGAATATCAATAAGCAAAACAAAAAATTATAGGAGTTTAGATTGTGTCAATTATTAAACCTTTACAGTTGAATGTTAGTTTTCCATACTAAATGCCTTTTTCTTTTAGATATTCTCATATCAGTACAAGGCTTGTTCCTAGCTGTTATCAACCTTCAGAGTCTCAGACCTGTTCTCCATTTTCATGGACATCCACGCAAAGGTTTGTGGCTCAGCAAAAATTTAAACATGAATACTTTGACAAAGACTACAGCTCCTCCTTCCATCAAAATAGCGAACAACAAAATCACCAAAATACAATAACAGTGAAAAAAGAAGCCAAGAATATGTCATGCATCAGAGGTGAGTGACTTTTTACCATCATTTTTAAGAAAAAAACGTGTTTAAAATGTTCTTCAAAATATTTTTAATTATGTTCAATAGTTTTGAAGCCTATGAATTAAAAAATGTCTCATATCTTTAATATCAGCATTATTGACACTTCTGGCATTTAAGAGTGCTTTGTGCTAAATTTGGTGTAATTCTGCTTTCGAATTTGGAAACTATAAATGACAGGTAAATAAAAATAATATTGAATATTTTTGTTGCAAGCTTAATGTTCCGTTGGTTCATTTTACAACTTACTTATGATTGCATGGGCAATATTTATTTGCAACATAAAACAGACTTTGTTGTGGTTGTTTTTTCCTAGAAAGAAACTAATTTTAAGATATTTTCTCAAAGCTAATTGATTCACATTTACCGCAAATAGTGTAGACAAACAGTATACATAAACTAATTTTAGCTATTTTTTTGCAGTTTTTCTTACTTTGAAGTTGTCTCCTCTTGGATTGTTAGCTCTTTTTGGCGAGTTGTAGTTGTGAAAGCACAATGATGTAAAAATGTTGAATGAAAGATGTGACAGATATTTTGGGGTCTAGGAAACATGACAGGCGCTCCATTAAATCATTTAAAACGTTTTATATAAAAATTAAAATGTATTAAAAGATTTTAAAATGTTTTATATAAAAATTAAAAAGTATTAAAACATTTTTAAATATTTGATATAAAATCAAAAGGTATCACAAGATTTTAAAATGTTTTATATAAAAATTAAAAAGCATCAAAAGATTTTAAAATGTTTTGTATACAAATTAAAACGTATCACAAGATTTTAAAATGTTTTATATAAAAAATTTAACGTATCACAAGATTTTAAAATGTTTTATATAAAAATTAAAAAGGATCAAAAGATTTTAAAATGTTTTGTATAAAAATTAAAAAGTATCACAAGATTTTAAAATGTTTTATATAAAAAATTTAACGTATCACAAGATTTTAAAATGTTTTATATAAAAATTAAAAAGGATCAAAAGATTTTAAAATGTTTTATATAAAAATTAAAAAGTATCACAAGATTTTAAAATGTTTTATATAAAAATTAAAAAGGATCAAAAGATTTTAAAATGTTTTATATAAAAATTAAAAAGTATCAAAAGATTTTAAAATGTTTTATATAAAAATTAAAAAGGATCAAAAGATTTTAAAATGTTTTATATAAAAATTAAAAAGTATCACAAGATTTTAAAATGTTTTATATAAAAAATTTAACGTATCACAAGATTTTAAAATGTTTTATATAAAAATTAAAAAGTATCACAAGATTTTAAAATGTTTTATATAAAAAATTTAACGTATCACAAGATTTTAAAATGTTTTATATAAAAATTAAAAAGGATCAAAAGATTTTAAAATGTTTTGTATACAAATTAAAAAGTATCACAAGATTTTAAAATGTTTTATATAAAAAATTTAACGTATCACAAGATTTTAAAATGTTTTATATAAAAATTAAAAAGGATCAAAAGATTTTAAAATGTTTTGTATAAAAATTAAAAAGTATCACAAGATTTTAAAATGTTTTGTATAAAAATTAAAAAGGATCAAAAGATTTTAAAATGTTTTGTATAAAAATTAAAAAGTATCACAAGATTTTAAAATGTTTTGTATAAAAATTAAAAAGGATCAAAAGATTTTAAAATGTTTTGTATAAAAATCAAAAAGTATCACAAGATTTTAAAATGTTTTATATAAAAATTAAAAAGGATCAAAAGATTTTAAAATGTTTTGTATAAAAATTAAAAAGGATCAAAAGATTTTAAAATGTTTTGTATAAAAATTAAAAAGGATCAAAAGATTTTAAAATGTTTTGTATAAAAATTAAAAAGTATCACAAGATTTTAAAATGTTTTGTATAAAAATTAAAAAGGATCAAAAGATTTTAAAATGTTTTGTATAAAAATTAAAAAGGATAAAAAGATTTTAAAATGTTTTGTATAAAAATTAAAAAGTATCACAAGATTTTAAAATGTTTTGTATAAAAATTAAAAAGTATCACAAGATTTTAAAATGTTTTGTATAAAAATAAAAAAGAATCCAAAGATTTTAAAATGTTTTATATAAAAATTAAAAAGGATCAAAAGATTTTAAAATGTTTTATATAAAAATTAAAAAGGATCAAAAGATTTTAAAATGTTTTGTATAAAAATTAAAAAGGATCAAAAGATTTTAAAATGTTTTGTATAAAAATTAAAAAGGATCAAAAGATTTTAAAATGTTTTGTATAAAAATTAAAAAGTATCACAAGATTTTAAAATGTTTTATATAAAAATTAAAAAGGATCAAAAGATTTTAAAATGTTTTATATAAAAATTAAAAAGGATCAAAAGATTTTAAAATGTTTTGTATAAAAATTAAAAAGTATCACAAGATTTTAAAATGTTTTGTATAAAAATTAAAAAGTATCACAAGATTTTAAAATGTTTTGTATAAAAATTAAAAAGGATCAAAAGATTTTAAAATGTTTTATATAAAAATTAAAAAGGATCAAAAGATTTTAAAATGTTTTGTATAAAAATTAAAAAGTATCACAAGATTTTAAAATGTTTTGTATAAAAATTAAAAAGGATCAAAAGATTTTAAAATGTTTTGTATAAAAATTAAAAAGGATCAAAAGATTTTAAAATGTTTTGTATAAAAATTAAAAAGTATCACAAGATTTTAAAATGTTTTGTATAAAAATTAAAAAGGATCAAAAGATTTTAAAATGTTTTATATAAAAATTAAAAAGGATCAAAAGATTTTAAAATGTTTTATATAAAAATTAAAAAGGATCACAAGATTTTAAAATGTTTTGTATAAAAATTAAAAAGTATCACAAGATTTTAAAATGTTTTGTATAAAAATTAAAAAGTATCACAAGATTTTAAAATGTTTTGTATAAAAATTAAAAAGGATCAAAAGATTTTAAAATGTTTTGTATAAAAATTAAAAAGTATCACAAGATTTTAAAATGTTTTATATAAAAATTAAAAAGGATCAAAAGATTTTAAAATGTTTTATATAAAAATTAAAAAGGATCAAAAGATTTTTAAATGTTTTGTATAAAAATTAAAAAGTATCACAAGATTTTAAAATGTTTTGTATAAAAATTAAAAAGTATCACAAGATTTTAAAATGTTTTGTATAAAAATTAAAAAGGATCAAAAGATTTTAAAATGTTTTATATAAAAATTAAAAAGGATCAAAAGATTTTAAAATGTTTTATATAAAAATTAAAAAGGATCAAAAGATTTTAAAATGTTTTGTATAAAAATTAAAAAGTATCACAAGATTTTAAAATGTTTTGTATAAAAATTAAAAAGGATCAAAAGATTTTAAAATGTTTTGTATAAAAATTAAAAAGGATCAAAAGATTTTAAAATGTTTTGTATAAAAATTAAAAAGTATCACAAGATTTTAAAATGTTTTGTATAAAAATTAAAAAGGATCAAAAGATTTTAAAATGTTTTGTAAAAAATTAAAAAGGATCAAAAGATTTTAAAATGTTTTGTATAAAAATTAAAAAGTATCACAAGATTTTAAAATGTTTTGTATAAAAATTAAAAAGTATCACAAGATTTTAAAATGTTTTGTATAAAAATTAAAAAGGATCCAAAGATTTTAAAATGTTTTATATAAAAATTAAAAAGGATCAAAAGATTTTAAAATGTTTTATATAAAAATTAAAAAGGATCAAAAGATTTTAAAATGTTTTGTATAAAAATTAAAAAGGATCAAAAGATTTTAAAATGTTTTGTATAAAAATTAAAAAGGATCAAAAGATTTTAAAATGTTTTGTATAAAAATTAAAAAGTATCACAAGATTTTAAAATGTTTTATATAAAAATTAAAAAGGATCAAAAGATTTTAAAATGTTTTATATAAAAATTAAAAAGGATCAAAAGATTTTAAAATGTTTTGTATAAAAATTAAAAAGTATCACAAGATTTTAAAATGTTTTGTATACAAATTAAAAAGTATCACAAGATTTTAAAATGTTTTGTATAAAAATTAAAAAGGATCAAAAGATTTTAAAATGTTTTATATAAAAATTAAAAAGGATCAAAAGATTTTAAAATGTTTTATATAAAAATTAAAAAGGATCAAAAGATTTTAAAATGTTTTATATAAAAATTAAAAAGGATCAAAAGATTTTAAAATGTTTTGTATAAAAATTAAAAAGGATCAAAAGATTTTAAAATGTTTTGTATAAAAATTAAAAAGTATCACAAGATTTTAAAATGTTTTGTATAAAAATTAAAAAGTATCACAAGATTTTAAAATGTTTTGTATAAAAATTAAAAAGGATCAAAAGATTTTAAAATGTTTTATATAAAAATTAAAAAGGATCAAAAGATTTTAAAATGTTTTATATAAAAATTAAAAAGGATCAAAAGATTTTAAAATGTTTTGTATCAAAATTAAAAAGGATCAAAAGATTTTAAAATGTTTTATATAAAAATTAAAAAGTATCACAAGATTTTAAAATGTTTTGTATAAAAATTAAAAAGTATCACAAGATTTTAAAATGTTTTGTATAAAAATTAAAAAGGATCAAAAGATTTTAAAATGTTTTATATAAAAATTAAAAAGTATCAAAAGATTTTAAAATGTTTTGTATAAAAATTAAAAAGTATCACAAGATTTTAAAATGTTTTGTATAAAAATTAAAAAGGATCAAAAGATTTTAAAATGTTTTGTATAAAAATTAAAAAGGATCAAAAGATTTTAAAATGTTTTGTATAAAAATTAAAAAGTATCACAAGATTTTAAAATGTTTTGTATAAAAATTAAAAAGGATCAAAAGATTTTAAAATGTTTTGTATAAAAATTAAAAAGGATCAAAAGATTTTAAAATGTTTTGTATAAAAATTAAAAAGTATCACAAGATTTTAAAATGTTTTGTATAAAAATTAAAAAGGATCAAAAGATTTTAAAATGTTTTATATAAAAATTAAAAAGTATCACAAGATTTTAAAATGTTTTGTATAAAAATTAAAAAGTATCACAAGATTTTAAAATGTTTTGTATAAAAATTAAAAAGGATCAAAAGATTTTAAAATGTTTTATATAAAAATTAAAAAGTATCAAAAGATTTTAAAATGTTTTGTATAAAAATTAAAAAGTATCACAAGATTTTAAAATGTTTTGTATAAAAATTAAAAAGGATCAAAAGATTTTAAAATGTTTTATATAAAAATTAAAAAGGATCAAAAGATTTTAAAATGTTTTGTATAAAAATTAAAAAGTATCACAAGATTTTAAAATGTTTTGTATACAAATTAAAAAGTATCACAAGATTTTAAAATGTTTTGTATAAAAATTAAAAAGGATCAAAAGATTTTAAAATGTTTTATATAAAAATTAAAAAGGATCAAAAGATTTTAAAATGTTTTATATAAAAATTAAAAAGGATCAAAAGATTTTAAAATGTTTTGTATAAAAATTAAAAAGTATCACAAGATTTTAAAATGTTTTGTATAAAAATTAAAAAGGATCAAAAGATTTTAAAATGTTTTGTATAAAAATTAAAAAGGATCAAAAGATTTTAAAATGTTTTGTATAAAAATTAAAAAGGATCAAAAGATTTTAAAATGTTTTGTATAAAAATTAAAAAGTATCACAAGATTTTAAAATGTTTTATATAAAAATTAAAAGTATCAAATAACTTCTCCATGTTTCTGGTTTTCTTGTAAAACAACTAATGAGTTTTTGTTTTTACTGCAAAAGCCTTTTTTACAGTTAATGAATGAATTTATAACAAAACAACTTTCATTTCTATGAGCAAGAAGGAAATTACACTTCATGACATTTTGTCTTATTAAATTTAGTGAAGGGATTAGTGTTGTATATACCTAAAACTTGGGGTCCAACTTTAAATATGACTTCTCTATGTATTTTGTATTTTAAATGTTTTTTCATGATGTTTTTGTTATTTCAACTTCAATAATCAGCTGCTCGTATTGACAAAATTGTGATTATCTCTGTGCGACAATCTCGACTCTTGTCTTACGACCAATGCTGAATGTCAACAGGCTAAACAAATAAAATCACACGAAACGCAATGAATAGCAAACAATTATAAATGATTGGGAATAGATTAACATTAAGGGAAAAATATAAGTGGACATAGAAAGACAGGCTAAACGATCAATATAAATATCAAGAAATGCATGAATATTGGCTTAGAAATCTTTAGTTCGTATTTTTGGAGCACAATTGTTCTTTAAACAAGCACACACACACACACAACAAAGAGGTAGGCCTAAGTACAGAACTATGGGTATAGGTTTATTGTCAATACACCAAATCACGCAATCACCTAAAAATCATCCGAGTATTTGCCTTAAAGCTGAGGGTCTGAGAATAGTTTTTCTTTGATAAGCATCATACCTCATTTTACTTTTTTTGCTTTGCCTTTCTCTCAACTTCCTCGGTAATTTTCAACTCGCATTTCTCTTTTCAATCTGAGCCTTTCAATTATTTCGCCATTCCTCCTAGGGCAAGAAACTCCGTCAGACCCCAGACAAGATGGCCGCTGAACTCTCTGACACGATTAACTTTTTTCAAACCATTTGATTAGTTTCAGCACTTGTGATAAAAGCCACACCGCTGCCACCTTTGGCTGACAGTCCAGAAAGACATTCGTTTTTTATAGACAATGACCATACTGGAAGGGGAATACACAACTGAAGCCAGTGTTATAGGAAAGAGCAGACATTTTTTTTTAAAGAGCAGTGACACCATGAAACCAGAAGTTAAAAGTCAACAACAGCTGGCCTTATAATAATGGCCGTCAACGGCTGACAACTCTGTATTTTTTTTCTTTTTTACTTTTTTGAAATTCTCCAATCTTTCATTTTCATTCTAATCTCCCCTTCTCTTGTATTTTTTTCCATTTTCATTCAGAGGAAAGGTAATTATTTATTCAGAAGAATGTTTTATTTTTGAAATTTTGATTTCAACAGTCTTCACTCGAAGAAAAATCTCTACAAAGATCAAGTGCGATATATATGAATAGTTTGAATGCAAAACGCGATAAATTTAGTTGCTTTCTTAATTGGGAAATTAAACGATAAAAGGATGAACGTATTAAATCTAGACGAATGATGTTGAGCATCTTTCCATCATTATTTTGATAGAAACCTGAAAAATATATACTGATTTCACAACAAACTTGATTTGAAGATATGATAGAGGGTTAAAATGCAACTCCTTTAAATATATGCATCGGCATCTATGCATGAATGTGTTGGGATGATTAAGCGGAATCGGGAATTGGAAAAATCGGAACTTTTGAGAGCATTGGCATTGGAAAAATTTGAATCTCATTTTTTATTCTAAAAAAGATTCTTTCAATTTTTTTCTTGGCAAAAAAATGAAATAAACATATATGTTTTTATTAGAAGCTTGTGTATCTATATTTTTTGTTGTTTTATTTTATTTTTACCGCTAGGTTTTTCAGGCTATTTACATGTAATCGCCTGAAAGATAGAGAATCACATTTTTTCTTCTTTGGTTAATTAGCATAGGTTGTAAAATTATAATTAAAGCACATTGTTTTTCACAATAAATAGTTATAATTGTGAATTAACAAAAAACAAAAAAATAAATAAACATTAACAACAATAAACAAAAATAAATAAACAACAATAAACAGAAAACAAGCCGCAATAATTTCTTCAAGTTTTGAAGATGTTCACACGAAATCATCCGACGAAAGTAGAATTTTATTTGGTGGGAAGTAGCTGAGAGTTTTACAAATTTACTATTACTATTGTAAGTTCTCACATAGGCTATCATCAGAGATTATTCACCGAAAATAACCAGTGGCGCTCTCTGGAGTTTGGGTGACAACAAGTCTCCACGTCTTTCGATAATCTATGCAACTGGATTTGCGTTATTGTAGCAGTCGTTTGCCATTGACTTCTCGCTAGCAATGTCTATTGGTTTCCCCTAAGGTCTCAGTCCTCTTCACATCCATCTAGTGCTTTCTCTCCACCGCCTTTCCATCATTCATGACCCTTCTCGACTATTTGGAAAAAAAAGGCTAAAAGAAATCGTAATCAAGGGGGAAGACTAATACCATGTAATGGACAGTAATGCTGAAAACAGCTGAAATCTTGAGTAAAACCCTTGAATGCACATACACATATATATTTTTTTCGTCTAAACCTGTGACATTGATGGAGTAGAGACTAAAACTTGCTGCTATGATTTCAAATGATCACGGGGAGACTTGATTACAAATATTTTTCACGTGTTATATCTCCTCTCTTTTAGAAATAAGGTACGATTATGAATATCTCGAGTATCAAAGAGTCCTTATACACTGAAATTTACTTTTATGTATGAACACCAAAAAGAGGAGATATAACATCTGAGAAATATTTGGAATCAAGTCTCCCCTTACTGTTGTTTCAGATCATTTGAAACCATAGCAGCAGGTTTTAGTCTACCCTCCATCAAGGCAAGACGTTTGGGGGAAATATCAGATATTTTGTAATTCATATACAAAACTAGGAAAACAAATGACTATGGTTGAAACATTTTATGGCTGTAAAAAAGTGCCAAAAATAGGTTTTGGATGATGGATGATCCTCATAATGTGCGACCTTAAGGGTAAATGTCACATAACCCACTACACAATTCAGGTCATTACCTTTCCAACAAGCCTACATTTGTTAAGATTTGGATCATAAAATTGCAAAAAAAGTGGTGTATATATATATATATATATATATATATATATATATATATACTAGCAAAAGTACCCGTCGTTGACAGGGTTCAAAAACAGCTTACAGAAAATGGACTCTGATTTATGAAAGTATGATAGGTTATGAAAAGGAAGGCTTGTAAAGAGATAGCTTCAAATTTGGGGGTATCAAAACCAAAGCAAAATATGATGAAAGTAAAAATTAAATAGATAAACCCCATAATTTATTATACCATACTTGTTCACACTGAAACACTTATCACAATATTCTGTGGATCTATATTAAAAAACCTTGTTAAACTTTGTGATATATTTCCATTCTATGGAGATCAGGCGCGAACGAACACCTCATAATTTTATTATACTATATTTCTTCAAACTGAAACATAATTATCAAAGTATACTTACGCAGATAGATATGAAAAGTCTTTATTAAAGTTTGTACCTATTTCCATTCTATGGAGGCCAGGCGCTAACGCAGTCCCCACAATTTTATTATACCATCCCTATTTAAGTTAAAACATACTTATCAAAGTATTATTATGTATATCTATATCAAAAACACTTGTAAATGTTTTTTTTTTAAATTTTTAAATTTTTTATTTCCATACTTTGTGGACCAGGCGCGTACGCAGACCCCACAATTTTAATGAATCATCATTATGCCAGATCAAACATACCCATTCCTGTGTCTCGATAGATCTTCTATCGTTATAAGTGATCAGTTTTCTATAATAGTAAACCATATAGGAGCCTATTCGTGATCAGACACACACACACAGACGTTCAGCTTTATATATATATATATATATATATATATATATATATATATATATATATATATATATATATAGCTAAATTGAATATTGAAATGCTCATATCTTGTGTTCTATGGGATGAAACTGCATGGAAATTACAGGCTTTTTGAAGATTATAATACTATACTTTTCAAACCAAAAAATATGTCCAAATTTGCCTCCTATCAAACAGCTTAACTTTTTTCTGCTTCGGTTGTCTGCCCTGTGGTCTTGCCAGGTCACTACTACTACTACTACACACACACACACACACACACACACACACACACATATATATATCTATATGCATACACACATATAGATATACATGTACATATATAAATATACATGTTTATATATAAGCATATATATACATATATTTAAATATACATGTATGTATACATTTATATATATATATGCATATATATTCATGTACATATATATATATATATATATACATATATATATATATTCATGTACACATATATATATATATATATATATATATATATATATATATATATATGTACATTGATATGTATATATACATGTATATGTGTGTGTGCGTGAATATGTTTTTTCAATTATATTTCACCTTTTATTCATACCAATCCTTTAATTTATGAAACTCGGCATAATTACAGAGCATATAACAAATCAATGACAAAAGTCTATATTCCAAATTTCAACATGTTCACCATCTTTCCATTTTATTCCTTTCAGTATGTTGACATGCACAATTCTTTACAACACCTGTTTCGTAGCGCATAATCATTGATTTAATTACATCAATCAATGATTTTTTTTTTGCCCTTAAATCATCAAAAGAAAAAGTACTTATCAATTTTAAAAGAAAATAAAATTGGTCATGATTACAAAATTCGAAAATTGGAAGAGAAGTTGCAATTACTTTTTTCTAATTTGCAAAGTTAACCTCAATCATTTATTCTTCCTATTATTATTTGGCCGTTCCATTTACCCCAATACATTTGCATTTATGTGTGTTTAAAGATTGTTCAATGGAGGAAATATTTGAAAATATGGTGGTATAGATAAGAAATTTAGTGGTTTTGTATATATGTGTGTGTGAACGTATCTGCGTGTGTGTACGTGTGTGTGTGTGTGCGTGTGTACATCTTACGTTAAAAATTTAAAAAAATGATTCGCCATTGTTACCATTTGCTTTTTATCTAGACATATTACTAAATTATTAATATAAAATCATAGAATTATGCAAGTAATTTACTGTTTTATTTATGTAAATTATTATTGCTATTTCTAATTGCTTAAGAAACATACACCGTTTTTATCATAGCATATTTATAAATAGCGGATTTCTCTCCAAAGTTTGAGATGCGTGACATGCTATTTGCTTTCTCACTTGCCCTCACCACTTGAAATGTTTTTATCTAACAGCATATGTTTTGTTCGGTTTTTATTTAATTTTTTACGGAAAATAAAAACCCAGTTTAATGTTATTCTCTTTGTGAATAATATTTTAATTATAATTATTTATGATCCGAAAGGAAACGAATAAAAATGTAAACAAATTTATTTGGGGAAATTTTTCTTTGAAAAAAATAAATATAATTTACTTGTACATAAATTATTGAAAACAATCATTTTGATTTAAATTGTTTTTTTTTAATTTACATTTCTGATAAAATTAATTTTGCCCAGAAAATAAAAATTTAAAAAAAAAAAAAAGATCATTTTTTGTTTTATACAAAAATTGGATTTTCATTTTTTTTTTTTTTTTTTAATTATTTTTCCGGAAATGGCTTTCCTGCCAATTTCAAGATTTTCTTTTGTTTTGTCCGATTTTCTTCTGAATTGACGTGGCTGATACCCCTTCCTCAACGATTTGCACTTCTTGAGTCAATTAAAAGTAAAACAAAACGTCGCATTAAAAGCAAAACAAAACGTCGCATTAACTCATTTTGTCAATTAAAAGTAAAACAAAACGTCGCATTAACCCATTTTGTCAATCGGCAAATCAGCGTCTTTTTATGCAAATGAACAAGCATCTGCAGCGAATTTAAATTTAAAAAAACAAGGTCGATTTTTTGTCCTGAAAATATAAAATAAATGCATCTTATAAAATCACCACAATGTCTTGAATACTTTATTTTGGCTGATTAAATTAGAGAAGTTTATGGGAGAAAAAAGACTGCAAACAATTGTTTTGATTTTTGTTAAATTCTGATAATTGAAAACTTTATCAGCAAGTCTTTCCAATCCAAACTACTCGCCAAATAAATACTTAGTAAAAACCACACACACACACACACACACACACACACACACACACACACACACACATATATATATATATATATATATATATATATATATATATATATATATATATATTACAATAGAAAAATGCGAGCATGAAAAGTAATATCTTAAACACAGAAAAGTAAAGGACTAGTTGTTAAAATTTGGAAAGAAAAGGACAAGATATTCTAGTAAAAAATATAATAAATTTATAACTTAAAATATTGCAGCATTAAGAATTGATTATATAATGTTATAAATTGAATTTAAAAAAATCTTAATGCTGCAATATTTTAAGCTATAAATTTATTATATTTTTTACTAGAATATCTTGTCCTTTTCTTTTCCAATTTTAACAACTAGTCCTTACTTTTCCATTTTTAAGCTTAAGCATATTATTTTTCATGCTCGTATTTTTCTATTGTAAACCATGATTTTTTCCTGCTTAGAGTAAATTCGCTTGTTCTTTAATTTCAGTCTTATTTTTTTACCCTTATAAACATAACATGCACATATGTAATAACAATGTGCAGCACTCGTCTGCTTTCAATAAAATCCCCCAATTATCTCCCTTTCATTCTCTCTGTTTCACTTGTTACTTCTCGTTTCGCGAGAGCGGTTAATTGGTAGCAACAGTAGTCGCTGAAGCGACTTGGTTGCTATGGAAGCCAGTCATAAAAAACGTCGCTCACCTCCTTACATTTTTTAAAGATTTTGAACACCATTAAATTCATCATAACTTTTGTTTTACTGGACGAAAATTGACATTTTTTTTTCACAATATAGTTGAGAAGGTGATCTATAAATTGTAATAATTCTTTGAAATTTGGTCGAAAAATGAGTGAGCGCTAAAGCTTTAAAGCAGTTTTAAATGACTAAAACTGCTACTTTAACCATATATTCAAACACGGTAGTGTTTGAATGATATATATATATATATATATATATATATATATATATATATATATATATATATAAATATATATATATATATATAAATATATATATATATATATATATATAAATATATATATATATATATAAATATATATATATATATATATATTTATATATATATATATATATATATATATATATATATATATATATATATATATATATATATATATATACTAGCAAAAGTACCCGTCGTTGACTGGGTTCAAAAACAGCCTACAGAAAATGGACTCTGATTTATGAAAGTATGATAGGTTATGAAAAGGAAGGGTTTGTAAATTTGGGTTGAATTTGGGGGTATCAAAACCAAAGCAAAATATGATGAAAGTAAAAATAAAATAGATAAACCCCATAATTTATTATACCATACCTGTTCACACTGAAACACTTATCACAATATTCTGTGGATCTATATTAAAAAACCTTGTTAAACTTTGTGACATATTTGCATTCTATGGAGGTCACGTGCGAACGAACACCCCATAATTTTATTATACAATATTTCTTCAAACTGATACATAATTATCAAAGTATACTTACGCAGATAGATATGAAAAGTCTTTGTTAAAGTGTGTGTCTATTTCCATTCTATGGAGGCCAGGCGCGAACGCAAACACCACAGTTTTATTATACCATCCCTATTTAAGTTAAAACATACTTATCAAAGTATTATTATGTACATCTATATCAAAAACACTTGTAAACGTTTTTTTTTTATTTTATTTTTTATTTCCATACTTTGTGAACCAGGCGCGAAAACAGACCCCACAATTTTTATGAACCACCGTTCTGCCAGATCAAACATACCCATTTCTGTGTCTCGATACATCTTCTATCATTATATGTAATCAGTTTTTTTTAAATAGTCAACCGTATAGGAGCCTATTCGTGACCACACACGCACGCACACACACGCACACACACACACACACACACAGCTTTATATTATATATATATATATATATATATATATATATATATATATATATATATATATATATATATATATATATATATACATTCAGTGAGCAGAACGAATTTCTTGTTAAACCTATGAATTATATCAAAAAATTATTTCATAATTTTGATATTTCGTGTGTATATATATATGTGTGTGTGAGAGGGAGGGGGAAAGAGAGAGAGAGCGCGCGCTTCAACCAATCTCGTAAAAATTAGCATGTTTTTTCTAGCCCGAACGACATCATTTCAAAAGATAAGAGGGAAAGTAAGTCATACAACCACCTCAGATTTACCCTGCCGATACACCGTGGCTAGACAAGCAAATACCCCAAGCAGAGATCGAAACTCGACCATATGTTTTCGGAGACAGAGAGAAAAATAGAAAGAGATGTCTACTTTATAAAGGATGACAAAATAATAATAAAATTAAGTCTTCTTCTATGAATAAGTTGTTTTAACAACGAAAATCTCAGAATAAAATAAAAAAAATGTAATCATTTAATAATGAAATATTAAATAACATTATTCAGTTTTCCAAATGTTGAACTTAAACAAGTAAAATAATGTTTTCAAAGATGTGACCAAGTTTCTCTGTGTAATATTTGTTTATTTAGTTGACAAGAAGTCAACAGAGTTTTGTTTTTGGTTTTTGTTATTTTTCTTAGAGAAGCATCACACTTTTTCGACACTTTTCTTAAAAGTAAAACGTGTCAAATAAATTAAAAATATTTTTTCATCATATTCTGTGATACTATATCCCTATCTATCAGGTTCTTTCAATAAATTCCCAGACATTTTTCGTATAGACACTTTTATTGATAGTACACACATGAAACTCTAGTCCCTTTCAAAGTAATCTCCTCCGGCTGCAATTCACTTGTTATACCGTTCTAATAACTTCTGTAAGGCCCCATAGAAATCCTCTTGCGTAAGCGTGTTAATGACCTTTGTCACATCCTCTTTCATCTCCTTAATTGTCTCATAACGACAGCTTCTAAGGTTTTCCTTGAGCTTAGAGAATAACCAAACGTTACAGGGAGCAAGGTCTCGACTATAGGTTGGGTGAGGAACTGTCTTGAAGCCCATCTTGGTCAAATAGTCTGTGACAAGGATGGAGTTGTGGACTGGTGCATTGTCTTGGTGGAAATGCTACTGATCTGATTTGAACAATACTGGCCTTTTTCAATGGAATCTCTTCCTAAACTCCCTTAAAACCTCAGCATAGTATTCCTTGTTAACTGTCTGTTCAGTGGGAGCCAAGTGCATGTAAATCATACCCGAGCTGTCAAAAAAAAAACGATCATCATAAGTTTCTAGGTGGATTTGTTCTGTCTAGTCTGTCTAACTATATATCTATTATATAAGAGGAACTTTGCTTCCACTCGGAACTCTATCTCTTGGTCTCTGGGTCATAGCAGTATATCCAGCGAATAATTGTGTGTACAGTTCCCACACTGACATCAAACTGTGCACTTATTGTCTCTATAGACACACAAAGGTCCTTATCCATGAAATTCTTTATTTGGCCAATCAAATTTGTTTTGATTTCCTTACTCTTCCCACACCTCTCATCACCCTTACACAGAATCCCTGCCTTCCTTGCATCTCTTATGCCACTACAAAACTGATGTTCGATTTATGCAAGATGATCCAAAAGTAGTCTGAAGCATTCCATGCGTTTCTGTGACATTTTTCCAAGTTTAAAACAGAATTTTATTGCATATCGTTCTTCTAAAATGTCTTCACGTCCAGATTGCATTTTTGAAATTTACCAACTGTGACAATCAGGCTTTAGTAGAGTGCATTCAAATTCATGCTGTAACTGTTCATTTGAACCTGAAATCATAAAGATTCATCAGTCATTTCATATGTATAGCAATCATACTGAATTTCTACGACAATTTTGAATGCCCGTACAAAAAAGTTTGGAAACTTATTGAAGGCACCTCATACTTCTATCTATCTATCTATCTATCTATCTATTATATAAAAGGAACTTTTGTGTGTGTGAGACATATCTATATATATTAGAGAGAGAGAGAGAGAGAGAGAGAGAGAGAGAGAGAGAGAGAGAAAGAGAGAGAGAGAGAGATTTCCTTATGGATTCCTAAACGGCTAAGCCGATTATTTTGAAATTTCATACAAATGTACATTATGTGCCTGGTAGTGTTCTTAGATAGGTTTTGTATCGAAATGTCTTCATAAGTATCAACAACTGACAACTAAACACATTCGATGAAAGAAGAAGAAGCGATTTTGACTACAGTTAATGCCTTATACAGCCTAAAAGTGCAATTGAAAAGTTTTTTTTACCGCACAATCAGAAAGGCTCGGCGTATAAAATCAACAGTAGGGTCTTTGATATGCTAGGAAACTTCTGTTTAGAGCACAATTGAACCATGATACTTGACTTTTGCATGTTAACCCTAACTCTAACCTGACTAAATCACTTTTTTATAAAAAATGTGTAAAAATTACTTTATCTTTATAGTTTTCGAAAACTATTTTATTCCTAATTGCTTTTAATAAATTCTAACTTTGTTGAATTGTTTGGCTTTTTGTATTAGTATTTATTAGGTGATGGGAGAATATTCACTTTGTCGTTTTCTCTTGACGGTTTATATTTTATTAATGTGAAATATTTAATTTGCAGAAGAATAATATTTGTGGGACGTTTACACCTGCGTCTCCTCTAAAAATGTAAAATAAAAATTTAGAGGGTGGTGAAATAATCCTTCGTAAATTTCAAAACTAGAATGATAAGTTTATGTAAAACTTACAAAAATGCATCTCTTTTCAAAAACATGTTTTAGAAGGAAGTGCATTTTTGTGTGTACCTCTAACATAAACTTGTAGCAGCCGCTACAAACAAGCAGAGAATACTTCTCAAAACTTCGAGATTTGAAATCCATTTCTCCCTGGCTTGTCCAATCACAAGCCAGCTCTTAGTAACGTGACCGAGTTTATAAAAGGCGAAATCACAAACCTTTCTTTCTCTTTCTGCTTGGCTCCAGCTGGCAGCACACATTAGCTTGGGGCTTTCGCCCCAGGCCTTACGTGAATACAAAACAAGCTTCTCTTCAAACTATTACTTGATTCCACGTGCCGTACCCAAACGAACATTCTTTGTTATGCTAAAGAACTGTCCTCGACGATGCAACTCACATTCACGCACGTCAACACACAGAAAACTCTTGTCCCTTTCTTTCTTTTAACCGGCTTCCTTTGTACCGACGGCTACTAGCTATAAACACGTGCGCGCACGAACACTGAACTATTCTCTTCAACAAACCGGCAATGTATTAATTCTATCATGACATACGAACAATGAACTCCCATACTAATACATTTCTCTCTTCTACCAAAGCTACTAACGAAAATGACAAATAAAGTTTGTTTATTAAATTTTAAAATGAGACTTCCTTTCGTTGTCTTCATTATTAACTAAAAACTCATCTCTCTGGATTGATTAACCGATGTGTTACAATGTGAAAATATGGCGCCTAATAGCATTCAAAAGAACAAAATCATGCACTGAATTTTTTACTTCAATCTTTAGTTTTATTTTCTTAATGTACGTAAATGTATTTTTCAGTCACTTCATTCATTAAGAGATTTAAGTTAAGCATCACATTTACTAGCAAACTCATGTAACTGAAGATATATTTGAAAGTATATATATAATCTCGGAAAGGAAGAGAGAGACTCATGAATAGACACATACGCATATATAATTTGAAAAGAAATGATAGAATAATACTAAAATATCTAATTATTCCCACTTGTATTCAAAAAGGTATTGAGAGTTTTTAGCCTTAATATCTTTTTTTTTCTAAAATATATTTGGATAATTATGTTTTTTTTTTGTTTTTGTTTTTTGTTTTTTAATAAAATAAAAGTAGAGTTTAGCTTTTTTATCTTAATTTTGATATTTTAAAATTCCTATCCCTTTGATTATCGATATTTATTAAATACTAGCAGGGAGACTCGACGTTGTTTGGGATTGAATAGGAATCAACAAATATTCCACACTTCCGATACTTTTGTCATCGAAATCGGTGAAATCGCCCATTTGTCAATCCAATCGATTGATTACCGGCTCTAAACCCACCGCAGTGCACCGATAGAAAGCTCACGTGCTTCCCTTAGTCCACAATAGATTATCGTCTACATTGCATTGTAGAGAACCTACTGTTGTTTATGAAATTATTTTTTATATAATGACTTGAATTAAAGTTTAAAATGCAAAAGTCAAGTATCATGGTTGGATTGTGCTCTAAACAGAAACATTCATTTTGAATGCGCCTCCGTTCTATCAAACAATCTACTGTTGATTTTATATGCCGGGCCATTCTGCTTGTGTGGTGATAAAACTTTTAAAATGCATTTGAAATATTAGGCTGTATAAAAGTGTTAAATTTGTTCAAAATTTGGTCAAAATCGGACTGTTCCTTCTGTAATCGAATTTTTTCAACACAGAGGCATTCTGATATAAAACTTATTTAAAAACATTTCTAGACACATAAAGTATATTTGTGTGAAATTTCGTAAAAATCGAACCAACTATTATAGAGTCTATAGGGAATACACGCACAGTGTCTTTAAATAGAAGTAAGGATTAAATGTTGAAAAAAAAGAAGAGTGCAGTAAATATTAGGTTTAATGTTCTAAATTTATATAAAGGCTCCTACCTCTAATGGCCTTTTCCCTTATATATAGGTGAATTATTATAGCGGCAGAGTTTCAATGATAATAAATTTGGTTTGATGTCATGTATCATTACAATACATGTAAAGTTTACCCTGCAGACGAACTTAGCTTAAAAGGAAGATTTGTTATGAAACTAAAAGACTAGAAAAATTGCTAATAAAAAAAAAAAAAAAAAGTAAAAGGACAACGAGAAATGAGCTACTTGTTGCTTACAGCATCAGCAGCGTCTGCGCTGAAATGAACCTTTTTCTTCTTGCCTCAGTTAAACATTAACTCCATGTAAATAATTAGAGGCACTTATAATTTTATTCTTGTGAATCTATGACAGATGTCAACCAGTCAAGATAAAATGATCAACCGGTTCACATTTAAATTATGGAAAAACAACAGAAATATGCGTCGACAGCTTTCACGCATTTTTTTTTTTTCAATTTAAGAGAGTTCCATGCTTTTGTCGTCTTTTTTTCTGGCTGTCAGAGGTTTCTGTGAACACTAATTGGACAAAAGTATTTGGGGAATTGTACACAAACAAGAAGCGTTCCTGTTAGAAAACAAATTGACATTTATTGATTTATTTTCATGTTTTTGTTGTTTATTTTATTTGGTCTTCATAAATAAATTTTATTTGAGCATTATTCATGGTTGCTTATATAGTTTATTATTCTTGCCCCTTTGTCACTGAGAAATTAAGGATTTATACACACAGCTTTAATCTTTTTTATCTGTTGATAAATAGTTCTTTTGATTTCATGTAGATATTTTGATGGAAGATATTTGGGGATTACACCTCCATTTTGGCAAAGCCCACCATTTTTTTTTCTTTTAAAGATAAAAAGGAAAATAAACTTTTCTCTATATAATTTTTTTTTTCTTTTTAATCTTGCATTTTTCCCCCGGAATTTCTATATTTTTCCAAGATCATTATAAAACCGCTCAGAACCGGGGGAGGGGGATATCTCTTTCTCACACACACACACACACACACACACACACACACACACACACACACACACACACACACACACACACAAGATATGAAAGGTTGACAAAAGGGTTCATGTTTTTTGTTTTCTTGATCATGAAATGCTCGTATTTTTATTTTATATAAATTTTTTAATTAATTTCTGAATATTTTGTCACTCATAATTTTTTTAGTCATTTTAGATCATTTATTTCTAAATAAATATTTGTTTCTTTTCAAAAGAAATAAAGAAAACGGAGTCAACAACATTTTATATGAATGTGAATTGTTAAATATAAAAAGATATTCATCAATTTGTAAACTGAGGGACATTTTGCTCTATCTGCCTCCTGGAATATCAATCCTTTTGGGCATATTTCATACTGAAACAAAATAAACCTATTAGTTGAACACAAGTAATAATATTTTTTGTGTGTTTTTTTTTATGATAAAGAAATCTCATTATTATTTACAATGTTTTAGAATTAGAAATTTTTTTTCCTAGAAAAGTTCATGCGAAAAATGATTTTAAAAAATTTAATTTTGTGTTTTCTTATTTAAAAAAAAAGTCTTTGGATTACACACCAAATTTTCAAATTATAACAGATCATCATCATCATCATCATCATCATCATCATCATCATCATCATCATCATCATCATCGCCGTCGTCATCAGCATCAGCGATGAAAGCAGGCACGGCGGCAATGATGGTGGTTTAATATGCTGGTATACATTAGACAGCTTTAACAAACTGACTTCAAAACTAACTTCCATCTGACTATGAGAATTAATTGTAATAATGTTTTTAAATCATTGAAATCGTTTTTAACACGTTTCAGACGTTCTGTGAAGCGTCCTCTTCAGAAATTATTTTCAAAATGTGTTGGAGATGTAAAAATAGCATTTTCGTAGTTCATTTGAAGTGTTTCCAAGAGGTGGAAACGTGTAAGTATCTACTATTCATTGGAATGTTCAATTTTTATTACTCTTTTATTGGGCTGTGGTCACTCCTGTGTTGTGTTTCTCTCTCTCTCACTCTCTCTTTCTGCTTGCGTTTTTTCTTTTCCTTTAGGGTAGGATGTGTGTGTGTGTTTTTTCTTTTATTGGTTTGAAAATGTGTGTACTGTTTTATAGTATTATGGGGTTATTTGCTTCCCTAGGAAGGTGACTGTGATCCAAGGTCGTTACTAATGTGTATGTGTGAGGAGGGGGGACCAGCTCTTCTGAAATGAGGGTAGGGGTGCTTTCATTCTATTTTTTTCGCGGTAAATATAATTATTTGAATTACAATAAAAAAACAGAATTCTAAAAAATAATTATTTCTAAAAAGCTTTAAATGATATTAAATTCAAATATATAATAAATAAATAAATAAATAATAATAATAATAATAATAATAATAATAATAATAACAATAACAATAACAACAACAACAACAAAAACTCTTGACATAATGAAATTGCAAAAGCAAAATCGACTAAAAAAGAATCGTTTGGATTTGATTAATTAAAATGATAGAGGGTGTTAATCAATGTTTGTGCTCTTTTCCCCAAAAAGTACGGGGGCCTGTAAACAACATTATCTTTAGGTATATAAGTGTCAACAGAAGACATTAAAATTTTCTCATCTGGGTAGTTCGTTAATGAAAATCTATTTTTCTACAAAAGGTAAGTCTTATACTGTTTTTATCCATTGTTTTATTGTAAATTTTATTTATTCATTGTAGCGCCAATGCTCTTCCATAGAAATTGACCCAGACTATTGTAAACACACAAATTGATGGCGTTGCTGTTAATGTGTACAACGGTGATGTTTTACACAACAGTTTGGAGATGCCTATAAATCAAAAAATCAATTTAGTAATAAATTCGCATTTATTGAGGCGTATTCAAAAAAATAAAATTTTAAATTAATTAAGATTTTCTTTTTTAAAGTCGTAAGTCAACTTATCGTCAACAACCTATTTAAAAATAATTTATTATCAACTTGACACAAATCAACTTGAATTTTTTAAAACATGAAATAGGCAATAACGATAAAGATTGCATAACAATAAAAATTCACAGAAATATATAAACTCCCAATCGTTTCAAAGTCTTGACATTCCTATATTTATTCATAAATAATAATTTTAAAAAATTTAAGGTACACATGCACTTATTGATCCGTGCTGAAATAATAACATTATTTAAAAAGCCATTCTTAACATGGGGAGGGGAGGGTGTTTTGTACCTATTCTGTCCTTTAACCTTACAATTGAATTAAAAAAACATATAATAAAACTTTAATTAAACTTGGAAATACGATTTAAAAAATAGCGTGGATCAGTAAGTGCATTAGCACCAAATTCAATTTACACTATAAGATAATACATTAGGTACCTCCAAAATGTTGTGTACTACGTCATCAAACTAAACAAAAACACGACGTCATCAGTTCGTGTGTTTATTGTAATTTCTATGGAAGAGCATTAGCACTATAAAATTTATTTGCAAATAACGTTATTTTACTATCGTTATTATTTTAGAACGGTAAAATAAGGGCATAAGTTCACAAAAAAGTAATTTCTCATATCTTACGAAAAACAACTAGTCCGTGTTAATGATTTGAAGATATAAGAAAAAAGCTCGCAAAGACTTCAACATTTATACATTAAACGATAAATTTATCAGAAATTTCTGAATAAATAAAATATACAATAAAAAAAATGAACAATAAAAATGTAAAAAAAAATAATATAAGACTTACCTTTTGTAAAGCAAATAGATTTTTAATAACGAACTAGACAAGCGATAAAATTAATTTTAACCTGTTATGTTGATACATGTATCTACAAATGCTTGTCCTTACAGGCTTCCGTATAGTTTTGGAAAAAAAAGGCAAATTTTAATTTCAACCTCTGTCATTTTAAATAATCAAATCGAAACAACTTTTTTTTAGTCGAGTTTTCTTTTGCAATTTTTATTATCTCAAGAGTCATATATTATATGAATATATTTTTTTAATATTGGAAATCTGTTATATAAAACTTCGGTTTAAACTTCATATCGCATAATATTTGAATTTAATACCATTTAAAACTTTTTAAAAATAATTATTTTTTAGAATTCGTTTTTTTTTTTTTGTCGTAATTCAAATAATTATGTTACCTAGAAAAAAAAACAAGAAAAATTGTTCTTTTTATTTTTTTAACATAATATTAATGATTTTATGTCGAATTTTATTCACAACTTTGAGGTAAGTGAAAAAAATGATGGGATTTTATTAGGCACCGCCAAAAATGGCCGAACAAATCAAGTTGTTGTTGTTTTTTAAAACGAAATTACATTTATTAAAATCCATTATTTCTGAGTAACTTTTTTTTCCAGAAAGATAAAACCCTGAATTTTATCATATAGAAAGCAGAATAATGTAAAACTTTTTCTATTATTTTTAATTAAATTTGAAATGTTAAATTTTCCCCAAAAGTTAACAATTGGCGTTTTTTGTTTTGCACAAAAAACGTATATAAATAGTTTAAAAAAAAAAAAAAAAGGTTTTTGAAAGAATTAATTTGTTTATTTCTTGTCTAAGATTTAGGGTGATTTTCTATGAGAATATGCAAAAATATTATAATATAAGTACCTGGATTTCAAATAATTCCACTTATTCATATAGGCAACCAGTTACTTCGAGTCGATTTTATTACTCTGTCTACATTTGTACTTGATAAAAAGCAAACTACGGAAGACCAAAAAGCCAAAGAAAAAAACTTATTTTTCAGTGACGAAAATTTCAATGTATTATTAACGCTGAGGCTGGCCAGTACCAGATGGGTGACCATTTGTATGAGTTTGGTTTTTAATGTGTATGTGTGTGGGGGCCAGGCTCTCCAAAATGGGGAGGGGGCAATTTAAAGCTAAATAAAAAAAATTATTTCAGTGCGTTTGGTCCACCATAGTCGAAAGGCGGAAAACGTTTCCAAACTGGATCGAAAAAAATGATATTTTTAACACAAAGGGCACAGAAAAAACGCTCTGACGAGTGATGGTGAATGGGACTTCCGGAACATCACCACCTTTCCTTCAGTAGAGCCCCTCCTTGCTACCGCTCATGCGCAGGCCAAGTACTTTTGCCCCATCTCGCAGACACTCCGGTTCCTTGCATGTCAGTCTGAAGTTCTCAAAGTGCTCTTTGACTGACTGAGCAGACATGAGGCTCTCGTTAATGTAAGATGTTGCCTGGCGCACAGCCTCATCCTGTTGCCGGATTGCGTGCATAATTGCCATCATAATGCCTGGTGCCACATTGAGACCGAACCCTAGCCTGGTCAGACAATAGCGAGTTCCTTTAATTTCCACAGTCTGAAATGACCACAGCTCTTTTTCAATGCGTATCTGCAGATAGGCTCTGTGCAGGTCCAGAATTGCCACATCCTACCCTTGCTTCCGCCACTCCCTTAATTTGAGCGCACAAACATCCGCCCCTGCTGTGTATGGGTCAACATGTTCATTAAGTTCACGGTAGTTCATGACAGGTCGGACCTTCTGTTTGCTATCTTGTAAGACAGCCAATAGGGGAATCAGTCCTCGGGGGTGCCTCAGCTCATCCTCGGGGTATGGAAGTAGCCTGCCATTGTTGATCCAAGTCTGCAGTTCTTCTTCATACTGTCCCCTGAGCCTCATTGGAGGGGGGTACTCTGATAGTCGGTTCCATAAGGATATTGGTGGTTGATCGCCAGCCCACTTCCAAGATGCCATCCACGCATTGGTTTCCCTGTCGTACTCTGCATGAAAGTCAGGCTCGTCCAGGGTAATTGCGGCGCAAACACTTTTCTCATGTTGGGAGAACTCTATCTTGCTGGTTCAGTCCACAGTGATTTCACCCAATTGTGTAATCAAATCCATCCCTAGAAGTAGGTCATATCCTAGCAGCTCCCCGTCCACCACCAGGGCTTGCATGACTACTGCAGGCCCATCACCAATGCTTGTGCTGATGACGCTCACCCCACAAGAGGCCAGTGATCTGCCGTCCACGGTTAGCACCGGAATTCTTTCCTTGTACCAAGTGTCGCAACATGCCTTGTGCACCAGAGTCTGGGTGCACCCAGTGTCTACAAGGGCGAGGCATTCATGTCCGTTAACGCGCACATTTACTGTGGCCAGCACCTTGTTCAGTGACGATCTGGGGAGAAGACTGGCACTGTAGCACCGGTTTTTACACTTATAGCGCTGAAGCTCGCTAAGCCTTCGAGTAAGTGGGCACAATGAGAGACAATCACGGGCTAAATGGTTGGGCCCACCAGCTTGTATCTGAGATCCACCCTGTGATGCTGCATGGTTGCCGCGTGGTCTACAGTCTGTGGACTCCTTTTTAGTATCACTCGCACACACACTAATACTTCAGAGATGTCCATCTCGTCTACTTGGAATGAGGCTTGGAGCAGATTCCACACTAGCGGGCAATCCTGCAATAAATGCGTACACCAGGCCTTTCTCTGACATTCCACTGAACAGGATTGCAAGCTCCTTCAGTTCTGCCAGATAAACATCAACAGTCTCCCCGGAATGTAACTTGCGTGCCATAAACTCCTTCCATGCAGCAACCGGATCTAATGCAAATGCTGTGTAGAGGGCGTTTTTAATGCAGGTGAAATCTGCCTTCTTTTCATCCATTAGCTGGGGGTATACAGCGTATGCACTCCCAGCAAGGCACATTGGGACCACGCATTCCAGACGCTTCACACCACTGAGCTGGCATATCAATTCTGCCTTTTCCACCCATCCCTGTACTAACTGCTCAGCGCTGCTGCCATCAAACAGTGGAATCAGCTTAGAATCAAATCCTGATGTCATGCCGAAAATAGCTTGTTGAACTGGAACCTCCTTCACTCGTCCCAATGCACTAAGTAACTGTCTGTCTTGTAACGTCACCTGTTTAGCGTCTGAACAGCCAAAGCTCTCCCAACCCCTCCAAGCGACCTAATTTATATTACATTCATCCACGTGAATATCGCAAGATTACACGAGACCGTTTCTGTTAAATATCACAGATGCCATCTTGCTTTTTCTTTTTCCTATCCTATGTGCATGCATGACAAGCAGACACGTGGGCGCTTCACAGGTCATGTGTATGTCCGTTTCTATTTTCCCCATACTAGTATTTCTCAGTTGCTTGCATGTAGCCATCATGATGAAATTGCAAAAATACAAGTGGTGGAAAGAGTTGTGAATGTTATTAAACTCATTGGCGAGATAGCACTCAGTTACAGAGGAAGCAAAGATGAAGCAGTATACACGCTTGATAACGATGAGATCGATCATGGAACATTCCTTGAACTGATGAAACAACTTGGGAAGTACGATTCTTGTACAGCTGATCATTTCTCCCAAATTGTTATAAAAAAAAGCAAAAAGTCACATAAAAAATGCAAAAAGTCCCATAAAAAATGCAAAAAGTCACATAAAAAATGCAAAAAGTCACATAAAAAATGCAAAAAGTTCACGAGGTCGAGGTGCTTTGATAACTTTACTATCGAAGTCTACGATGAACTCTGTAATATCGGTTACCTGGGATAAGATAAGTCAGTGGATTTTTTAAGAAATTACAGATATGTTTTCTGTTGAAATTGATATCACAAGACATTTCAACACAAGACTAATGTTCTGTTATTGTTCCGTTTGCCTGTTTCCCACCTGACTACAACCTGGATGTCTTCAAGTCCAACGTAAACAAATTCCTGATGAACCGCCCCCTTAAGTGAACACTTCATTAAATCTCCACACTAACGTACTGTACTTACAATAACCCTTATCCCTGAGTGGCTTCCGGGCCTTGATAAGTGGTGACCACCGTGTAAAAAAAATAAATAAATAAAAAAGGAGTATTCTTTTGAGAATCGCATCAGCGAATGAACTTATGGATTCAGCACTCTTCTACTGTAAAACGAATTGGAATAATTGAAGATACAAGATGGTGGTCAAAGGATGACGCTTTAAAAAAGGTTTTGGTGCGTTCAATAATCTAACTAGAGCACTTTTCAAATAAATCATCATAACTTTGAATGGCATTAAAAACAAAGATGAGATCCGTGCAAACGTTAAAGCCAAGGTGCGTGTATATATTGAGAGTCTCCTGAAGTTCGAAATAATTCTCACTGCTGAAGTTTATCTGCGGATACTTTCTTACACTACACCACTTACAAAGTATCTGAAAACTGTACAACTGGATTTAATGACTGCACAACATGGTGGGTTACTTGCTTGTTAATATGCAGAAGATTCGAGATTTCCAAGTTTGTCGTGATGCAGCTGAAAAGTTTGCTCACTGTACAATTGAATGAAATGATGCAGATCTCATTATGGAAGAGACTCTCCCTTTGAAACGACGCAAATGCATGACACGAGAAATATCTCTTGATGAGGTTGCATCAGCCTCTACTCCATAGGATAAGTATTTGATTGAAATCTACAACCGTATAGTGGACACTATAGCGAGCAGCATTGAATAACGGTTTGACAGTTCATCAAGTTCAACATTGTACTCCTTCATCCACGAAACTTTAGAGAAGTCCTACCGGCATCATCCATGACAGAGCTTCACAAACATTTGCAAAGATTTCATGAGGATACAACGACAGAAAAACTACGCACGGAATTTCGAAACTTTGTGGAACAGTGGCCAACATTGAAGCAATCGATAGGGGATGTTTATCCGACAGATGATGAAAATCGCGATGACAATGATTTCAGAAGTGTTATGCCTTCTACATGTGATTCGTGTAAAGCATGTCCTCTTTGCTGCTACAAGGTCCTCCTCAAGTTAAATATTTTCACTGATGCCTACAGAAGCATTGGGCTTGCATACAAGTTTCTTCTAACATTGCCCGTGTCGCAAGTAGAGTGTGAACGTTCTTTCTCTGCTTTAAAAAGAATTAAAGGTCGCTTACGATGTACAATGACGCATGAGCATCTTGAAGCGTTCATGCTGATGTCTGTTGAAAAAAATATTCTTTCAAAAATTGACAATAAGGACATAATCGATGGTGTTGCTGCCAGCAGTGAAGATCGCAGAAACTTACTCTCGTAAGTGGATATTACACTTGCGAGCGTTCTTTCTTTTTCTACAGTCGACCGATAGATAAGCGAGAAGACTCAACATAAATTTTATGTTTTAATTTTACTTTCACAATTCTTGGATTGGATAAACGCCAGACGTGTCGCGGTTCGATTTGCTACACTTAGTAACATAATTTTTTGTTAAAAAATAAGGCAGAAAAATATCATGACCATTTTTCTGCACAAAAGGAAGAAGAAGAAAAGAAAATTTTTAACTCAAGAAAATAATTCTTTTTTTTTTTTGTTAAAATATATTTTATAGCCAATAGCGAAGCTAGTTTTAAAAAGTTACAGCCCATAACACCTTATATGGTCCTCCTTCAATCATCATCATCATCATCATCATCATCATCATCATCATCATCACCACCATCACCACCACCAACAACCAACAACTAATGAGATTATGATCGTTGCTCTTATTCACTCAACATTATTTCATCAAACTTGAAACAACACCAAATGACTTTAACTACACAAAGTTTTATCTTCAAACTTTACATCAATCACATCAATGATTTTAAAGTTCAACAACAGAATTTCAGCTTAATTTTTCAACGATAATTTGAAAGCTGAAATCGGTCTTTAAGCAATATCAAAAATACTGGAAACAATCTACGGCAGTCAAAATTGAAAACCTTCGATGGACTCTTAGATCAATCATCCACTCAACAAATTCACCGCCAACAACGACCATCATAAACTAAATACAATTTTTCCCCCTAAAAACTTATCATCATTGATTTCATCTTTAAATCGTTTGAATTTCAGTTTAATCTTTCAAAAATAAGTTGAAAGCTGAAGTCGAATATTTAACAGTAGGAAAAATACTTCAAAATAAACAGCAGCAAAACATCGTCGAAAACACAATTCGTTTTGACTAGTTTTTCGCTCAAACAACGTACACAAAGCAATCAACAATCAATCAACATCATCATCACTAACTATAATTAACAACAGACATCCTGTTGCTATCTTTCCATTTTTCACTGAACTAAGCTATATTAATTCTAATACGTAGGAAATTTAATCTTACATAATTCAGAATTTGGTAGAATGCAAAATTACAAAACGAAAGAAAAGGCGAACTTACCTGGTATGATAAAAAACCACTCGTCCTTCCGTAGGGTTCTTTGACTTGCAAAAGTCGTTGCATCTTTTGCTACTCTGTTGAGTTTTTTAGTTGTCTTCGAAAGAAGAATTAGTTGGATCTCTGCTGAGTAGAGTTCTTAGTTCTTGGTATGGTTCCATTTAATTATGGCACCAGTTGAAGGAAGGGAGGTATCTTCGCCGAATAGCTCAAAATAAGTCATCATTATGACA
Organism: Euprymna scolopes; assembly: GCF_053919585.1. NCBI lineage: Eukaryota > Metazoa > Mollusca > Cephalopoda > Sepiida > Sepiolidae > Euprymna > Euprymna scolopes. The sequence continues at coordinate 85,782,561 of NC_136490.1, forward strand.
GGTGAAGGGAGATGGTAAAACGTCATTAAAAGAAACCTAATCGATTAGGTATAGAGTCTTACTGTGAAGAGAAAAATAGAGCGCCTCTCGCCCTTAAATTAACGATTCCATGGTTGCGTGGAGGAGAGACGAGAATCACGTCCTCCTCTCTGAAATAAATACACGAAGTGAAGTTAAGGATTTGAATACTGGCGCGCGCCCCGGTGTTTCAATGTCTATCCACCAATAAAAAAAATGCTGTCATAGAACATGGGATTAATTCATCAACCAATGAAAGTTCGCCTTTCAAGTCATGCAATTTCTTTTATTTTTCGCCAACATCGATAAAATTGGCTTTTATATTTAAATATCCCATTTTTGTCTCTTTGTCTTTACTCAACTAACACACATTTAACTATTCATTTTACGGTAGCCGCCAAAAATCCATTGCATTAAATATCTGCCGTCTGTTGCGGACCAGGATATAAAATACCCTAACTCGCTACAAGAAAAAATAATGAAACGAATTGAATGAATAAAACACAGAACTCAAATGCTGGAATAAAATAAACATGTCGTTTATTTTCTGTTGAGAAATGATGGTCTTCGTGTACACGTGTTCATTCAGCCGTTGACGACTACGCGCGTGGAAGGAATAGAGAAATGCGAAGTGGCAAGCCGGCTGTAGAAAGAAAGGGTTAAACTCAGTAAAAAGTCGCGCACATGTCTGTGTCGATGGGCCAAAGCGAAGGGGAGATAAAGAGAGTAAGTCAATCCAGTTCATGGAGAGGGAAAGCGTATTAAGTGTGCTTGCTCTTGCCCCACATTACAGTAGCAGGGAAAGTGACGTTAGAACATGCGGTCAGTTCGTCGACTAAACAGATCGAACGTAAGTCCAGACGCAAAAAGGGGAAGTTGACCTGTTTTGTTGACTTTTATACTGGGGTCAGTGTTCTGACTGCGCATGAATTTCAAGTGACGTTTCGCATGTGTGTGTACTTGTGCGCGTATGTGTGCGTATATGTGTGTACGTTAGCGTGTGTGTGTGCGCGCGTGAATGTGAGTGTATATGAGGCTGTGTATATGCGTGCGTGTGTGTGTGTGTGTGCGTGTGTATATGTAAGAGAAAACATGTTCGAACACGTCGCAACACGTTTGTTGATAATTAGCTGACTAAATTCGAGAGGGGAACTCGAAAAAGGTATACCGTCTGAAAATGTGCTTGTAACAATATAAATAAAGCAGTTATTTTCAATAACACATATTGTTTCTTTCATATTTTCTTTGCTGATTATACGAAACAAGATTCACTACTTTGTTAAACCGCACATTTATCTTTGTTAAACCGTGCATGTATAACATCAAATACGTTTAAGACCTTTCCAAATTATATTTCTAAGCATAAGTTAAGAAATAACACATGAAAAGTCCGTTATATCCGTAAAATTGTCGTATATAGGATATATCATAGAACCTTTTAATGAGATGGGCCCGGGCCGCTCTGTAAATAATGCCCGGGGGGTTTTAAAGCTCCAGTTCGCCCCTGGTTATAACGTATCGACTCTTGGTAGGACAAAAGCTCAAATCGGCAGTTTGTTTTATCTAATCACACATCAAGAGAAATAAAGACTATAAAAACACCACACAGCAGTTTTTGTCTCGTTCCTGTTCTTCTTTTAGAGACACTACAAGTTCAAACGTCACAAACAAGCTTGGGGGTTCGAAAACACACACGCGCGTGCGCTAGCATGTGCACCCACATTTTCATACCTATTCTCATTTATACACACTAAACACACAAGACGACAACCAAAACAAACATGTGTATTTACTTTCTCGTTACAAACAAAACAGCTCTTCTTTCACCAGAACATTCTTGGGATTATTCGTATTTGTACTCCCAATTTTTACCAACGTTTCTTTCAACGTTTTATTAAGTTGTCGAATAAAATGAATTTATTTTGTATGGAAAGACTTTGTCATCCGTTCATTTGATAATTTGCTATCTGTAATTATATCCATTACACATTGGATTCTCACTTAGGATGGAGTAGTGATTGGCACTCAGCTTTATTAGCCGACCTGTTAAGTGTTGTTAATTAAAGCAGCAAAATATAAAAGTGGTTTTGAGGAAAGACACGGGTTTGCTTCCTGCAGTAATTTCATTTGATTTGTTATTAGATGATACTGTTGCTAAAAAGTTAAATTATTTGTAAAACTTCCGAGTAAAATTCTGATGTCATACAAAAGGCTTTTATATATTTGTAAAATGCTTCGTGTTTTTAATGGAAAAAAATTGGAAGCTTTTAACATTTTTATTTCTGACTTTTTCACAGGAGGCAAAGATGAAACAGGAACCATTGATTTAACTCAAGACGCTTATCCAGACATTTGCTCTCCGGATAAATACTTCCGAGAGGCATCTGTAGCTACTGCGATGGTAACAACTTACTCTCCTAATATATCAAGTACGTGTCAGCGCCGTGGGACTTTGCAACTCTGGCAATTCTTGGTTTCTTTATTGGATGATCCAAATAATTCCACTTTCATTGCTTGGACAGGACGGGGTCTGGAGTTTAAACTCATTGAACCAGAAGAGGTAAGCATCATTTTCTTTTCCTTTTCTAATTCTTTTTTTATTATTATTGTTATGAGTCAGTGAGATATTATGCAAAATAATATCAGACATTATTTTTTACTCTACCTTTTAAGATATGGAGACAGATGTATGGGTAAGCCAGGTATTACTAATTTTGTGGGAATCTCGTGAATGAAATGGTGGTGAATTTTCAATACTTTCTGAAACTTTTAGATACAAAGGGAACAACTTTGCGATGGCCAAAAACTGGTGTACCACAAGGATCAGTTCTCTGCATGTAACACAAAATGACTGAGTCAGACATTGGGAGGAAGGGGATGTTATTTCCAATTGAGATTTATTATAAATAGCAAAAAAAGGTTCTATTTTAACCTGATATTATAAAGAACGTTTTACTCAAGATCAAGAAAACCAGTAGCCTATACGTGACCTAGCATGGTTTTAACTGAAACCTACATTGAAGAAATAAGAAAAGCTAATAAACAGATCAAGATTGGGTAAAAGTAACAGAAACAAAATGGATGAAAGTACAAAGGAGGACAAGATTTTTTAAGAGAAAAATCTACGTCGTTCGGGAGAAAATGTCTTAAAATAATTCATTTTTTTTACTCTTTTTTACATTTTTTTATTAAGACTTTTTTTACATTAAACATTTTTATATCATTTAATGTTTTTGCTTTTTTTTAGTTGGTTGGTTGGTTGTTTTGTTTTACGGCATATCAACCCTTTTCAGGTTATTTAATGCCGAATCTGGTGATTTTGAAGAACGATTTTTTAATATAGTATATTTGTTTTTTAAGTCGTATTCTATTTAAGCCATAGTTGGGACCCTAACAGGTACTACCACTCCGGGTCAGAGTGGACCTGAGAGCAGTGGCAATTAAAGGGTGGCTCCACACTCCCTAAGGCCTGCAAGCTGGGGCCTCACCATCGGATATAGTTTAAGGTCATATCCAGGACCTTGTTTTGTTTTTGATTTTTCATAGCTTCTTATTTACCATTTTTTAATATATAAACATATCCTTTTGGATTTTTATGTAGATCTGAATAGCAATGTATATACACAGAGGTAATTATTAATTTACTGCTACAGGAGTAGTTATTAATTTTCTCCATGAATTATTTGCTCGGTTTGGAGTTATCGAGCGCTTAGTAAGTGACAACTGAACTCCATTTATGTCCGCTGACCTAAAGGAGTTATGTGTGACGTTTCAAATTAAACATGTCATGACTCCCCAGTACTACCCACAGTCAAACAGGCAAGCGGAATGCTTAGTCGACACTTTGAAACGAGCAATCGAAAATGCATGCCTATAGAATCACACCTAACCCTAATACACGATCAACAGTATTCCTCGTGGGGGTTATGTTTCAGCGAAAAATAAGACCTGCATTTGAAAAACGGATGCCAAAGTAAACAAAATTTAGAAGGCCCTCTATTGTGCCTAAGAAATGCTATGATCCACGATAAAACTTTTCTACAAAACTTACAAAAACACAGGTCTTTCTGGGAACTGGCCACAATAGACAAAAGTATCGGAAATATGGTGTACACCATTCCAAATCCTAAATTCACGCATGAAAACACCTTAGTGGATATTTAATTCTGACTAGCGAATTTTTTCATTTTATCCTCTCATAATTTTTTTTTTTTCGCACTAAAAAAGTGGAATTTTTTCTTTTCGAAAATAATTATTTCAACATGAAAAATTATTAAAATGAAGACAATTTTAATAGTTGACCATTTATGTGTTACGTTGTCACTAAATAAATCAATCTATGTCTTTATACACGGGTCTTTTATCGTCCTTATCTGGCGCTGCCATTTCTCTTTGTCTAGTTTTTACTGCATTCTATTGATGCTTTGTCTAGTGGTCACTGCATTCCATAAGTGGCCATCGATCGTCTCAGCAGTTTAGGAAGACAAATGACATTTTCATGCAGAAAGCAATCGACGCAATGCTGAGGGTTTCTAAGATTTATTTCTGGAGATAATTGACTCACACAGAGAAAAGATATTAACGTTCTCTTAGCTAATTAATCATTTAATTTATTTTCTTACTCAAGTGGGTGGATATGAAGTTCTCCGAGGTAACATTCTACACGTGACGATCATCAAAGTTTTCTGTCTACATTATTGCCTCACACTGTTTCCATAGACAGACTCATTTGGAAAGCTTAGTTCCTTTCTCAGCCTGACTAAAATGTGAAATTATTCGTCATACCTCTGTTTTGTTTACCTCATTTGACCTCTCGCTTTATGTTTTAACCTTACATGTAACACATCTATGATTTAATATATGGGAATGATTCTGTTTTGTAATTTCGTGTCATCATGATATGTACTTAGTGCGACCGTTGTCAAAATCCACACTAGCTCACTTAATTGCTATTGACATAGGGCCCCTCCATTATGTAACACTATATTTTTAATTAAGCACAATTCCACTTTTACTTTGTCTTTCTCAAATAGATCATTGTTTTACCTTAAACGTTTTTATCATCCTCTATTTGTTCAGGTGGCCAGAAGATGGGGTCTTCAGAAAAATCGTCCTGCCATGAACTATGACAAGTTAAGTCGGTCACTTCGCTATTATTATGAGAAAGGAATTCTTCAGAAAGTGTCCGGTGAACGGTACGTCTACAAGTTTGTTTGCAATCCAGAGGCTCTTTTCTCTATGGCATTCACACCAAACACTGCTAACAACACAACTGGTCCAATCACCAACCGATGTAACAGCCATGCGAATAACACAACTAATAATACGCAAACGTCACCAATGTCATTTGGAAGCAATGCTTCAAAACCAACAGACAAAGACAATGTTAGTTTTACTAGTTTTTCTTTCACTTCAAACCAATACATGTCTTGCAACCATGAGAATACACCACCGATGACAAATTATATGATACCAAATCTACAGAACATTGATACTTTCACTAATGGAACTTCATTTGATCTTAGTGGTCAAACAAAAGCCACTAATAATGCTACATATCGACATCATTTTCAGCCAATGCATTCAAGTGGTCCAATTGCTGAAGGCTGTGCTTATTAAAACAAAGAATATTTTCCAGTGCATATATGTATGTATATATATATATATATATATATATATATATATATATATATATATATATATATATATATATGCATACATATATATATATATATATATATATATATATATATATATATATATATATATATATATATATATGTAGTAGAGATTTAGAAGGCTGTCACAATGCGAGGAATGAAATATAGTCGTTGTTGGTAAAAGAAGACGAGAACAAGTGGCGATTTACAAATGAACAATACATGTACCTAATATATATATATGTGTGTGTGTGTGTGTGTGTGTGTGTGTGTGTGTGTGTGTGTGTGTATGTGTGTGTGTATGTGTGTGTGTGTGTGTGTGTGTGTGTGTGTACAGACAAGTTTAAATATAGAACCATACTGCTTCCATAGTCATTTTAATTTCATATTTCTAGTTTGTAAATGCTTCAATTTCAGTGACTCTGAAAGCGGTATAACAATGAAACTTTCGGTTCGTTCTAAAACTTGTGTTTGTATTTAAATAAATATGTTGGACTAACTCCGATAATTAAAAACTCTAGTAAATCTTTTTCTTTATACATTCTCTCTCTCTCTCTCTCTCTCTCTCTCTCTCTCTCTCTCTCTCTCTCTCTCTCTCTCTCTCTTCTCTTCTCTTCTCTATATATATTACAGCACGTCTGATTGAACATGAAAGAGTTATTCTTTTTTCCGATATTTTTGGATATCTTTTCAATTCGTCGAGCAGTCTTTTTTATTTCAGCTGGCAGTTTATATATTATAGCGCCCAAAAGTTGTTATTTGGCCATATTTGTCTGAAGCGATTTCTATCGATTGAACTGATAGAAAGCGCTTGAGACGAATATTGGTGAAACAACAGCTTTTGGGCGCCATAATATATAATATGCCAACTGAAATTAAAAAAAGACTACTTGGCCAATTGAAAAAATATCCAAAAATCGTAAAAAGAAAAACTCTGTCATGTTTAATCAGATGTGCTTGAATAATGAATTGCTGCCAAAATATACAATATATATATATATACAATATATATATATATATATATATATATATATATATATATATATATATATATATATATATATATATACTAGCAAAAACTACCCGTCGTTGACTGGGTTCAAAAACAGTCTACAGAAAATGGACTCTGATTTATGAAAGTATGATAGGTTATGAAAATGAAGGCTTGTAAAGAGATAGCTCCGAATTTGGGGGTATCAAAACCAAAGCAAAATATGATGAAAGTAAAAATTAAATAGATAAACCCCATAATTTATTATACCATACTTGTTCACACTGAAACACTTATCACAATATTTTGTGGATCTATATTAAAAAACCTTGTTAAACTTTGTGACATATTTCCAATCTATGGAGGCCAGGCGCGAACGAACACCCCATAATTTTATTATACCATATTTCTTCAAACATAATTATCAAAGTATACTTACGCAGATAGATATGAAAAGTCTTTATTAAAGTGTGTGTCTATTTCCATTCTATGGAGGCCAGGCGCGAACGCAAACACCACAGTTTTATTATACCATCCCTATTTAAGTTAAAACATACTTATCAAAGTATTCTTATGTACATCTATATCAAAAACACTTGTAAACGTTTTTTTTTTTATTTTTTAATTTTTTATTTCCATACAGGCGCGAACACACACCCCACAATTTTAATGAGCCACCGTTCTGTAGGATCAAACATACCCATTCCTGGGTCTCGATACATCTTCTATCATTCTATCATTATATGTAATCAATTTGTTAAAATAGTCAGCCATATAGGAACCTATTCGGGACCAGACACACACACACACACACACACACACACACACACACATTCAACTTTATATATATATATATGTGTGTGTGTGTGTGTGTGTGTGTGTGTGTGTGTGTGTGTGTGTGTGTGTGTGTGTGTATAAAGTAAAATTACATAAGACTCCGAAAATTCCGACACAGATAAATACTTTTTTCATGATGTTAATCGACTCATAAAGAGTTCAACAATATTGATTACTTAAGATTGTTGAACCCATGACAAGATGATTGATTCACGTAGGATTTTTTATATTTATATGATTTTACTTATAAAAGCTTTACATGTGTTTTGAGCATTTAGTTTCATTCAATACATGTGAACATTTAATTTATATACAAAAGTACACCCCTCACATTTCTTCAAATATTTAAGTATATCTTTATTTTCCTCTCAAAATAACTCAAAATATAGCCATTAAAAGCTAAATCCCTGGCAACAAAAGTGAGTACACCCCTTAAAAACTACACCCCTAAAAAGTGAGTACAATCCTAAAAAACTACACCCCTAAATGTCTAAATTGAATACTGCTTTTTTCCCCCTCCAAAATGTCATGTGCCTCATTATGTGCATCATGCCATATGTTCATAGGGAGCAGGTGCATTCCAATTTGTAATGCAGCTCTCACACTCTCTCTTACCAGTCACTGAAAGTTCCAACATGGTACAGCATGGCAAAGAACTCTCTGAGGATCTTAAAAAACGTATCATTGCGCTACATAAAGATGGTCAAGGCTACAAAATGATTGCTAACACCTAGAAACTGAGCTGCAGAAGAGTGGCTAAGATCATCCAGCATTTTAAAAGGGTCCACTCACAACATACCTTGGGTAGGTCATCCAAAGAAGCTGAGCGCATATGTTGAGCGTCACATCCAAATGTGTGCAGGAGTGCTGTTAGCATTGCTGTAGGGATTTAAAAAGTTGGAGCTAAGCCTGTTTGTGTTCAGACCATACACCGCACACTACATCAAATTGGTGTGCATGGCTGTCACCCCAGAAGGGAGCCTCTTCTGAAGGCAATACACAAGAAAGCCCACAAACAGTTTGCTGAAGACATTTTAACAAAGCCAACAGATTACTGGAACCATCTCCTATGGTCTGATGAGACGAAATTTAATTTGCTTGATTCTGATGGCCTTAAGCATGTGTAGTGGCAACTAGATGAGGAGTACAAAGATAAGTGTGTTATGCCTATAGTCAAGCATGGTGGTGGGAATGTCATGGTCTGAGGCTGCATGAGTGCTGCAGGTATTGAAGAGTTACATTTCATTGAGGGAAACATGAACTCCAACATGTACTGTCAAATACTGCATCCGAGCATGATCCCCTCCCTCCAGAAACTGGGTCGCAGAGCAATGTTCCAGCATGACAATGACCAAAAACACACATCCAAGACAACCACTGCTTTGCTGAAGAAGCTGAGGGTAAAGGTGATGGAATGACCAAGCATGTCTCCAGACTTTGCGCACTTCCACCTTCTGCTTTAGGATGCCCCAAAGATGTTCTATTGTGTTCAAGTCTCAAATATCTGCCAGCTCCACAACGTCGTAATTGAAAAGTGGAAGAGCATTTCAGTGGTTAAATGTGAAGCTCTGGTAAACTCCATACCTAGGAGAGTAAAGGCAGTTTTGGATAATGATGGTGGCCACACAAAATATTGAGAGTTGAGATGTTGTATGTTAATATTAACAACTTTTCGTAAGGGGTGTGCTCGCTTTTTTTGCCAGGGATTTAGCTTTTAATGGCTATATTTTAAGGGGGAAAAATTACCTCTGCTATATATGCTGTAGACAGACTACTTTTCATTGTGTCAAAAAATCATTTTTCAGTGTTGTCCCATGAAGAGACATACTTAAATATTTGAAGAAATGTGATACACTGTATATATATATATATATATATATATATATATATATATATATATATATATATATATATATAGTCAGCCATATACAGTACTGTTTCATTGTAGCCGGGAATGAGCCTACAACCATCGCATTCATAATCGACAGTTCTACCCACCGGTCCATGGGATCGGTGCTCGTAAATGACCTCAACAAATGTCCATTTAAATAAACACTCGCCCACTGCTTTTACAGTGCTTGTTTATTTGTAAACAAACAAACAGCAGGTCTCACTTTATATCCAGTTAAGTAGCAAGTGAGATACATTTATGACAGTACTCTACTCAAAGAGGGGGGGGTCAAATACCATATATATATATGTGTGTGTGTGTGTGTGTGTGTGTGTGTGTGTGTGTGTGTGTGTGTGTGTGTGTGTGTGTGTGTGTGTGATGTTAGAAGGCTATCACAATGCAAGGAATAAAAGGTTGTCGGTGTTGAGGAAGAAGACAAAAACGAGTTATATATATATATATATATATATATATATATATATATATATATATATATAATTTTTAATAGCGGGTGTTTCAAATCTTCTGAACTGTGCAAACTGAGAAATGTAAATGAGAGCTGAGTCACAGAGGATATCTCAGCATTAAATAGAATAAAGTTATTTATTTATTTATTCAAAGTTGGCTGTGAATTTGCATGTTAGGTGTTTTTATTTATTATTTTATTTCTATTTGAATTTTTATAGTCAATATTATCTATTTATTATTTGTTTTTCTATTATGCTGAGCTATTTTTTCTGTTTATTTTAGAAATAAACCACTATTATTATTATTATTATTATTATTATTTTATAAATAGATAAGTCACTAGCCAATTAGCATAATAAAAAATAAAACATAAGCTCCCTTTGTAGAGCAAAAGATAAAATTTAAACTCGGTTACAACAAACAGGAACAAACGAAAAAGATGATAAACGTATACGTAAATATGTGCTGGTGAAAATATTAAATAAAACGTAAACTTCAGTTCGATTCGGAATCAGACTTATAAATCATTAATTTACATACATGGAAAAGATTAAATCAACCTACTACGCTAAAAGTCTTGCAAAATAGTCAGAATGGTGACTGGATTGGAGGTGAATTAATCACTAATGTTACATTTGCCGGTACAACAAAGAAATTAATAATGTTCACGTTAAGAAATACAGGAAATCTTTTGGGGGCTGATTGGATGCAACAATTCAGTTTATGAGATTTGCCTATAAATACTTTTTATCAAAAAGTAGAAACTCTAACGACAGAGAAGGAAACCCCCAAGTCAGAACGAAGAGAAAGTTCCTCTGAAGTTTTCTGAGCCGGTCTTGGAAATTGCACAAAAATGTCAGACAGATTCGAACTCAAAAATAATATGCAAACAGTATTCTAAGAAAAAAAAGGACATGTACCATTCGCCTCATTGGAGAAAATTAACAAATAGCTTGAAAAACTAGTAAAACTCAGCATCCTATCAAAAGTCAATGGGCATCCCTACTATCTATGTGAAAAAGAAGTCAAAAGAAATCCGCGTTTGCACTGCATTCTACACTGGTTTGAACTTAGTACTAAAAGACTACCATTATTCACTTCCTAGTTCTGAAGAAGTTTTCACTAAGCTAAACAGAATAAAAATTTTCTCTAAAGCCTATCTGAGAGACGCATACCTTCAAATTTCAATTGAGGAAAATAGCTCAAAGTTGCTTTGTATTGAAATCCATAATGGGTTATTCAAATTCGAAACGTTAACTTTCAGAGTCAAGGTAACGCTTGCCATTTTTCCAAAACTTATGGATACCATGTTGAGCAACCTTGATTGATTGGATGATACTATCATAATAAGTGAGACCAGAGTACAACATCGAGAACATGTCTACAAGTATTCTCTCGAATATAAAATTTTAGTTTTTAAAATAAAAGAAGGAAAATGCGATTTCGTCATGGAAGAAATAAAATACTTGGGACACATCATTGACAAAATAGGTAGAAGACCAAATCTTAAAAGGGGCACAGTTATGAAGGATATGCCGACTTCCAAAAATATTACAAAATTACAAAGTTTTGGGGATTTAGCGAACTATTAACGGACATTCATCCTCAATATGCACCATGGACCCCACTGAAAGAACACTAAAAAGGACAGAGTGTAGAAATAGACACCTGAATACCAGACAGCATTCGATAAAATAAAATTTAAAAAATGGCATTAGATCTATTTCTCATTCACTATGACTCAAAAACTGATATCATAGCCGCTAGCAATGCGAGCTTGTATGGATTAGCCAAATAAGAGAGTATAGCAACAGTGTCAGCGAGATTTCGCGGTTTGAGATTTCAAAAGTTTATAACATCATTACTGATTGGTTGCAGCAATCAACTTCTTTTCCGGCTTGTCCAATCAGAGGCCGCTCTCATGCTAGTTGACCACGTAACTGTTTATAAATAGTAATTCCCTCTCTTTCTTCCTGGCTCTTGGGCTGATATAACCTCTACATAGCTCAAACCTGTCCCCAAAGTTTCTCATGGGATTCAACAGAACTAACCCGGGCCTTTGGACCCGTAGGTCGACTAAGACATGAATACAAATGATCAGCATGGCTACCGCCGCAACCGGATTTCAATAGGTTACATACATTCACTTTTTTATCATCCTACAGTTGTTCCCATTCTACAAAATCGTCTGTTGGATGATCCCAACAATGCACCTCCGAAGAAAAGATCATTGTAACGCTATATGACACTTTCGACATCGAACCACTCCAAGCAGCTCTAGAACGCTGGAAGGAAAAGGAAGTTCACGGATCCTTAAACAGTCGATCTAAAAAGGAAACGGTACTAGTATTCTTTGTATGGTAACGGCTTGGTGGGGGAGTTATAAAGACTAACACATTCACAAGTAATGGACACTTATAACTATTATAAAAGCCCCAGATCTAATACTCTCGTAGGGAATTATTGCCACCTAACTCAAAATAGCTAATAGTCGGAAAATGCCAACAACCATTTCTTTGTAAACACTTTCTTGTACAATATATTCTTTTTTACCTAAACCTGTTGTTCGGGTTTTCCTTTATGGCCCACTCCTATGGCTACAACAATATATATATATATATATATATATATATATATATATATATATATATATATATATATATATAATTATTTACTATAATAATTATTAAATACCTATAGGCACTAGCATTTCATCGTTTCGGGAATCATCAGTGCAGGGTGTCGCGATTGACACCAGTCGATAGATTAGAACCCGGCAACAGAAGCCATCTCTGGCTTCATTAGCAATGACCTAATCCATTCGGCTACCGTTAACCGTAAGAAATCTTGTTGAAATTTAAACGTCTATTCTTTAAATGCTTCTTAACGCCTGTCAGAGTGATCTAATATATATATATATATATATATATATATATATATATATATATATATATATATATATATATATATATATATATATCACTTGTTTAACATCGTTTCCATTCCTTGCATTTTAATAGCCTTCTAACAATTCCCTAAATACATAACTCACACAATGGTTTAAGCAAACGACATTTCATTATATATATATATATATATATATATATATATATATATATATATATATATAATATATATATATTGAAACAGCAGCAAAATATTTGACAATCTAATAATGAAAATTATTTTTATGCTATTTTTTCCGACTATTGTCATAAAAAATTCTGATGTTTATATTTCCACGATGTTTCAACCGAAGTGCCATCAAACCATTCTTCTTTCTACTGGTTATTTGTGTACGTTGATGCTTTTTGTTTACTTAAAACTAATGACTGATGAATTTGACGTTTACTTTTGAATGAATGCATATGCGTCACACATGACATACGTAATCACGGGAAATGTGTAATGTATGGTTTAAAATCTTTTAGTATTATTTTTTTTTTCAATCAACCATATTGAACCTATATCTATATTAGTTTGGCTAATAATGATATAATATGGATATTAACTGAATATTAGAACATTTGATTAAACAATAATTCCAACGGGTGAAAAATCTCAATACAATGTGTTATAAGAACGTTTGTGTCATGCTCAATGTGATTGCTGTGAATGTTAAAAATAAATAACATCAGCTCATCGGATTCAAGTATGCAAGAAACATTAACAATGTACAAATAATAAGGTGCTTGTGCAGTTTATCAAAGACATTTAAAAAAAGATATTGAAAAAGAACGATATTATGCGCATTTGTTATCGAATAAAGTTCTCACTAAAAAATCGCTTAATTTGATCAAATACTTTTTTTTTTAGAGAGAGAGGAATCAAATTTTATTGCGATCCATCATATCGCGGCCATCTTGACTATTTCCGCGGACGGAGAGGAGTTCCTTTAAAAGAAAAACTGATTAAAAAGGACAAAATGAAAAAAGATTAAAAAGAACAGAGACACTCCATAAAATAAGCGAAAAAAAAACCCTAAAATATTTATCTAGGATTTTTTTTCTACCTCTGTTTCAAAATAATCTCGTCAAATTTTGATAGACTTTAAGCTGTGATGGAGTTATCTCCCCTGGCACCCTCTCCTCGTCGATGGAAATAGTTAAGATGGCTGCGATACGATCGATCTCATTAAAATTTGATTTTCCTCTGTAAAAAAAACTACTTTATCAAATTAAGAAGGCTTTTTTTTACTTTATTCCATAACGGTTATGTATAATATAGTTCTTTTTCAATATCTTCGTTTTTTAATGTCTTTGGTAAACTGTACAAGCATCAATAATAATAATAATAATAATAATAATAATAATAATAATAATAATAATAATAATAATACGGGAAAACATTGCTGTAAATGAACAATATGTCTGAAGAAGACCGAAGGGCACATTGGTGAAAACGTAGTAGAAATAAAAGTATGAATTTTGATGAGCGCAATTAGTAAAAAAACAACAACAACAACAAAAACAATGGAAATACTGACTTCTCGTCGCAAAAATCTTGATCAAAAAAAGAAATGAAAATTCTGATTTGTAATGTTGTAAGAAATGTTTTTATTTTATTCCATTCGAAAACATCTTCCATCATTATCCTCGTCTTTCTATCATTTGTCATATTTCCAATGATTGTATCGATTCCAAAAGGTTTCAATAAATAACTTCATTTATAAATATTAGTCATGTCAAATTTTCCTTATTAAAATATGACATTTGTTATCATCATCATCATCATCATCATCATCATCATCATCGTCGTCGTCGTCGTCATCGTCGTTGTCGTCGTCGTCATCGTCGTCGTCCTCTATGAAACATCTGCTTTTGTTAAACTGAAAGTAGGCATGGACAGGAAAACGGTTTAGGATGAATCACTCACTCGTCGACTGGTTCATTGTGTTAAATATTGAATGGTTTTGTGCCATACTAGAATGACTTGTGGAGCAAAGCTGGTTCTTTGACAATACCTCCTCATACTTTTTACTTGACTTGAAACTGAAGGCATCGGGTTGCAATATCGTTATGCGTAAGAAATTTATTGAAATGTGAAAAATTGTTGACGAAGAGATACTAATATCTCTATAATAATAAAATTTTAGACATCTTAACGCATATGTATTTATTTTTAGCGTTAATGTAATTTTGGTAATTACAGACTAAATTTACTGAGTATTAAATATTTATTGAAATCAAAAATACATTAGCATCAAAGACCAAAACAAACTTTTAAAAAAATCCTTTTTTTTAATAATTTCATTATTAAATTAAATCCACCATAATGCATTTTCTGTGTCTTAATAAACAAAGTTTATTAATTATTTTAATCTTTTCTTAATAAGTAAAAAAAATGAATTGCTCCATGATCCTTTGAAATTTGATAGGAATTTGAAAATATTTAAATTGTTAATTGGAAAACCATTTAAACTCGCTTTGAAATTTCTAGCACATTCTCATGCATTAAACGACTTGTATCAGACGGATTTGCAATTATTGATATCAAAAGCAGGGGCGAATTCTCGCGGCTGGAGATTTTTCGTCTTCTTCATTTCTACATTTTGCCGACTCCTGAGGTGATAGCAAACATACGACATTCGTCGACATTTTTATTGCACATTGGTGGCCCAGAATACGCAGCCTTCGGCGACTTTGGTGATTTTCGTTTTTCTTGGCCTCTTAAAAAACACAAACATTCAGCATCGTCAATATTTTTGCCTTACGCCATAATATTCTTTTTTTTACATTTATTAAGGTAAAAAAAAAAAAAGATTCGTTTTCATCGCATGCTCGTCACATAAAAAAACCTGTAAGTACCACTAATACTTCTTGTTGTCGTAGGATTTTTTCTTTTCAAAAAATCGGTCTAACCGCATGCTCGTCACAAAAAAGGAACGTGTTAACAAATAGGCACACTTTTCACTGAAAAGTGAAAATATCTTCAAACGTCACTTACTGAGAAGCCACTGAAACACAATCCAAACAAGGGGGTATTTGTAGCAGACGGATGTGCAACAAACACAAGCAGGAGTGAATTCTTGCGACTGGAGATTTTGAAATACACTTGCTTCCTGGCTTGTCCAATCAGAAGTCAGATTTCAGTCACGTGACTGGGTGTATAAAAGGTTTAACCGGCAACACACTCTTTCTTTTTCTTCCTGGCTTTGGCTTACAGCGCCCCCCCCCTCTGTTGGAGCGCGACCTCGCCCGTGTCCTTTGACCTCGGACAAGCGTGAATACAAACAAGTCAACATGGCTATCTCCAAACACGGATTTCCACATGTGGTACATACACGTACTCTCCTTTTATCACAGGACTCTCTAATCTTTTGCCCCCATACATGGACACATGTTCCTACTACTAACTTCTAGGAGACAAATAATATATCATGGCTATGCACCACTACTACATACATAAACATACCTGAACAACATTCACTTTCTGTATAAACATCAACGTCTCTACACAGGAACACTTTCCACGACTAATCCGTTTTCTCGTTATTTTTACTAACGAAGATAACCAATAAATTTGCTTTTAAATCATAGAATGAGACTTCTTTTCATATCTCCATTTCTACAGACTGAACGTTTTGGAAATTATTTACTTTTAATAAATGTATGAATAACAAAGTAACATTACCGTAACAAAATTAGTTGTATTTTTTTCAGAAAAGTTTGGTTAAGATACAATAATAATTGAATTAAACTTTCGACGTTTTATTTTTAAAATAACCCAGCAAAAAAGACAAAGGGCATGATTAAAAAAGAAAAGAAAGCAAAACAAAAGTGAAAATAAAAACAAAAAAATCCCCAGTAGCGTACAGCCATTTTTTCTTCGTTAGTGATAAACTGGGTAGATAACATTTGGCAACTGCGTTTGCAGCAATTATAAATGAAATGACTAAACAGACTTGTGAACACATCGTCTGCGCATACATTATCCTGAATAAAAACAAATACTTATATTTGGGTCCAATCAGAGAACTTTTTGAATTAAAAATGAATTGAATTATTCGAAATAGTTTTTTTCTGATGGCCATTTCAGTCTCTTTAAAAGCCATATTTTTCTTCAATAAACCAGTTGAACCGAAATCCACGGACTGGCGTTCTCGATGCTCCTCCTTGGGACTGTGAGCCTGCATGCCAACTCATTCAAACTCACGCTTAGCGTAACACACGCGCGTACGCACACAAACTGCTTGAATCCCTTAGTTGCCGTCTGTTCATTTATAAGCAACACTTACATTGAAACATTCCTAACCTTTCTCACTGACCTTACTTTCTAATATAAAAAAAAACAATGATCATTGACTCTTATTAACAACTTTTAATGAAATATAATTGAGCGGAAAAGTTTTTATTACGATTTTCTGACCCGTGTAAAGTACGGAACTTCTCGCCCAAATCAAAACTCTTATATAACTCCAAAAACCGAGGATTCCCTAAAGTAGGGACTTTTTCCAGAAAACATGTTTTATCACGTCCGAGTCTCAGTTTTATGAAAAAGGTTCCTACTTTAGGGGACCCTCAGTGTTTTAGGGTTATTAAGGGATTTTGATTTGAGTGAGATATTTGGAGGATGAATCGGTTTAGAAGAAATATTTGCAGTGAAAGGGGTTTTTAGGCTTATTACATGTGAGAAAACGAGAGACGTGTTATACGATAAGCAAAGCAAAATGAGTTCAGGAGGCATACATTCATAAAAGATATATATATATATATATATATATATATATATATGTGTGTGTGTGTGTGTGTGTGTGTGTGTGTGTGTGTGTGTGTGTTTATGTGTGTGTGCGTGTGTGTGTGTGTTAAAAATGGAAGTTCACTGCAATAGGAAAAACATATAATGTTTGTGAATATTTTAGAGTCTTTGTCAAAACAAGGGGGATTCATTAGTTGAGATACCGAAGAAGTCAGAATTGATAGTTTAAGTGCCGTGCGTTACACGGGTCAGAAAATCTATCTTTTTAATAGATCGAAGTGTCCCACAGAAAGACCATTTCGAATAAATTCAGAAAGTTGTCTGATTGATCCAAATATAATTATTTGTTTTTATTCAGGATAGTGTATGCGTAGACGATATGTGTACAAACAGTTTGATCATTTCATTTTGGACACCGAGGAGTAGACCTCAGTGATCACAACGTTACCATTTCTTTTCTCAGGTGAAGAGGAGAGTCAGAAGTCGCCATTAAAAAGGAGTGATTAATTAGACTCGCTATCTTTCGAAGTTTATAACTACATGAATAATACAATTTAACCCCTTTTTTTCAATAAAAGGAGCAAAGATCAAATTTTAAAATAATAAAAGGTTTAATCGAAAAATATACAATATTTTTTTAATCGGTTTTCTTTAAAAAAAGATTTCACGAAATTCAGCGAATTTTAACTTAATCTAAATATAATAAATATATATAAATTCAAAAATCACCTACCTATATAAAATACTAATCAATGAGTGCTTCCATTCTTCATTTATAAGAATTTGTCCATATTTATACTTTATAGCCCATGTACTTTTTGAATAAAAGAATTTTTTAAGCAACCATTCGAAAATACCGCCATTATGTAAGCGATTCCCCGGTGTTAGCAAACCGGTGTTTCCTGTCTTTTTTCCAGTTGTGAAATACGGATGGCTAAAAGGGCCATAATTAATTATTTCAAAAACGGAAAAACAACACATACGCGTGCGCCGTCGTGCCTCGTGCGTGCAATATGGGTCACAGTACTTGAAAAATGATCACATTTCACTTATCAGTTTTTGTCGTTTAAACACAATCCACTCGACTAATTTTCCATTTTTTTTTATTCTCTTAAAGAAATACATGAGTTTTTGATTTAATATATTTTATTTCTGCTTTATGCAGTGATTTAAAAAAAAAAAACATTGAATGAAACGGAAAAAATTGTTGTAGTTGTTCGATTTTTTCAGGACAATATTTTAAAAATGTGAGGTTTCACTTTAAAAAAAATCAACGTGTTTTTTTTTAAAGGTTTTAAACTTTTGAATTTACATGTAAATTTGCACAAAACTGTTCCTTTTTTTGTTTTAAATTAGATTATTTTGTTTATTGATCTTTTATCTTCAATTTGTGATATATAAATCTGAGGTGAGAAATTTAATTATTTTCATTTTAATAGACATTTCAAAATGGGGGGGGTGAATTAAAAAAACGCTTGTCTAGAATATTATATTCAGTTTATTGGAAAGAGCATAAAATTTCACATTAAACCTGCAAATATTGTAAAAATTAAATCAATAGAAAAATTTGGAGAGATTTTTAAATTGGAAAAATTGAAAAAAATTAAACTCATAAAATTCAATTCATTTCATTACGTAGAAAAAATGGCTGCATGAGCGCGCGCAGGTACTTTGTAAACACTGGGGGTGGGGTTAAATAAAAAATAATATTTCTATTCTTTTCAAAAAAACTTTAATAGCTTATTTTGGAAGTATATTCCATAAAGAAATTAAACAAACCTCGTTAAAAAGAGAAATTACAATTTTTTTTATATTTATTCGCAGTTTTGATTTAAGGGTGTCAGAAATTCCAAAACAGTTCTGACACACCTAGTGGAGAACAGCTCCAGTGAGGTTGTTTGGTAACAGGATGACCAATCACACTCGAGGGAGTATTAATTTGGACCAGCCTTTGAATAACTACATTCAAACCTTTTGGAATTTGCAGGATAAACAGAAAGCTCATATGCACCCACAAAGAAACACGTGTTCTCTCCTGTCCCTATCATCTTGTAGTCGAGCAAGGCTATCTTCACTGAAATACTCTGCATTCCATGTTTAAAAAGGATGTGTCCTCTATAGTATTAGACCTGACTGAATGGTTAATTGTAGGTATTGACCATTTCATACCCTCTAAAAAGTTTCAGCAAAAACCTAACAGCCAGCCATGGTTCTCTCCAGAATGTGCTGCTGCCATTGCGCACAGAAATCACTTTTTCCACTGCTTCAAACGTAATAGATGTATGGAAACTAAAGCCGTTTTCAGGACTGCCAGCAACCATTGTAAGAAAGTAATAAGGAACGCAAGAGAGTTGTATGCTCAATCTGTTAAGTCCAAAGTAGCTGAGCAGCGGCTTGGTTCCCACCAGTTTTGGCAAATAGCAAACAGAATCCTGAACAGAAGCGTGTGCTCCATCCCAACTATTATCAATGGACCTGAGGTAATCTCGTCAGCATCAGACAAAGCCAAACTCTTTGTCAAGAACTTTGCAGCTAATTCTACCCTTTGCGACCAAGACCGCCAACCCCCAATATTTCCTCCTGTATCAGAAAACACGCTATGTGATATACGTATATCTGTATGTGATGTTGCGAAGCTAATCAAAAACCTTGATTCGAGTAAAGCAACTGGCCCTGATGGTATTCCAATTATAGTACTCAAAAAACTTCAACCTGAACTAGCGCCCATACTTATAAAACTGTTTAAACGTTGTCTTAAGGAGAATAGTTTCCCATGTCCCTGGAAAATTTCATCAGTATGCCCTGTATTTAAGAATTCAGGTGATCGCTCATCCCCCTCTCAGTACAGGCCAATAAGTCTCCTGTGCGTCATGAGTAAGTTGCTAGAATCTGTGTTAAATACAGAAGTAATCAACCATCTCAACAAAAATAACCTTCTTAGTGACACTCAATATGGTTTCCGTTCTGCTAGATCTACAGCAGATGTCCTTACAGTTATATCGCATAGGATTAGCAAATCTCTCGACGGTGGCAATCTTTCTAGGGCAATTGCTCTTGACATATCTAAAGCCTTTGATAGGGTATGGCATAAAGGTTTACTTCATAAGATCGCTAGCTATGGTATAGCTGGAAAAGTCTTCTCAATTATTAAATCATTTCTTTCTGATAGGTTCATAAGAGTAGTAGTTGAGGGGCAAAAATCAGAAGCTCACAGTATTAATGCCGGTGTCCCTCAGGGATCCATCCTGGGCCCAACTCTTTTCCTGATCTACATTAATGATCTTCCAAATCATATCCTTACATTATTTGTAGACATTTATGCTGACGACACTACCATTTATGGTAGCACATCTAAGACAGTAAACGACCAAGTTCTCTCCAATTCTCTCTCTTCTTATCTTGAGCACGTAGTACAATGGGGAAAGGAGTGGCTGGTTACTTTTAATGCATCTAAAACCAAGCTTCTCTCTTTACATCATCAACATTCTAATCCACATTTGTCATCAATTGAAATGAATGGCTCTCGTCTTCAGGAGGCCTCAAGTTTTGACAAGCTTCTGGGCTTGACCATTACTCCTGATCTTAAATGGAACACGTATATCAAATCTGTTGCCAAGGCCGCTGGAAAAATGGTGGGATCTTTCTATCGATCCGGTAGATATCTCACTGCTGATGCTATTCTCTATCTATATAAGAGCCAGGTACGTCCAAGGATGGAATACTGTTGCCACATCTGGGCAGGAGCTGCTAGAAAGGACTTATCCTGCCCTGATAGAGTTCAAAATAGACTTTGTAGCCTCGTAGGAGATGTCCTTTTCTCCTCCTTGCAACCTCTATCTCACAGAAGAGATGTTGCGAGTTTGTCTCTGATGTATCGTTATTTTCATGGAAAGAGTTCAACTGAGCTTCAATCTATGGTCCCCCCTCGCCAAACTTTCACAAGAAACACTCGTCTAGCTGTAAACACTATCAATAATTACCCCCACTCTTTATCTGTGCCTAAACCTAAACGTAGATTCCATGAACAAAGCTTTTTTCTTAGAACTGCACGCCTGTGGAATTGTCTTCCGTTTTTCTGCTTTCCGGCTGACTACAATATGGTTGTGTTCAAGTCTAAAGTAAATAAGTTCTTGATGAGCCGTTCCATATAAGTTATCAAATTTACCAAATTTTCATTACTAATGATTACTATATTGACCAATTTCTACTGTACACTCTTTAACCCTTATCCTTGAGTGGCCTCTGGGCCTTGATAATGTGGTGATGCCTTTGTAAAAAAAAAAAAAAAAAAAAAAAAAAAAAAAAAACATACAGTTCCGAAAAACAGACTTTCAGCAACGCACATGCATTATTGCTATTCTTTCTTTGCTGTTTTAAACTTCTGACAACCTACGGCGTACTTCACTTAAATGAATACATATTGTCTGTTGTTTATAGAAGGGCCTTGCTTTCCTTTCATTGACGTTTTTTTTTTTATTAGAATTATTATGAGAGATAGTTTGACTGCTTATAACAAGATTACCTCTAATTCACTTGATTAACTCGTTCATTTTGTATAATGATGAGAGTATTTGCAATGGGTCGGCAGAAAGAAAGGTCAAGTCAGAACATAATTCCAAAAATGTTAAAAAACGAATTCTCCTTTAACTTTATTCAAACAAGCTAAATTTATAATTATTTTTGAAACAAAAATGTTTCATTTGTGCTATATAAACAAAAGAAAGAAAAAAAGAAAAAAAAAGACCATCGCCTTTCATCCCATCCTTTGAAAACAACAAAACGTTTATTTACGTAAACTAGACTTTAAGGGTGAAAAATGAAACAAGCATAAATATCTAATTCAACTTCCGCTCCGAATCTGTCATTGTTAAAATAAAACACGTTCCCTTTTTTTAAAGCGTTTTTTTAATTAAACAAAACAACAAAAAATACTGCATTTATTATTATTTTTGTTATTTTTGTAATCTTTGTACTTTAAGAAAATAATACCCGAGAAATGCTGGGGTCTAGTATATATATATATATATATATATATATATATATATATATATATATATATATATATATATATATATATATATATATATATATACTAGCAAGGGTGCCCGATGTTTGGAGGTGCATGTTGAGCAAAAAGAAAAAAGGTGGTAGTAGGACCTTTGAAAACTCTACCAAACTCCTCTGCCAATTTTGGGTCTAAACACTTGAAATTTTAGATATAGGTTCCTTGGACATGGATCTAACTTAATAACTTGATTTGAGCCCAAAACAATAAATGTTAAGGGGTCATAATAGGGGTCAAAGTTTTAAAAAAATTGACCGCTTCGGTCTCTACCAAATTACTCAGACAATTTTTGATCTAAACATTTGAAATTTTACATAAATGGTATTCAGAAATAGGGCAAGCTTTTTAATCGGTTTGGGTCGAAAATTTGAGCTACCAATATATGTATGTATGTATGTATGTATGTATGTATGTATGTATGTCAGGTCATGTCATGTGCTACTGGTACCATGTAACCCAGTACTACCTGCCCCATGGTCGGGTCACCGGCGATTAAACTGGTTCCCCCACCAGACTTGTTTGGTGAGGAGGGCGGCTAGTCTCCCTGAAGGATTAAAAACAAGACCTTCCAAAGGGCGAATGAACTCTTTTTCTCTTTTTCTGGGTCAACGGCCAACTAGCACCGTGTATATTTGTGTGTGTGTGTGTGTGTGTGTGTGTGTGTGTGTGTGTGTGTGTGTGTGTGTGTGTGTAAGTGTATTGGGGTGGAGAGGGCTCCCGTAAGCCGTGGTGAAGGCAACCTTTCTAGGAGAAGCAAATCTCTGATTTAAAAAACCATAAAGCGGAGACCATTACCCGCATTAAGCTGGTCTGCAGTTTAATATGTTGCTGGCTATCTTGCTCTTGCTTGTTGCTGGATCTCAACATTTTGAACCGAGAGAGAGACTTAGCTGTCGTACAAAGCTAAGACTCTGTAACATCATCTGTGTATAGATACTCCCTCAAGCATTTGGGCTCATGGATGTCTGAGGGAGTGGCACTCATCTGACAAGACGTTGCAATCATCATCATGTATGTATGTATGTATGTATGTATGTATGTATGCCTAAAACTTTCGACAGGGGCGACGGATTTTTACAAGATCAGTATTGTATTGAAGTTCGACTTTTCAGACGACAAATATCGAAAAATTGGTTAAAAACATTAAGTTCTTCACCTTCAACTGGGCACTTTTCTACAGGGGTGGTCGCTTTTTTCGCCGATATTTTCGAAAGTCATCCTCTCCTTTCGATTGTCTAGCCTTAATTAAAACCTACCTCACTTCCGATTTGGCGGTGGTCGTAACGGCAAAGACGTCAGGTTTTTCCCCCATTCTCTTCTTCCTTTGCGGTACGGGCTCGAGCCTGCTTTCCTACTACCACTTTTTTATGTTTTTTTTTTTTTTTTTTTTTTTTGCTCAACATACACCTCCAAACATCTGGGCAACGCCGGGAACCCATCCTAGTATATATATATATATATATATATATATATATATATATATATATATATATATATATATATATATATATATATGTATATATATATATATATATATATATATATATATGCGGCAAAAAAAAATTCCGCACTTGTAATTTTTACAAAAACTGCAAATTTAAGCTAAATTTAATGTAACTGTATAAACAAACTATACCTCATTTAATTGACCTTTTATTTTTCTATAATTTTACATATTCATATTTGACTTTCAATTGAAATATTCTAGTGTTCACGTCAATTTAAAAAAATAACTTCAAATTGAGGAGGCAAAAAGAAAGCCGCACAATGGAAAATTTTTATTTAAATGTAACTTTAAGACATGAATGCAACACAAATACAACAGGAACATAATGAATTATTAAATATTTAGCAGCATGGCAATTTGACAGCCTGCATTTTGGGGGGGAATTCCTTTGCAGCAATACGCCGGGGAAAGGGCATCCCACTTTTCGTTAATTTTTGTTCAAAGTTCTTCCAAATTTGAAATTTTATCATTGCGTAGATGTTGCTTGATGTAATGTCATACGTTTTCGATAGGATTGAAGTCTAGAGACTGTGCAGGCCAATCCAAACACGGAATATCATGCTCTTTCGGGAACCTCTTGACAGCTGTGTGAATGGGGGTATTATTCTGCATGAAGATGGGGGTTATTATCCAAATTCTGATCAAACTTGCAAGCGAACTATTGGCCCTAAACCATTGGTACTAATAATGCCCCACACTAAAACTGAACCTCCACCACATTGCAGCGTTGAAACTGAGCACCTAGGATTAAATTCTTCATCTTTCCTCCAACGGACGTACTGCCTACCATCAATGCCTAGGCTATTGAACTTGCTTTCATCGCTAAAAAGCACTTTTGACCAATATGAAGAGTCATGATCTTCATTGCATATGATGAAGTCCAGACGGCGCTTTCTGTTCTTTACAGAAATCATTGGATTGCGTCTTGCAACATACCCTCGCAAATTAAATTCCTTTAATCCTTTCTTGACAGTAGAAAGAGAGCACTTTTTAACAAGATTGCACTGTTGTTGGATTTGAGGAGCCGTTTCAAATCTGTTCTTTAGGCTGCAGATCTTGATAGCATTGTCTTCCCTGTTAGAATTAACTCTAGTGTGACAAGATTTAGGGGCATCACGAACACTGCCAGTGTTTTGGTGCTTTTGCACAGTCCTTCTTACCATTTTCTCATCACATTTCGATCTGCGGCCGATTTCTCGATTGGATAAACCAGAAAGGTTTTATTTTTACATAAGCATCATCACTTATCAAAGCCAAGAGGCCACTCGAGGATAAGAGTTAAAGAGTGTACAGTAGAAATTGGACAATATAGTAATCGTTAGTAATAGAAATTCGGTAAATTTGTTTACTTATATCGAACAGCTTATAAAAAACTTGTTTACGTTAGACTTGAAGGCAACCATATTGTAGTCAGCTGGAAAGCAGGAAAACGGAAGGCAATTCCATAGGCATGCAGTTCTAAGAAAGAAGCTTTGCTCATGGAATCTACATTTAGGTTTAGGCACAGATAAAGAGTGGGGGAAATTATTGATAATGTTTTCTGCTAAACGGGTGTTTCTTGTGAAAGTTTGGCGAGGGGAGACCATGGATTGGAGCTCAGTCGAGCACTTGCCATGAAAATAACGATAAAGTAGGGACAAACTCGCAACATCTCTTCTGTGAGAAAGAGGTTGCAGGGAAGAGAAAAGGACATCTCCTACGAGGCTACGAAGTCTATTTTGAACTCTATCAAGGTAAGATAAGTCCTTTCTAGCAACTCCTGCCCAGATGTGGCAACAGTACTCCATCCTTTACGACGTACCTGGCTCTTATATAGATAGAGAATTGCATCAGCAGTGAGATATCTACTGGA
Source organism: Euprymna scolopes (assembly GCF_053919585.1). Taxonomy (NCBI): domain Eukaryota; kingdom Metazoa; phylum Mollusca; class Cephalopoda; order Sepiida; family Sepiolidae; genus Euprymna; species Euprymna scolopes. The sequence continues at coordinate 85,808,548 of NC_136490.1, forward strand.
TCGATAGAAGGATCCCACCATTTTTTCAGCGGCCTTGGCAACGGATTTAATGTATGTGTTCCATTTAGGATCAGGAAGGTGGAGATTAATGAGCTCCTGACGATCACTAAGAGAAAGTCGTGGCATATGGACTAAATGTTACGTTGTATAACCTGGAACAACAACAGTTACGATTAGAGATGCTTAGTTGCCTGTTGGTGGATATTTTAAACTGATTTAGGGATGATAATTTTAAACTGATTTAGGGGTGATAATTTTAAACTGATTTAGGGGCGATAATTTTAAACTGATTTAGGGGTGATAATTTTAAACTGATTTAGGGGCGATAATTTTAAACTGATTTAGGGGTGATAATTTAACTTTTTGCCTCCTCGATTTGAAAGTAATTTTTTTTTAAATTGACGTGAACACTAGAATATTTCAATTAAAAGTCAAATATAAAGATATCAAATTATAGAGTAATAAAAAGTAAATCAAATCGGGTATAGGTTGTTTAAACAGTTATATTAAATTTAGCTTAAATTTGCAGTTTTAAAAAAAATTACAAGAGCAGACTTTTTTTTTGCCGGCACTATATATATATATATATATATATATATATATATATATATATATATATATATATATATATATATATATATAAACACACACACACACACACACATATATATATATATATTATTAGATTATGATTTTTCTTATCTTTACAGGAAAATTTTAACAGCAAAACGCATACATTTAAGTTTTAGTCTGCTTCGCAAGTAGACAGACGTTCTCCTTTATAATCTTTCTCTCTCTCTCTCTCTCTCTCTCTCTCTCTCTCTCTCTCTCAATTTATATATATATATATATATATATATATATATATATATATATATATATAAAGTAATTATATATATATGGATATATATATATATGTAATGATAGATAGATAGATAGATAGATAGATAGAGGACGAGTAAAGTGCGTGTGTATGTGTGTGAGAGAGAGAAAGTGAGAGGTACTGACAGATAGATAGGTATTAAATATAGAAAAATCGATTCTGTTTTGCTTTTACATTTTATTCGGTTCAAATATGCAGCTAATCTAGAAGTTAACCTTGGTTCAGTTGTGCATTGATGTACGAAATCGCTTGTTAATCCTGTTAATCCTGTTAAAACTCAGTTTGTGTCTATCAATTGTAGGTGTGTCCCTTTTCTTCCTGAGATTCTCATGAAATTTCTTGGTCTTTCATTCTCATCAATTTTTTTTTGTGGGAGGGGGGTCATATATTATTAGATTCATTGCTCTTTCTGTTTCTCATAAAGCTGATTCTTTATCATTCTAAACACTTTCTCACGCACGAAGCTATTCTAGATCTGTACAAATCTACTATCAAACTATGTCTGGATTTTTGTTGTCATATTAAATCTGTTCCATTTGAGGATTCCTGATAATCATTTGATTGACCCTAACCCTTTCTTCTATCGCTCTCTTTCACAGACGTGATGTTGCTAGTCGCAGTCTTTTCTATAAATACTATTATGGCATGTATTCTTCAGAATTTCTATTTCATGCTTCTTTGATCTGTTGGTCTCCATCAGTTCGCCGTTAAAAAAAAACGTTTTTTAAGAAATATCTCATTGTAATATAGCTTCATACTCCAGTAGCTTCTTCCCATGAACTGCAAATTTGTCAAACTTTCTTTCTGATGACTGTTTTCCTCCTACCTATAAGCTTGATTGTTTCACGACTAAAGCCAATAGGCATCTCCTGTCTTTGCGATAATCAGGTTTCGTTTTTGTTAACCCCTTCAACCAAGGGGCTTCATGCCATGTCTGGAGCGATTTCCACAAAAAATATATATTTAAAAAAACATGGAAAAAGAATATTTTTATTTCCATTAAAATAAAAATCAATCTAAGACAGGACTGAAACAACACATACAAGGTTGTCAGTTCGAGTCTATCCTAACTGAACAATTCGAATGCTTGTTAAATCATTTTTTAAATAACACTAATAATTATTTTTCTATTTCTTACGCAAAATGTTTGAAAAGGGTCTATAATTTCCTTAAAATGGCCCGTGGAGTGTTGGAATTAATCTTATCATGTTTCTAGTAAAATTTTACACATGTGTTAATATTTATGTTTTAAGAACATTCTCTTGTCTGTTTTTTTTTTTCATATATACAAACCCCCCCCCCCACACACACACACACGCCACATGTTTTCTGTTATTGTATAATAGCAAATATATGTTCCCTCCAGGAATATGCTATCATGTTGAACGAATATATACTACATTGGCCTCCAAAGGAGGAGGCATTAACTGAGAGGATGGTATCTGTTGCGGCCAAGTAAAAGGGTCATTAAGAAAGATGCAAACAATATGGTTAGGTAGAAAGAATATATTATACGAAGAAAGTAAATACAAAAAAATGGTTATCGGTATTTCTGACTGTTAGACAGACTTGTATTCTCATGTTAGGTCGTGATATTTTCCCCCGCGAGACTATTAACCTCGTGATTTATATAATGGTTAGCAGAGTCCATTATGAGCGAACGGGTAAGTCCTCATAACACTTCCTTCCCAAGGGGTGCTTAGTATCTTTTTTTTTAGTATCCATTAATAGGATGATCCTTTTTTGTTGTGCTGGGGTGAATTTTTATTATTAGATGACTTGAGCTTGAAACGCAGAGACCAGGAAAGAATGCTATTCATTATAAAAAATAAAGATTTACACATTTTTTTTATAAAGTCCATTATTCAAAAGCAGGTTTATGTTTGGCAATAGTTAAAAAAAAAATGCCAGGGAACAACCAGAAAAAAAAAAACTTTATGTTCTTCACTGTAAAAACAGAACTGTTTGATTCATTGGAAGATGTAAATCGATCATTTAAGGAAACTCCAATATAGCCTTTGGCAAAAAATATATAAAAAAAAGAAGTCGAAAGAAATCCGCAGCGGTAATGTTTGTATCTGCAGAAAACTAAGAGGACTTACACAACAGCAGAAACAGTCTTACTCCCAATGAATTCTGTGAAACCTCTTAGAGCAATTTTACTGGTATCCCAATATGAGATTTCATATTTGAGGAAATGTTGTTCTGGATTCTGTTAGAGTCGTTCGGGGTTTGGGGGGAGGGGGATTCTCTTGGAACGGAATTCTCTTGTCACTGTCTTTTCCTGCCTCTGTTTTGAGTATTTTCTGACGTTGTACCTTCAAATTGATTGATAGTCTTCTGGTTTAAGTTAGATTTTAATGATAGCAAGCTGTTACTGGATATGCGGTTCAATTTTGATCGGGTGAATCTTTGTAAATTTCTATCACGACCACGCATTCAACTGCGATTGCTCTAAGAGATTTCCACAGAATTCATTGGAAGTAAACTGTCTGTTTATACTGTTGTGTAAGTCCTCTTGGTTTTCTGCATGTACAAACACTACCGCTGCGATTTTATTTGTACTTCTTTTTAATATAGACGGTGAGGCTGTCCATGGATTAAATTCAACTTTTAATAAAGCTGCCTTTTTTTTCAAGTCTTTCAAGTTTCTCATTGACTCATATGAGACGAACGGTATATTTCTTTTTTCTTTTTCTTGAATATCAATTGCGTATTCTCTTTGAGTTCGAATCTATTTGACATTTTTGTGCATTTTCACAGACTACCTTACGCAACTTCAGGGAAAGTTTCTTTTAATGCTGACTTTTCCTTCTCAGTCAGTAGCGTTTCGACATTTTGATAAAATGTATTAAAATGTTCCCTCCATGAAGATGCTATCATGGTGAACGAATATATACTACACTGACCGCCAAAGGAGAACGTATTAACTGAGAGGATGGTATCTGTTGTGGCTTATGAAAGGGTCATTAAGAAAGGCGCGAACAACAAATTGAATAATAAAATCCGTCCCAAAAATGTTTCCTGTGTTTTTTTAACTCGAAAAATTTTTATTTCTTTATTGTATGTCGTTAAATGTAACATTAGTGATTAATTCACTTTCAAATTTAATTTTCGCCCCAGTCACCGTTCTAGCTGTTTTGTAAAACTTTACCATGGTAGGTTTATTTAATTTTGTAAGACTTTACCATGGTAGGTTTATTTAATTTTGTAAGACTTTACCATGGTAGGTTTATTTAATTTTGTAAGACTTTACCATGGTAGGTTTATTTAATCTCCTCAATCTATGCAAATTTATGATCGATTAGTCTGATTCCGAATCTAACTGAAATCTCACGTTTGTATTCAATATTCCATCAGCACATATGTCCATATATTTTATCGTCTTTTTCGTTTCTTCTTGTGTTGGACCCCGACCTTCGTAATATATGTCTTGTAACAAAGTAAAGTTGGTTTACCCGGTGAGGTCACAAAACGTCCTGGGAACGGTAACAAATTTACGTTTTCTGGCAGAGATGTACATGGTTGACAATTTTAGGTCAGTGTTAACAAACAGAGGAAATCAAAGCGTGAAGGGATACCTGGAATTTGGGTGTAGTTTTCTCTGCGCTGGTTTCTTCATTCTCTGAGGATCAAGTCTTCGAAATTAACAACTTTTGTAAACATTAAACTTTTATCTCATTAACCTTAATTAACTGTTGCGGAAGAAGGGGTGCCCCCTCCCCCTTTTTACAGAGGCAAAATATACGTGCTCACCTCATGGTTGCCGGCTCAGAAAGAGGAAGGAAATTGTCGAAATTGCATTGTGGTCCTTTTTTTCTGTATCGCTGCGCGCGACCAAATCACTTCCCGGCTAAGGCGGAGGGGGCGGACACAACACAATAACGCAGGAGTACTACGAAATAGTGCCACATGTCATTAAAGCCCGTGAACTGAAAAATGATGTCCTCGTTGAGGTCCTAACAAACAAGAACTATCGAATAGTCAGAATAATTAATCAAAAATTTTACAAAAAGCATTAGAAAACTTAAAAATTGCATTAAAAAGAGAAAAATAAAGAGCATGATGATTTGTACTGAAACTCATTCAATATTAATTCTCGCTCTCGTCTTGGGGAGGCTTCATGTTTTGACAAGCTTCTGGGCTTGATCTTTACTCCCATATCTGAAATGGAACACGTATATCAAATCAATTGCCAAAGTCGCTGGAAAGATGGTGGGATCCTTCTACTGCTCCTGTAGATCTTACTCCTGGTGCAATTCTCTACTTATATAAAAGCCAGGTTCGGCCGACGATGGAGTACTGTTGCCACATATGGGCAGGAGCTGCTAGAAGCAGCTTATCCTGTCTTGACAGAGTTCAAAATTGACTTCTTAGCTTAGTGGGGGATGCCCTTTTCTCTTCTCTGCAACCCCTTTCCCACAGAAGAGACATAGCGAGCTTTATCGTTATTGTCATGGCAGGTGCTCATCTGAACTTTGATCTCTGGTCTCCCCTCGCCAGACTTTCACGAAAAACACTCGTCTTACCAGAACCACTATCAACAATTACCCACACTCTTTATCCGTGCCTACACCTAAACGTAGATTCCATAAACAGGGCTTCTTTCTTAGAACTGCTCGCCTGTGGAACTCTATTCCGTTTGCCTGCTTTCCAGCTGACTACAATCTGATTGTCTTCAAGTCCAACGTGAACAAGTTCTTATTGAACCGTCCCCCTAAGTAATCCAAGTTACAAAATTCCCACTAATGTTTACTACGCTAAAATCACAATGACTAATGTATACCTATTAACCCTTATCCTCGAGTAGCCTCTGGGCCTTGATAAGCGGTGACCCCATGTAAAAAAAAATATTAATTAATAAATTCAAGACGGAAAGTTGTGTGTTTATACGTTAAAATAATTAAACATATCGTTTGTTTTTCATGAATTTTAAAAACTAAAACACGTTCATTATTTACTTATAAACTACATTTAAAAAGAAGAAAAGAAAGGAACACCATTCAATTGATAGCAACACTAAACCTATCCAATATAAATAAAATAATTTTAAAAAATATTTAGGTAAAATTACGAATATTTCAAGCAGAAGACAATCAAACCTTTCAATTAAACTAAATATGAATTTAGGCAATAAACAAGTATTAAACAATCAAATTAAATTTAAACAATAACATTTTTAAAATAAAATGACCTTCATTATCCAATGTATTACCTGATTGTTTTTACTGGCCGCCATTCTTAACATGGGGAGGGTGTTTTGTATTGCTGGGATTATACGTTTTATGTAACAAGAAAAATGGTGACCACTTTACAGAAACATGGAAAATGAGTGTCTTAATATCGTGAAAATTAATTACTAGCGACAACTTTAAATGTGATATTCGTTCAAACCACACCCGAACATAAAACCCAACTTTTTGATGACGAGTCTTCATTTCGTCTACAAAGTCATTTTGACATTTTTTTTTTATCAAAACGAACAACAATATATTTTTTAAAATCAACACGACACCATTATATTTTAAATCAAAACGAACAAAAATATATTTTTTAATCAAACGGATAACAATGTTTTATATATATATATATATATATATATATATATATATATATATATATATATATATATATATATATATATATACGAGGGGCGTGAATAAGTAATGCCCCTGACCCACTTCCCATAACAGTTGAGCAACGAAACTTGGCACAGTTATTAGTCTTTCTCTACATAGGAACCACCCAGAGTTATGCATTTCTCCTATCGTTTGATGCAGCTCTGGAGACTGTTTTTGTAGAACACCCCAGGTTGGTCCTCCAACCACGAGGTGTCTTCAGAAATAAAGGCTGCATCGTCTGGGAAACGCTTTCCTTTCAAAAACAACTTCATGGCTGGGAAGAGATGAAAGTCAGAGGGCGCAAGGTCAGGAGAGTAGGGAGAATGGGAAGGATTTCATAACCACACACCCGTGCTTCTGATCTGGCGACATGTGAGTTGTGGACCGGAGTGTTGTCCTACAGGAGGAGGGTACCTTTGCTGATCTTGCCCCGCCTCTTGATTTTGATAGCTTCATTCAATTTCCTCAAAAGTGAAGCATAATAGACTTCTGTAATTGTGGTACCCTTTGCCAGGAAATCTGTCATCACTACTCCGTCCTGGTCCCAGAAGACTGTGAACATGACCTTGCCAGCGGAGGGCGGCATCAATGCCTTCTTCGGAGGTGGTAAGTCCAAGTGCTTCCACTGCATTGACTGGGCTTTGGTCTCTGGATCATAGTGATGGACCCAGGTTTCATCCTGTGTAATCAATCTTTTGAAAAACTTTGACTCCTCTTCTTAGCACATCTCCAAACTCACCCTCGAGCACTCGACGCGTTCTCGCTTCTGGAATAGTGTGAGCAACCTGGGAATCCATCTGCAGACACCTTATGCATATGCAAATGGTCATGAATAATAGTTTCCACAGACCCTGTACTAATCTTAACATCTTGGGCTATTTGCCGAATAGTAATGCATCGATCTTCCAAAATAGCAGCCTAAACTTGACAGACAGATGCCTCATCAATGGCAGAAGGTAGGGGGGCACCAGGTCTGGGAGCTGTTTCCACAGACTTCCGGCTATGTTTAAATTCACGATGCCAGCGTTTTATAAAGTCATATAATGGGGTATTATCACCATAAGTTTCTTTCATTTCATCAAAAGTCCCCTGTGGTGTGCGTCCTTTCAAATACAAAAACCGGATCACACCTGACTCAGTTCAAACACCTGTAAAACAGAAACCACAATTAGTTCAGAGCTGTAATTTGCCACATAACCCGTAGAGATATAAATCATTGCACATCCAAAATTTCAGCTAGATCAAACAACCGGAAGTGGGTCAGGGGTATTACTTATTCACGCTCTTCGTATCAAAACAAACAATATTTTTCAGGAAATCAACCAATTTTAATGAAATATTCACGGAATATAATAAACCTATTATTTTTTAAATCTTACTGGAAATCTATTGTTTTGTGTAAACAAAAAACACCTTTATTAAAATACTAATAATTTCAAATATTAAAAACAAAACGCATGGATTGATTTTGCCTTTATTATGAAAATAAAGCATCGTAGAATGTAACAATTAAAAAAATTATTCAATTTTTTTAAGAAACATTCGGGAAAAAGCCCCTTAAATATGTTAATAATATCGTTATAACTCGAAAAAAAATTATTTTCTTCGAACTAACGATATGATCATCGAATTAAGCATTGTTTGTTCAATATTTTTACCAAAAACAAATAATTTCAAAAGAATTTTTATGTTTTTAATAAGGTAAAATTTTAGCGTAAATTTTACATGTAATATTTCAAAGCCTAATTTGCACGCATGAATATTTTTCACTGCAATTTTTTAAACACGTAAATATACATTTTTTCCTTTTAAAGACTAACTTTGATCTGTTACCTTTCAAACAAAATCAAAATTGAGACGTAAACTTAAAAAAATAATTATGATAAGCCTCTTTAAAAAGCATAGTGGTCCATTTTTTCAGTTGTTTTTGGCCGTGCCTATCGTTTCGATTTGCCTGTTTACTTTAGCAGCTCGACACAAGTTCTTTTTTTTTTTTTTTTTTTTTTTTAACCGAATAAAAGCTTTAGATTCTGGTAAAACACCCAAAACTTATTCAGGTAGAAAAGTAACTTATTTTACTTTTGGTAACATTCATTAATTATATAGTTGAATTATTGACCATTTTTTCGGTTGTTGGCTTATCTGCTGAATCTCCGAAAACAGTTTTATTATTAGACTGGTTGTTTTGTTTTTTGTTTTTTTTGTTTTTTTTTTTTTTTTGGCACGCGATTAAATTCACAGGACCAAACTCAATGATGTCAGCAGATTATATGACTTTAGTGCTTAGGCCATGTTAACATTAAAGAGGGCCGTAGTCGTACCCGACTTTTCGATGGGAAATTTTATGTCCAATTCAGGCAAGTTTTTGTGCGGTACGAGCAGTCTGTAATCCAATGCAGGGCTCCGCAGTCCGCACTGATAAAATAGATTTGGCGGTGACTTACTTTGATTTTCAGTGACTTGTCTTTTCTATGTGCGGGGAATGATAATATTTCTTTTTAATTTTTTCTGTGGAATGGTGTTTTGATATTTTATGTATTTTTCTTACGTACGCGACGCCAGATTCGTCAATGTCCTTTGAATCCTTTTTTACGCTAATCACTCGTTGGCAGTTTTTAGCAAACTTTTGTCCAGTTTGGCTCGCTTTCAAATTTGGTTAAAACTCTGCGTGGAATTTCAGACTTTTGTCGATACCAATGCTTATATGTATATCAGACACGTGAAATTGTCAGCACTTAGTTCAGCGAGTTTAAAATCGTCGCAATGTTTCTTGACTATTTATTCAAATGTTAAATAGTCCTCGTCATATTTCTTGGTCAAATGAATACATTTTCCTCGTTTATGAAATAACGATGCTTTCGGGCTAAACAGTTCTGTTAAGAAGTATACGGTTTCAGAAAAAGTTAAGTCGCGCAATAAGACATAATCCACTAATTTGTTGTGCTTTGTGGATCTTAGTTTTCGAAGCAATAAATGGACCTAAACACGAGTCTGCCCAATCGGCACAATCAATGTTTTACTGGTTCTTACACCTTCTTCTAAAATACGAGATGAAAGTGTTGTCTACATTTGGGGCGTAAATAACATTATCTATAGCGTTCCAGACTGTGTTTTGTGAGAATTCTATGTTATTTTCTGTCACTTGGTTTTTGTTTGTCAAATTTTATAGCAATAAGTTGTTTTCTCTTTTTGTTTCAGTAGAATCTGCTTTTCTCGTTGTCGTCGTTGTTAGAATGATTAATTTTTTTTCCAGGAACATTAAAAAAAATTAAACGCTCAAATGGAATACAGATTAAACGCTCAAATGGATTACATTTCCAAACCTTCCTTTCATTTTTCTCTTGTTGTTCCCGAAATCTTTCGTAAATATACAGAATTCATGCAAAATTGAATGCACGCGCATGCGAAAACAAACGTGGCGACCAGTGAAAACAATACGCAATTTCGCGCGTGCGTGAAAATTAAATGCATGCATGCACTAAAAAAACATGGCGACTAGAAAAAACAATACAGAATACATTGGATAATAAAGGTCTTAACATCATTGCCCTTAGATTAAATGGAAAATCTATTATATAAGAGGGGTGTAAGCCATTGAAAAAAATTGAAAAAAAAAGAAAAAATACAAAGAGAGAGTGTGCGTCGTACATGTCCACAGATGTGTGTGTGTGTGTGTGTGTGTGTGTGTGTGTGTGTAACAGCCTTTAAAATATCAGGAAATAATAATTAACTGATTAAGTAATATTTAACGGTGAGACCTTTTCAAAGCAAATCTTTAAACTTTAGACTCGAAGTTAGATATACAGAGTCTCTACCAAATTACTCAGATAATTCCTGGTCTAAACATTTGAAATTTTACATAAACGGTTTTCAGAGATAGGACAAGCTTTTTAATCAGTTTGGGTCGAAAATTTTAGTTACTAATATATAAATATATGTATGTATGTATGTATGTATGTATGTATGTATTATGTATGTATGTTTGCATGTCTACCTAAATCTTTCGACGGAGAAGACGAATTTTACCAGGATCAGTATCGTTTTAAAGTCCAACCTTTCAGACACATAAATATCGAAAAATTGGCTAAAAACATTAATATCTTCTCCTTCAACTGGGAACTTTTCTACGGGGGGGGGGCTTTTTTCTTTTTCTTTTTTTTTTTTTTTTTTGCTCAACATACACCTTTAAACCCCGGGCAACGCCGGGCTGAAATGCTAGTATATCTATAAACCTGAACGTGTCTGTGTGTCTGTCTGCGTGTGTCTACATTTCCCTACGCAATAACTCTATCAATTTTAAGTCTACATACGCAAAATTTGATATACAGAATACTGAGATTTGGGAAAATCTTTGCGATCCATTTCCGGCCAGAAATTCGGCTGTTAAGGGGCCAAAGTTCAACGATTTGGCCTTTGAGAACATTATAAACTTCTCCGCCAATTTTGTGTCTAAACACTTGAAATTTTAGTTATAGGTTCCTTGGACAGAGATCTAACTTAATAACTTGATTTGAGCCTAAAACAATAAATGTTAAGGAGTCATAATAGGGGTCAAAGTTTAAAAGATTGACCGCTTTTCTTTTTTTTTCCTTTTTTTGCTCTAAATACACCTCCAAACACACGGGCAACGCCGGATTGAAATGTTAGTACATATAAAAAAGTGAACGTGTCTGTGCGTTTGTGTGTCTGTGTGGGTGTCTGTGTACATTTCCCTATGCAATAACTCTGTCACAAGATTAAAAAGCTTGCCCTATCTCTGATTACCCGTTATGTCAAATTTCAAATGTTTAGACCAGAAATTGTCTAAGTAATTTGGTAGAGACCGCAGAGGTCAAATTTTTTTTTAATTTGACTCCTATTATGACCCCTTAGTAATTATTGTTTTGAGCTCAAATCAAGTCATTAAGTTAGATCCATGTCCAAGGAACCTATATCTAAAATTTCAAGTGTTTAAACACAAAATTGGCGGAGGAGTTTGGTAGAGTTTTCAAAGGTCAAATCATTGAACTTTGACCCCTTAACAGCCAAATTTCTGGCCGAAAACCGATCACAAAGATTTTCCTAAATCTTAGTATCCAGTATATCAAATTTCCAGTCTGTAGACTTAAAATTGACAGAGTTATTGCGTAAGGAAATGTACACAGACACACACACAGACACACAGACACGTTCACTTTTATAGATATATAGATAGACTAGCATTTCAGCCCGGTGTTGCCCGGGTGTTTGGAGGTGTATGTTGATCAAAAAAAAAAAAAGAAACGGTCAATTTTTTTTTAAATTTGACCCCTATTATGACTCCTTAACATTTATTGTTTTGGGTTCAAATCAAGTTATTAAATTAGATCCATGTCCAAGAACCTATATCTAAAATTTCAAGTGTTTAGATTGTGGGAGGAGGTTGATAGTTCTCAAAGGTCAAATCGTTGAACTTTGACCCCTTAACTGCCAAATTTCTGGCCAAATACGGATCAAAAAGATTTTCCCAAATCTCACTACGCTGTATATCAAATTTCGCGTCTGTAAACTAAAAATTGACAGAGTTATTGCGTAGGGAAATGCACACACACAGCCACACACACAGACACGTTCACGTTTATAAATATACTAGCAGTTCCTCCCGGCTTTGCTCGGGCCCTATGTACTGTTCATAAGGTTATGTGCATATGTATATATTAAAAAGGGTGAATATGTAAATATTTCTATATAATAGTCTTACTTAACTACCATAGAGAAATGACAGACAGATATTTTCACTTTTATAGATATACTAGCATTTCAGCCCGGCGTTGCTTGGGTGTTTGGATGTGTCTGTTGAGCAAAATGTTTAGAAAAAAAAACAAAACAATAAAAACAAAAAACAAAGTGGTAGTAGGAAGGCAGGCTCGAACCCGTACTGCGAAGAAAAGAGCGGGGAAAAACCTGACGTCTATGCTGTTACGGCCACCGCCAAACCGGAAGTGACATGTTTTTAAAATTAAGGTTAGACAATCGAAAGGAGAGGATGACTTTCAAAAATATCGCCGAAAAAAGCCCCCCCCCCCCCCCCCGTAGAAAGGTTCGCAGTTGAAGGTGAAGATATTAATGTTTTTAGCCAATTTTTCGATATTCATGGTCTGAAAGGTTGGACTTTAAAACGATACTAATTTTGGTAAAATCTGTCACCTCTGTCGAAAGTTTTAGGCAGACATACATACATACATACATACATTTATATATTGGTAACTAAAAGTTTTCGACCCAAACCGATTAAAATGTTTGCCCTATCTCTGAATACCCTTTATGTCAAATTTCAAAGGTTTAGACCAGAAATTGTCTGAGTGATTTGGTAGAGACCGCAGAGGTCAAATGGTAGAGTTCTAAAAAGTCAAATCGTTGAACATTGACCCCTTAACAGCCAAATTTCTAGCCGAAAACCGATCATAAATATTTTTCCAAATCTCAGTACCCTGTATATCAAATTTTGAGTCTGTAGACTGAAAATTGAGAGGGTTATTGCGTAGGGAAATGTACACAGACACACACAAACACACACTTTCATTTTTATAGATATACTAGCATTTCGGCCCGGCGTTGTCCGGGTGTTTGGAGGTGTATGCTGAGCAAAAAAAAAAAACAACAAAAAAACGGTCAATTTTTTAAACTTTGACCCCTATTATGACTCCTTAACATTTATTTTTTGGGGCTCAAATCAAGTTATTAAGTTAGATCCCTTTTCAAGGAACCCATATCTAAAATTCCAAGTGTTTAGACGCAAAATTGTCGGAGGAGTTTTGTAGAGTTCTCAAAGGTTAAATCGTCGAACTTTGGCCCCTTAACAGCCAAATTTCTGGCCGAAAACTGATCACATCGATTTTCCCAAATCTCAGTACCCTGTATATCAAATTTCGAGTCTGTAGACTAAAAATTGACAGAGTTATTGCGTAGGGGAATGTACACAGACAACAGACAGACAGACACGTTCACTTTTATAGATATATAGATAGATAGACTAGCATTTCAGCCCGGCATTGCCCGGGTGTTTGGGTGTGTATGTTGAGCAAAACAAAAAAAAAGTGGTAGTAGGAAGGCAGACTCGAACCCGTACCGCGAAGGAGGTAAAGAACGGTAACAGCAAAGATGTCACGTTTTTTTCACGTTCTTTTCCTCCTTCGTGGTACGGATTCGAGCCTGCCTTCCTACTACTACTTGTTTTTTGTTTGTTTGTTTGTTTGTTTGTTTGTTTGTTTGTTTGTTTGTTTTGCTCAACATACACCTCCAAACACCAGGGCAACGTAAAATACTGAAATACTCGCCAAAAGGAAGTTATATAAGATAAACCTGATATAAGAGACTTCTCGGGTTCCTAAAACTCTCTTATATTCGGGTTATATATATATTCACTCACGCGCACACACACACCTATATATATATATATATATATATATATATATATATATATATATATATATATATATATATATATATATATATATATATACTATCATGGGTGCCCGGCGTTGCCCGGGTGTTTGGAGATGTGTACTTAAACATGTAATCAAACAAATAAGAGTCATTGATTGGCTAACCCGGATGGCATGTATTAATTCCCTTTTGGCTTACGTGAAGAGACTGCCTTGTCTTATGGTGACGCTGTTTTGTGAATCACTTGAAGCTAATCGTCACAGGAACGTCACAACTTCCATAAGAAAGATCTAATATCAATGAACGAATGTGAAAGGCCGCTTACAATATTGTATGAAGACGCCATTTTAATTACTTGTTGTAAATCAAATAAGTTTATATAAGTTTATGATATAGCCTCCTAAAATTATCTTGTTGAATTTTCAAAGGCAGACGCAAATAACAATTCGTCTGACAAATTGTTACTTGATGTTGTTTTTTTTCTTCCATTATTCATCCGAATATAATTTAGTTTGTTAAAGTTTCTGTGATTTAAAAAAAAAAAAAACATTGAAATTGTTAAAAATTTGTCCAATGAGAGTTTCGTTCAAGTATATGTTAATTGGTGTGACTGATTTATGAGTCAATGTTTTTTATCATCAAATAATAAAAAAAAATTAACTGTGATCTCAATAAAATTTGTAGAATTAGTAGAGAAAATACAGAAAAATGCTTTTTTGTTTTGCCTGAATTATTCTAATTATTAAATATAAAGATTAAACAAAAACTTTGGGAACATTGAAAAATATATAAATACATTTTGATCATGAATGAAACAGACGCTACACAAGCTCACGTGATCGATTTAATTGCTAACCGAGCAACCACAGTCTTTTGATTAGTTGCTAAACTAAAGCCACTCTACTAATTCTTGATGTTAAAACTGAACATTCTGAATATTCTGGACAGGTGTTTCATATTGTCTTTTACATATGCTTTTATCAAACAATATATCTTAATCGTGAACGTATAAATGAATGGTTTACTACGATATTAAAACTGTGGCAAATGGATCATTAATTAATAAGTAGCCAACCACTTTTATTGAGATACGGCGTTTTCTTTCTCTCTTTTGCTTCACATTTACTACGCCTGTTGCGGCTGCTGATGCTCCGACTTTAGTTTTGCTAATAATTTTTGTTGTTGTCATTTATTTTATTTATTTATTTATTTATTTATTTGTTACTGATTTGTTCCGTTTAGAATATTTTGTACATACACATTATCAAAATCAAAAGGCAGACAAATGCATCGAAAAGTATGTGGGGAGGGTGAAGTAAAACAGGAAGGTTACATTAACCCGCCTCCTCCAACTCTAGGGACCTAATCCTCTTTATGTCTGAAAAGAAAATGGATAACATCTCAGAACAATGAAGCAAGAGGTGCCTAATAACTAATCCCACTTTTTCTGATCCGGCATTGCTTCTGCCCAGTACTCTTACCTTCTGCTTTTATGGAGAGTGGGGGTGGGGGCCCTCACAGGTATTACTACCTTCTATATTTTGGAGACGTAGTACAACCTATGTTCGTTCTCATGATACAATCTTTCCATGATTAACTTCTCCCTTTTTTGGTGGAGGGCGTGTGTGTGTGTGTGTGTGTGTGTGTGTGTGTGTGTGTGTGTGTGTGTGTGTGTGTGTGTGTGTGTGTGTGTGTGTGTGTCTGTTTTGTCGTCATGAGATATCAAACATTAAATCCTTCTTTGAGAGAAGTAGTGTTCGTTCGTCATGTAAAATTAGATATATATAACTGCCGACTATCAACGCGATGGTTCAAGGTTCAATCCTCGGCTAGGGAAAGGTGCTACTAGCCGCACTGCTGAGTTCTGATACAACAAAACAGTATTGTAAGTGGATGACTACACATATCTTACGCCCCGTCTTTGGATAAAGCACTGTCGTAAATGATCTCATTCACTTCTTTATTGGCTGTAAATACGAGGCTCACTGTTTGTTTGTAAATAAAGACAAGCGGCTTGAGTACTACTATAAAAGTCGTGGATAAATATTTGTTTAAAATATACATTTGCTGAGATCATTTGCAGGTGCTGCTCCCGTGGGTCGTTGGGGAGAACTGCCGACTATTAACGCGATGTTTCTAGGCTCAATCCTCAGCTAGGGAAAGGTGCTAGTCTAGCCGGAATGATGAGTTGTGATACAACAAAACAGTACTGTATGCGGATGACTACATATATACATATATATTAGTGGCCTGGTCAGGCCACAGAGAAGACAACCGAAGCAGCAAACATGAAACTACTATATATACAAATGTAGCCAAATTTGGGTATATTTTATTGGTTTGAAAATATAGGTTCTATTTTACGAATTATCATAAAATTTTAACCATAGAATAGTATTACAATATTCAAAAGTCTGCAAAATCTCAATAGTTTCATCGCATAGAACCAAAGATATGAGCATTTCAATAGTCTATTTGGCTACCAGTATATATATATATATATATATATATATATATATATATATATATATATATATATATATATATATATATATATATATATATACGTATGGATAAAAAAATCAATACGAAAAAAGTATATAGATGTTTATATATTTTCTGTATTTATCTCCTATGTGTTGACGTGTAGGAATACAAAAAGTCTTTCGAAAAAAAACGAAAATATTTTTTTCAAAAGCACATAATTTTCCGACCGTCCTTCGGTCTTCTTCAGTGTGAATGATGGAAACATGGGTGCAGGGTTAGCAGCAAGAGGGGCACGCGTATAGCCAATGAGGTTAAAAGTTATCTGAATATGACCCTTCCAATATTTTTGACTTGAAATGGTCAGCAACTTGTGTGGCTTCTATTCAAAACCAAGTCTTTCATAAAATGTTGAATTGGACACCCACGCACCCCACATACACACTCGCATATGCAAACACATATGCACGTACACCCGTACATTAACACACATGTTTCTACACGTACCCATACACACACAGAATATGCACACACACACACACGTTTATAGACGTACGTACACATACACTTGCAGACGGATGAACAGATATAGGCAGCTAAGATAAGTGGAAACTTCTGACCAAAAGCTGATGCTTCCCATTGCAATCATAAATTTATTATGGTTCTAGGTATGGGACGGGGTGAAAGGATAACTGTGTGTCTGTATTGTCCACACGCACACTCACCCACACACACATTTATTTATTTTTTCAACCACTTGCTGTAGATTCTAGTGTCTTTCATTAATTGATATATACATACACATAATGTTTTTTTAAAAAGTAAACTAGGAATATTCTTCCTTGTGTTAATTTTTATTTACTTAATTTTGTTCAAACATAGTAAAATATCAGAGTAAACCTCTTAGATTTCGAGCTATTTTATATATAACGTTTCTGTCAGTCTGTGTACCCATATGCCTCTCCCTTTCTTCTCCCACACTCATGCACACTCGTATATTCACATACATACATACATACATAAAATGACAGATATAAGGGAAAAGCATTGTTTTTGAATTAGAAGCCATCACAAAAATTGGAAGCTTAATATGCCGGTTAGAGAAATAGAGCTTAATAGCACTTAATGTTGAAAATAAAACTGAAAGTTAGATATATTGCATTGCTTCAAAAAAAAAAAAAAAAGAAAACATATCGGAAATTTATCTTGCTTCCAGATAAATTCGACGCTAAAGTAACTAACCTGAAAAAAAATGACAGCATGAAATAAAAGAGGGGGGGAGTAAAGAATAAAATATAAAGGTCTTGCTTTGAAACGAAGAAGAGATTTTATTCACAATAAAATTAGTTGCAACTTTTCCCTTTCCGGGCATTAAATTCCAAAAACGCAAATATAATGAAAAAAAAAATAACACTGGTTCTTATAATGAAGATGTCGTATCCATGAACGAATACAATAATATGATGCAAAATAGTATTTCCTAATCTCACTCTCATATGAAATAAATTTTAGGAGCTTACTCACAAATTGAAAGCCAGTCAGGCACGTGCCTTTTTCTTTTTTTCATTTTTCGTTTAAAGTCCCTTTAGAATTTTCTCTCCCTCCATGTGCGAGCAAAAAAAACATAGCCATGCAGATGGATTTCAGAAGCATGCCGGGCCGCATGTCCGGGGTATTCTTGCTGGGTTTTCTTTTTTGATGGAGGTGCCAAAATTCCTTGTCACGTAAAATAAGGTCTTTTCTTTTAAATAATTACACTCCTTCAAAATACGTGCAAACGTAGCAA
Source organism: Euprymna scolopes (assembly GCF_053919585.1). Taxonomy (NCBI): domain Eukaryota; kingdom Metazoa; phylum Mollusca; class Cephalopoda; order Sepiida; family Sepiolidae; genus Euprymna; species Euprymna scolopes. The sequence continues at coordinate 85,826,726 of NC_136490.1, forward strand.
CGTAGATAGTTTTCAGAAGCATGCCTCGTCGCATGCCCGGGGTATTCTTGCCGGGTTTTCTTCTTTGAAGGAGGCTCCAAAATTCCTTGTCTGCGCCGGGCAATGAACACGTCCAATATCCACGTCGCTGGAATCAAAAAAGAGGGCGAATCTTGCGCTGGGCTCGTGACGTCATCACGGAGCCAGCATTTCCCTTTTCTACAAATTAAAGGGAGTCTCGTACAAACCCAAAATGTAAGAAACTAAGAATAAAAAAAGATACGAAATACAAAAAATTGAATACAAGAACCAGATAAAAAATAATAAATGTAAACAGGGGGGGGAATGCACCATTATTGGTATAAAAAAAAATTCCAACAAACAACAGCAACAACAACAACAATTTAATCCCACATATCTTTAAAGATATATACATATATTAGTGGCTTGGCAATGCTACAAGGGAGACAATCAAAGCAGCCAAACTTGCAGGACACTATATATGTAGGCAAATTTTGGCATATTTCATTGGTTTGAAAATACAGGTTCTTTTTTAGCAATTGTCATAAAATTTTAACCATAGAACAGTATTGTAATCTTAAAAAAGCTTGATAATTTTCAGGAGTTTCATCTCATAGGACCAAAGATATGAGCATTTCAATATTTAATTTGGCTACGAGTATAGATATATCCACATATATATACATATTGATATACCACCTTTTTAGACAATTTTATAAGTCTAAATATCAGTGACTACTGATCAGAATTTAACAATGAAAGCTCGTTGGAAAGCTAATGACTTGAATTGTGTAGTGGGCTATGTGATATTTGCCCTTTAGTTTGCGTATTATCCATCGTATATCCATCACTCAGAGCCTATTTTTTGACAGTTTTTTTCACAGTCATAAAATGTTTCAATCATAGTCATTTGATTTGCCTAGTTTTGCTTATGAATTTCAAAATATCTGATATTTCCTCAAAACCTGTATTTTTTAATATTATTTTATTATTCCGTGTCTTGGTTTTTCATTGTAAATTATGTTTAGATCGTTGTAATAATGTTTTTAAATCATTGAAATCGTTTTCAGACGTTCTGTGAAGCGTCCTCTTCAGAAATTATTTAAAATGCTTAGAATATATTCGAGATGTGTTAAAAATGTATAAATTTTCGTAGTTCATTTGAAATGTTTCCGAGAATTAATCTACTTTTCATTCGAATGTTCAATTTTTATTACTATTTTATTGGGATGTGGTCACTGCTCTCTCTCTCTCTCTCTCTCTCTCTCTCTCTCTCTCTCTCTCTCTCTCTCTCTCTCTCTCTCTGCTTGTGTTTTTATTTTTTCTTTGTTTTTTCTCATTTTTTTCCTTAGGATAGGATGTGTGTGTGTGTGTGTGTGTTTTATTTTATTGGTTTGAAGAATGTGTGTACTGTTTTATAGTATTATAAAGTTATTTGCTTCCCTAGGAAGGCAACTGTGATCCAAAGTCGTTACTAGTGTGTATGTGTGAGGAGGGGGGACCAGCTCCTCTGAAATAAGAGTTTTCATTTAATTTTGATATTTATTTTTTGGATTCTTAGATTTTAGTATTGTGAGTTTTCGTTTCAGTCTTAGACTGTTCGGGTATTCTTAATATTATGTTTGTTTAGATAAAGAGGTGTATTTATAAATATATATAGGGGATTTTTTAATGTTTCTATTTATTTTTCTCCCCATGTGGGTATGGCCAGACCCAGGATCGGTTCCTAGTGTGGGGAAGATCTCGTTCCCCAGAGGGTAGGGGCCACTTGGAGGGGTAGAGGTATGGCATTATTTTGAAGCTATTTCCACTGCATGTGTGTACGTGTTTTGAAACATAGAGGTGTCTGTTATCTGCAATTTTGCTGTTGCTCTTATGTAAGGCCACTCTATTGCTGAAATTTTTGGTGGCGCCTATGTAGGATTTGTTGTGTACTGTGCATCTTGGTGCATATATCACATTTCTGGAGGTGCAATTTAGATCCTTTTTTATTTTGAATGTTTTTGTTGGGTTTTTGAATGTGTATGTGTTTCCTTCTATTATTATGTCACATACTCCACATCGCTGTTTGTTGCATTTTGTAACCCCTTTTGTAATGTGTGGAACGAGTTTTGAGGAAGTTAGGATGTGTTTCAAGTTTTTGGGTTGGCGTTTGCTTTTTATTATTTTAGTTGTTTTAAGTGTGTTGTTTAGTTTGTCGTTCTGATTGAGGAGGATAAGGTTTTTTGTTATCTGTGTAAATAGTTCTGGGTTGTTTGTGCTGTTTGTGGAGACGTATGCTAAAATTTGTTCTTTGTTGTGTTCCTTTGGGATTCTTAGTTGGTCCATTGGAATTTTTTCAGTCAGTTCAATATTTTTCTGTATTAGTGGTAGTGGATATCCTCTTTTCCGCTGGGTTATTTGCAGTTCATAATGTTAAAAAAATACACATTGTTGGTGACCACTCCCTTATTTAAATATACATCTTTCTCTCGTTGGAGTTTTTGTTATTGATTGTTTTTAAACGATATTAAGGTTAGCGACTCCACCTTAGAGATCGGTTGTTTTTTTTTGTTTTTTGTTTTTTAAAGTCGCCCATTTTTTATTTGGACGTAATTTTATTTATTTATTTATTCTTTTTTAAAACTGACTCTCTTCTCTTCTTCATTAGCAGTATCAGAATTTTTGTAGGAATTTTTGACACCCCTAACACGAAACTGCGAATACAATATAAAAATCTCGTAATTTCTCTGTTAAAAGTGGGTTATTTATTTTCTTTATGGATTATACTTCCAAAATAAACTATTACAGTTGTTTTAAAAGTAATAAAAATATTTTTATTTTTTTTTTAAAACAGTAATGAATTTTCCGAACTCAATATTTTTCAATTTTTAAACTCAATATTTTTAAATTTTTAAATTTTAAAAATCTATCAAAATTTTTCTATTGATTCTATTTTTACGATATTTTCAGGGTCAATGTGAAATTTTATGTTCTTTCCAATAAACCGAATATAATATTTTAGACAAACGTTTTTTTTTAAATTCACGCCCCCCCATTTTCACGCCCCCCCCATTTTCACGCCCCCCCCCATTTTGAAATGTCTATTAAAAAGTAAATAATTAATTTATGTTTAATAGGTTTATATATCACAAATTGAAGAGAAAAGGTCAATAAATAATATATTCAAATTTAAAACAAAAAAAAAATCAGTTTTTTAGAAATTTACCTGTAAAGTCCGAAGTTTAAAACCTTATTTTATAAGAACACATTTTTTCTTTTTGTCTTTTTTTTTTTTTTTTAATGAAACCTTGGTCCTTGCTCCTTTAATTGAAAAAAAAATTAGGGCTTGAATTACATTTTTCGAGGAGTTATAAGCTTAGAAAGATAGGGGGTCGAATAATTTACGCCTCTCATTTTGAAATGTCTATTAAAAAGTAAATAATTAATTTATGTTTAATAGGTTTATATATCACAAATTGAAGAGAAAAGGTCAATAAATAATATATTCAAATTTAAAACAAAAAAAAAATCAGTTTTTTAGAAATTTACCTGTAAAGTCCGAAGTTTAAAACCTTTTAAAAAAAAAAAAAACACATTGTTTTGTTTTGTTTTTTTTTAAATAAAACCTTGGTCCTTACTCCTTTAATTGAAAAAAAAAATTAGGGCTTGAATTACATTTTTCGAGGAGTTATAAGCTTGGAAAGATGGGGTGGAATTATTCACTATTTTCACGAAATTTCTGACACTGCTACTTCTTCATCCCTTTTTACTTTATTTTAAAACGTTTTTTCTTCTTTTCATGATTGCGATATTTAAATTCTGTGCCCCAGAAAGCTTCATGATATATATATATATATATATATATATATATATATATATATATATATATATATATATATATATATATATATATATATATATATACCAAGTTAAAGGTATTCAGGAGGGAAAACTTGTGAATTAAAGCAAGATTATAAAGAGTGCTCAATAAAAACAGCAAAATATAATATTTTTTATAGACAAATATTACATACTCGCTACACTGAACACAAGCCTTCTCCGGGAGATATAATAAAGTCTGTTCCCATGAAGAAGTCTGGATCTTAACTCATAGAACCAGACTTCTTCACGGAACACAGACTTTATTACATCGCCTGAAGAAGCATTGTGGTCCAGATCCACCATTTGTCTGAAACATTAGCACGTTCAGTGTAGCGACTATGAAATATTTGTCTATATAAATAAAAATATTATATATATATATATATCCCTTTTTTATATATACTAATCATTAATTTATGAAGCTCAATGTAAATACAGAGCATATAACAAACAAATGACAAAAGTCTATACTCCAAATTTCATTATATTGACCATCGTACAATTTATTCCTTTAATTATGTTAGCATTTACAATTCTTGACAGCAACGGTTTCATAGCGCAAAATTATTCACTTAATTAATATATCAATCAATGAATCTATTATGCCCTTAACTCGTCAGAAGAAATAGCAACTATCAATCCATTAAAAGAAAATAAAATGCATTTGACATGATTACAAAATCCGAAAATTGGAAAAGAAGTTGCAATTACCTTTTATTTTATCTTTTATTACGCTATTTTGAATTTTCAAGTAAAGTCACTAAAATTTTAATACTTGTATTAATAAATTGTATTAATTTTGATATGCACTACTAAAAATAAACTTTTTAGTATTTTATTAATTCATTATTTATAATTAATCTATATATATTTACTTGGATAATATTAATAATTGTAATATATATAACATATGGCTGTATATTCAGTTTTATTTTATACGAAACTAATTACAGAATATATTTATTTTATTTCCGGTTACACCAATTATTGATTTTCTCTTCCTATATCGACAATATAATTCATTTTTATTACTATTTTAATTAAATTTATTACATAAATTATAATTCTTTTATTTTCATTTAATTAATTTTCAATTATCTTACTTAATTTGCATATAAAATTTTCCTTTGTAATATTTTATTGTAATTTTTTTAAAAACATTTAAAGGTGGATAATTCACTTTTATATTGAAATTGAAATGAATTGTATATTTTCCCAAACTTAGTTACATTAAACAGTTTTTTTATTAGATTCCTCCTTCTTCTCTCAACCTCCTTTGTCTCTTCCCTTCTCTCCTCTCCCCTTCTTCCTCATGTCTCCTTCTTTTTTCTTTTGCTTTCCCCTCCATTATGAATTCAAAAGAGGTGTAGTGATAATGAACAATGAAATTCGGTTTAAATCTTTATATCTTTTCGCAGAATGATACCAAAATACTAATAAAAATTACACCCAGCTCTTAATTTACTTAATATACACTAGTTCATTAAGATTTTAAGGCAGGTAGTGAGCATACACGTGTACAGATAACATATCTCTCATTTGCTGTCTCAACCTGACTTCTTAAACCCCAACCATATCTATCTTATTCTCTCACCCCAACACAGACAAAAATCCACACCCACTTAATATTGTTTGCCGCAGAGCTGTACCCCACCCCCTGTTTTCTATTTCCTAACCGCTTTTTTACCGTCTCTAGTTACTAAAAACTAGATTACCGAAATGTGCTCATGACTATGTACGAGGGGCGTTCAATAAGTAATGCCCCTGACCCACTTCCCATAGCAGTAGAGCAACGACCCTTGGCACAATTATTAGTCTTTCTCTACATAGGAACCACCCAGAGTTATGCATTTCTCCCATCGTTTGATGCAGCTCTGGAGACCGTTTTTTTTTTAACACCCCATGTTGGTCCTCCAACCACGATTTCATGGCTGGGAAGAGGTGAAAGTCAGAGGGTGCCAGGTCAGGAGAGTAGGGAGGATGGGGAACAATTTCATAACCACACACCCGTGCTTCTAATCTGTCGACATGTGAGTTGTGAACCGGAGCGTTGTCCTGCAGGAGGAGGGTACCTTTGCTGATCTTGCCCCACCTCTTGATTTTGATAGTTTCCCTTAATTTCTTCAAAAGTGAAGCTTAATAGGCTCCTGTAATTGTGGTACCCTTTGCCAGGAAATCTGTCATCACTACTCCGTCCTGGTCCCAGAAGACTGTGAGCATGTCCTTGCCAGCATAGGGCTGCACCATTGCCTTCTTTGGGGGAGGTGAGTCCAATTGCTTCCACTGCATTGACTGGGCTTTGGTCTCTTGATCATAATGATGGAGCCAGGTTTCATCCTGTGTAATCAATCTTTTGAAAAACTTTGACTCGTCTTCTTGGCACATCTCCAAATTCATCCTCGAGCACTCGACACGTTCTCGCTCCTGGAATGGTGTTAGTAACCTGGGACTCCATCTGCAGACACCTTATGCATATGCAAATGATCATGAATGATAGTTTCCACAGACTCTGTACTAATCTTGACATCTTGAGCTATTTGGCGAATAGTAATGCGCCGGTCTTCCAAACATGCGCAATAGACCACCGGAAACAATTATAAAAGCAAGAGACAAGCTGTTTCCAGCCCTTTTCGACTTAGCTCTCGAGCTGAGCGGTCGTCGGACCATTCGCCCCTCTTTAGGGGCTCCCGCGCGAGTCACCACCCCTGCTACTATGTAGGGGGCACGAGCTAGCAGACCGTAGGTACACTTTATATGCTTTCTATCTCCATGGCCTGGATTGACTTTTTCTCATTCTCTCTCTATACTACAATACACTTTCCCTATCACCAGCTAACAATGAGAGACGCACGCCAAACTACAGACCTTCCTTCTCACCAGTTAACAACGAGAGACGCACGCCAAACTGAACACGTGTTGTACCCTTGTCTTTCACTTGTTTCTTCAGGAAATAATTCCAGTTCATTTAATTCAATTTAACACGTACTTCGTCTCTTTCTCAATTCAATTAATTTTCCCTATTTTTTACCACCACCACAAAATGGTGACACCCGAACGCGAGAGAAACAAGTTCACAACAAACCACGGACCATGACGAGGGGTGAAACGAACAAGCATGGTGACCCTACCTTTTTTTAAATTAATTGTTTTCAGCGAGACGCGCATTTTATTTGATAAAGAAAAAAAGAACATTTCAACAAAGAAAAACAAGTGAACTACTACCGACAGGAATAACTACTACAAACAACAATGACGAAACCCCTCGTCAGACTTGGCAGAAAACAAACACGGAGCTGTCGACTTCATACCGAATTTTAAAAAAAAATTTGAGCTCGACAAACATTTTTCATGGTTCCCTGACATTACCCTGCAACAAACGCGGGGAGCAATATCACATAAGCCTCTACACATTCCCTCCCGCACAGCAGACGCAACAACAAAGAAACAATTACAGGACATCCCTATCAACACATAGGAAGAAGTGGAATCAACAATACGAGTTAAGATGCACCACGCACGCTGATAAAAGGTCAGTAGTACTTGGTGACCAGTGGTCTGAGATGGAGTTTCGTTGACAGCAGGTAACCACACTCACGAATGCACAACAAGTGCCCGTACAGATATGTAGACACTACCGCAGAATCACATGCGAAGACACCGTCAACACGAAACAAAAATTTTCCTTCCAAACGAACAATTCACTTGACTGTCCAAGAAACTCGTTGCACATGACAGCACATAAAAAAAAACAACCAAACAAATATCACCCTAAAAAAAGAATAAGCGCCTTTTCCACGCATAAGTAAATACTTTTTTTACGAACACACTCCGTTTTTGACATTCCGTTTTTGACGTTTTTTTTTTTCAAACAACCACAGCAACAGCAAAAAACAGGACGAAAGGTCAATTGCCGAAAACATTACTTAAAAATGTATATATATATATATATATATATATATATATATATATATATATATATATATATATATATATATATATATATATATATACACTACATATTTTTTTCCTAGGAAGGAGAGTATAGTGGGAGCCTTTCCTAGTCTCACACAAAAACACGCGTTCACATCTCAAGCTATATTACTTGTCATATACATACGCGCACACAAACATACGCGCACACGTCCACACACGTACATATAATCATGTTCGCGTATATACACCCACATTCGCGTGTATACACACACACGCTAACGTACACACATGTACTCACATGGACAACGTCACTTCCCTTTTGAAAGGAAATTCACACATGCGCAAAAGACCACCGGAAACAATTATAAAAGCAAGAGACAAGCTGTTTCCAGCCCTTTTCGACTTAGCGCGTCACGTCCCCTGCTACTATGTAGGGAGCACGAGCTAACAGACCGTAGGTACACTTTATATGCTTTCTATCTCCATGGCCTGGATTGACTTTATCTCATACTCTCTCTATACTACAATACACTTTACGAATTTCTTAAAAAGGCTGTCATAATTAATTTTTTACTATAATAATTAAATACCTACAGACACTAGTGTTTCATCCTTTCGAAAATCTTCAGTGCAGGGTGTCACGATTAACATCATTCGAACGATTCGAACTCAGCAACACAAGACATCTCTGGCTTGATTGGCAAAGACCTTATCCATTCGGCTACCATTAACCGCGTGAAATAACGTTGAATTTAAACATTTTAATTTTTTAAATGTTCTTTACGTCAGTCAGACAGTGATCTAATCGTTATACGATGATCTATGCATAAGAGCTAAATTGACCGACTTTAATTCAACTGAAAGTGCTCAACGATAACAAACGAATTTCTTAAAGGGGCTGTCATAATGATTTTTTTTACTATAATAATTAAATGCCTACAGGCACTAGTGTTTCATCGTTTCGAGAATCTTCCGTGCTAGGTGTCACGATTAACACCAGTCGAACGAGACATATCTGGCTCGATTAGCAAAGACCGTATCTATTCGCCTACCATTAACCGCGTGAAATAACGTTGAATTTAAACATTTTATTTTTTTTAAATGTTATTTACGTCAGTTAGACAGTGATCTGATCGGGGTGATTATTTTTTGGGACGCCAGAAAGCCATCTGTCCAAAAAGTACGCCACGGGCCAAATTTCATCCCCTCAGAAAAACAACTTGATACAGAAAAAAAAAACTTATTTTTACACTTATCTCGCGAATAAACATGAAATTGTATATTGAAAACCGCGTTTATTATTTTTAATATCTAACAATGGAGTTGAAGTCAATGATTTCGATTTTGAAACAAAACTAATTTTTTTTATAAATCTCTGTTTGGCGTACTCATGATTTATTTTTTCTAAAGAATAAAATTGAACAAACCTTATTTTTACAAGAATGTTTAGACATTTACCTAGCAAATAAGCATAAAAATATACATGAGAAACCGCGTTTATTATTTTTTAAAAATCAAAATTATACACCGAGTATAAAGTTGGCTTCTTTCTTTTTTTCTTAAACGGAAGTGACTTTGACACCTACATACCCCGTGTATGATTCTAATTTTTTTAAAATAATAAACGCGGTTTTTCATGTATATTTTTATGCTTATTTGCTAGGGAAATGTCTAAACATTCTTGTAAAAATAAACTTTGTCCATTTTTATTCTTTAGAAAAAATAAATCATGAGTACGCCAAACATAATTTTATCAAAGTCACTTCCGTTTAAGAAAAAAAAAAAGGAAGAAGCCAACTTTATACCCGCTGTATAATTTTGATTTTTTTTTAGGGTGATACTTTTTTGGGACGCCAGAACGCCAGGACGCCAAAAAGTACGCCACGGGCAAAATTCCATTCCGTTATAAAAAAAACTTTATACAGAAAAAAACCCTTATTTTTACACTTTTATCTCACGAATAAACATGAAATTATATATTGAAAACCGTGTTTATTATTTTTAATATCCAACAACGGAGTTGAAGTCAATAATTCGGATTTTAAAACAAAACTATTTTTTTTATATAAATCTCTGTTTGGCGTACTCATGAATTGTCTTTTTTAAAGAATAAAATTGAATAAAGTTTATTTTTACAAGAATATTCAGACATTTACCTAGCAAATAAGCATAAAATTATATAGGAAAACCCGTGTTTATTATTTTTTAAAAATCCAAATTATACATCGGTATGAAGTTGACTTCCTTTTTTTTTTCCTTAAACGGAAGTGACTTTGTTTGATAAAATTGTGTTTGGCATACTCATGAATTATTTTTTCTAAAGAATAAAATTGAATAAAGTTTATTTTTACAAGAATGTTCAGACATTTACCTAGCAAATAAGCATAAAATATATATGAAAATAAGCATAAAATATATAGGGAAAACCGCGTTTATTATTTTTTTAAAAATCCAAATTGTACATCGGGTATGAAGTTGTTTTTTTTTTTTTTTTTTTTTTTTTCTTAAACGAAACTGACTTCATACGCGGTGTATAATTTTGATTTTTTTTTAAATAATAAACGCGTTTTTTCATATATATTTTTATGCTTATTTGCTAGGTAAATGTCTGAACATTCTTGTAAAAATAAACTTTATTCAATTTTATTCTTTAGAAGAAATAATTCATGAGTACGCCAAACACAATTTTATCAAACAAAGTCACTTTTGTTTAAGAAAAAAAAAGGAAGTCAACTTCATACCCGATGTATAATTTGGATTTTTTTAAAATAATTAACGCGGTTTTCCCTATATATTTTATGCTTATTTGCTAGGTAAATGTCTGAACATTTTTGTAAAAATAAACTTTATTCAATTTTATTCTTTAGAAAAAATAATTCATGAGTACGCCAAACACAATTTTATCAAACAAAGTCACTTTTGTTTAAGAAAAAAAAGGAAGTCAACTTCATACCCGATGTATAATTTGGATTTTTTTAAAATAATTAACGCGGTTTTCCCTATATATTTTATGCTTATTTGCTAGGTAAATGTCTGAACATTTTTGTAAAAATAAACTTTATTCAATTTTATTCTTTAGAAAAAATAATTCATGAGTACGCCAAACACAATTTTATCAAACCAAGTCACTTTCGTTTAAGGAAAAAAAAGGAAGTGAACTTTATAGCCGATGTATAATTTGTATTTTAAAAAAATAATAAACGCGGTTTTTCCTATATAATTTTATGCTTATTTGTTAGGTAAATGTCTGAACATTCTTGTAAAAATAAACTTTATTCAATTTTATTCTTTAAAAAAGACAATTCATGAGTACGCCAAACAGAGATTTATAAAAAAAAAAAATTAGAGTTGTTTTAAAATCCGAATTATTGACTTCAACTCCGTTGTTGGATATTAAAAATAATAAACACGGTTTTCAATATATAATTTCATGTTTATTCGCGAGATAAAAGTATAAAAATAAGGGGGGGGGTCTGTAGAAAGTTGTTTTTATGACGGAATGAAATTTGGCCCGTGGCGTACTTTTTGGCGAGCTGGCGTCCTGGCGTCCCAGGAAAGAATTACCGTTTTTTTTTTTTATATAATAAACGCGGTTTTCCACATATATTTTTATACTTATTTGCTAGGTAAATGTCTAAACATTCTTGTAAAAATAAACTTTATTCAATTATATTCTTTAAAAAAAATAATTCATGAGTACGCCAAACAGAGATTTATAAAAAAATTAGTTTTGTTTTAAAATCGAAATCATTGACTTCAACTCCGTTGTTAGATATTAAAAATAATAAACGCGGTTTTCAATACATAATTTCATGTTTATTCGCGAGATAAAAGTGTAAAAATAAGTTTGCTTCTTTTTTTTTTTTTTTTTTTCTGTATCAAGTTGTTTTTCTGAGGGAATGAAATTCGGCCCGTGGCGTAATTTTGGCGAGCTGGCGTCCTGGCGTCCTGGCGTCCCAGAAAAGAATCCTTATACGATGATCTATGCATAAGAGCTAAATTGACCGACTTTAATTCAACTGAAAGTGCTCAACGATAACAAACGAATTTCTTAAAGGGCTGTCATAATTATAGTTTTACTATAATAATTAAATACCTACAGACACTAGTGTTTAATCCTTTCGGGAATCTTCAGTGCAGGGTGTTACGATTAACACAAGGCGAACGATTCGAACTCAGCAACACGAGACATCTCTGTCTCGATTGGCAAACACATTATCCATTCGGCTACCAGTAACCGCGTGAAATAACGTTAAATTTAAACATTTTAATTTTTTAAATGTTCTTTACGTCAGTCAGACAGTGATTTATACGATGACCTATGCATAAGAGCTAAATTGACCGACTTTAATTCAACTAAAAGTGCTCAACGATAACAAACGAATTTCTTAAACGGACTATCATATATATATATATATATATATATATATATATATATACTGATTGGTAATAAGAAAAAAATCAGTCCACAATCATAATTTTGTTTATTTTTTATTTCTTATTTGGGTATATGCATATTTTCTTTAGCAACTCATGCATGTTTCGCAATTCATAATTTAAAAGATTGTCTTTTATTTATTTTGCTGCTCACAGAGACCACCAAATTTTAATAAGAACAGGCACAATATTCCAAAACAAAACAAAAAGTAAGGTGATTAATAAAGAGTAGAAGAACAGGAGTAAAAAAGAAATGAACTGTTCACTTTAAAAATGATAATCAGAGAAAAAATACCACGTTCCCCCCCCCCACCAAAAATACATCATTTAAATTGCAATACATCATTTAAATTGCAATACATCATTCTCATATTTAAGGCCTCAAACTATCAGCCATAAATTAAATGACATATTAGTAGTTAAGGTTAGTTAATGTTCCTGATTTCCCCCCACCCCCGTTGTCACCATTTTTTTTTTCAATTAAAATATCATATTTTAGCTGATTTTACGACCGGGCAACGCCCCCCCCCCTCCCCGCTGTTACAATTTTTTACCGGGCAACGCCGGGCGCCCCCGCTAGTATAAAATAAAGCTCAACATATGTGAACGTTTTTTGTACAAATGAAGTTAAACGGAAAGAAAGAAATAAAGTGTAGTCTGGTGAAATGATAATATTTGCTTCCACCTATTGCTATATTATAGCTTAGGATTAGAAGCATGTTGCACGTGAGAGTTAGGGAAGTACCGATTTCTAATTGTCTATCAATCATCTTTTAAGCATAAGATGCAGAATTGATTATAAATTAGTTTCGAGGGATTCCCAAAACTAAAAGATTCGTGTTCTTCTTATAATAAAAAAGACTTGATTAAAATCTTTGTCATCTTGTAAAACGAATCTATGAAACGCACGATAATCCTCTTTGGGAATATTTATATACGAGAGAGAACGACATTTTGTTGTCTTTTCCAAGCAATCAATAAAGCTTTAAAACTGTACTAAGAGACGCAATCAGACAACGTGAAGGCCATCAATTGATTAATAAGAGAGAAAAACTCGTTTCCTATTAATCACCACTAAGTAAAAATGATTCGAAGTTGGACTTGTTATAAACTTAATGTTGCTTATTTGGTAGGTAGGAAGATGATAATCCTCAAACCTTCTAGGATTATTATTTCATCTGTAATAAATCGATTATAATATATAATTTCATTGTAATGAAAGATGGAAAGTTGACTGAGAGAAATCCAACTCTCGGACAGGAGTCGATTTTTAAAAAATCTGGCTTCAAATCTCTGACTCATACAAAAATGGCTAATTCTTAGTACAAAAATAGGGAATGTATTTTGTTATTCAAAGAATAAAGACTTTTTTTGTAAACGAAGGCTAAATAATCTTCCCTGAAAGTCTAACATTCAAACTCATCGGCCTGACCTTCTCAGGCAACATGAGTTGGATAAGTACATAGAAGATGTTGCTAAATTTAGTGCAAAGAAGATAGGCTCCCTTTACCGGACTAGAAAACTTATCATATCTGCTAGTATCCTATATCTCTATAAAGCGACTGTTCACTCATGCATGGAGTACTGTTGTCAGATTTAAGTTAGTACAGCAATGATTAACTCCTTCCTCTTGAACAGAGTGCTAAATATATGTAACATAATCGATCCTGCACTGTCTGCTAAGCTCCATCCCCTGCTGCATCGTCACAATATTGTATTTATGTGTTTATTTTTGCAAGTATTTATATGGAATATGCTCCAACGAACTTACTGCATTTGTGTTTTCTCAACAAAAGTAGCATTGAGCCATACAATTATTAGCAAAATTCCACCCCTTTATGGTCTATTCTTTTCTCGGATCACTTGCCTTTGGAATTACCTTCTTGCTCCTTGTTTTCCCGATCATACCAACATGCAGAAGATCAAATACAATATCTTATTAGCCAATGCCCTACCTAGGTTGACCCTTTATAAATCTGGTCCCTATTACACTTCAGTGGCAACATGTCTTGCTTGGGATGAACGAAACTAAAGAAAAAATAGTCATCATAACTTAGCTATTCAACTTGATGCCCTTCAACAACATATTAATGCAGTGCAATGCCATAATACAAATCCACCAAGGAAAAAATAAATCATTCCATGTATGTAAATACCGACTAAAATAAAAACAAGAATCTTTAGTCAGGATAAAATACAAGAATGCAATTTAGTCTGCATTTCTTAAGAATAAAAAGTGAAAACTTGAAACAGTGGAAGGCATAGAATTGCATTATTTAGAGATGGTGAGGATATATGGTGAATGTGAGAACTACAAATATCTATGCATTCTGGAAGCAGATATCATCAAATCAAATCATCAAAGAAATGATTCAAAGAGAATAACAAAGGTTAAGAAAGTTAATTGAAACTAAATTATATAGAATAAACCTAATAACAGGAGTAAATACCGAGATAGAATCCCTAGTAAAATATTCTGAACCATTCATATGTTGTACAAAAGAAGGATAAACCGACTAATGACCATGCACAACACATTGCACTCAACGAATAATATTAACTTACTCTATGTAATAAAAAAACAAGGGTTGGTAAGTATTAGAGACTGTGTGGATCGTGTGATAAATTATTATGAAAATAACATAAAATACAGAGAGACTGATTGTCAGCATCCAGATTACTACCAAGATAAACAATATAGAGAACAGAAAAAGATGAAACAAAAGGAAGAAGCAACTACATAGGCGTACTACATATATATCAACGTGACTATGGAAAGGACATGAGCAGAGAAACAGAACCTCTACTGACAACCACACAAAACAACACAACCAGAACAAACTACATAGACAAGACCTGGGAAAGATTCCATGGATAAAGTGACAAAATGGTAAGTTATATCATAAATCAAGGCAACAAATTAGCCCAAAACGATAATAAACTGAGAACTATTGCAATTGAAATATAATAAATGATACAGAGAGAAGCCAGAGTCAATATTAAAAAATGAAAGACATAAAATACTTTTGGATATGGAAATACAGACAAAAAAAGATGTTTATTTAGAATTACGCTTATTAAAAAACAAAAATACCGTAAAATCTTTATGATATATGTACTCATCACAGAACAAAGATGTCATATTCCAAAAATCATATTATTTGATCAAGTATTTATTTTAATTAAAAAAAAAAATCAAATTTTATGATGAAGTAAGACCCGATTTGATTGGCCATGATGTATAAATAAGGAGGAGACAACTCAATTCGAACTATCAAGTTCAAAATCAGCCTTATAATTGAATATATTTTGTATTAAAATTGCTAAAAATTGAAAGAAGTGAAACGTGCTGGACATCTGAAGATTTGTTGTCTCAAATACTCCAAGGAACACTACATGTTATTGTTAGAGAGTAAGACTTTGCATGAAAACTAGTGAATCAAAAATATATAAATAATAATATGAATAATAATAATAATGCAGGATGTAACGATAAAATTGTCGCCCTAGAAAAGACAACATGATTCCATTTCCGTTTGATGAAAACCGATTTTCTTTTTTTGTTGCAGACCATCTACTAGTTGGCCAGTTGTGTACAAATCCCAAGGGCGAAAGGAGCCTTCTATCATGTCTGAAAGTGACACATGTTCAATGAGTGAGATTGGAGTTGCACCGCTGTACATGTTCTCTACCGATCCAAATTATGACAACTGAACCATTGCCAGCATCCTCAAAATGCAAATCCTGATGGTTCAATGCTTGAGGACACAGTTCAACAAAGTTTCCGGCCACGGTTATGATCTTTGGTATGGCTTCAAGTGAGGGCCACATTATGCCACCTCACATCTTTGAAATCGGCTTGAAAGCCAACAGCAAAGTGTACCTGGATGTGCTGAAGAGTGTGGCGATCCACTGGTACAATCAGGTAGCCATTGGCAGACCCTGGATGTAACAGTAGGACTCAACGCCAGTCCACAAGTGCAAAGGCTTGGCTTCAGAAAAAGTGCTATGACTTTGTACTCCTCTCTCACTGGTCCTACTCCTCCTCCAACCTAAACCCACTGGACTACTTTGTTTGGTCATACATCAAGAACATCACCAACATGACCTCCCACAACACCAAAGCCAGCCTGATTGCCGCCATCTGCCGAGTATTTGCCAAGCACTTGCCAGCACTTCTGAAAAAGGCATGCTCCCAGTTCCAAACCCGTATTGAGGCGGTGATTGAAGCTGAAGGCGGTTACATTGAATAGATGTCAGCTCTACTACATAATCAAGTTACCTGAATTGATTTTTTCAATAAAAGTTTTAAAATAATGTTGTAGTGTTGTTTTCTTAAGGGCACGAAATTTATCGTTCCACCCTGTAATAATAACGATAATAATATGAAAACAGTTAAAATATGAAGAAAACTCATTGAGTGTGGAAACCAACCCACATAACTAGATAACACCAATCAACTAAAAGTATAGTGAAATAGAAATACGATGGAAATATAAAAAGATATTGACACAAATTTCAAGAAACTGAAAATACCAGCATTAAATAGGGAGACGGAGTAATTGCCCCGCCCCCCCCCCTCTCGCAAAAACAGTGATGACACCAGAATCCGTGGATCTTACACAAAATGGTTGTGAAAGATCACAGAAGATAGAATAGCCAAGGAGGTAGAGCACCATTCACACCTTCAGTAGAAAAATGTAAAAAGTGCCAGAATCCTAAGTAGGTGTATTGTCACTCAAATTGCAGAAAAAGTTTTAAGCAAGAAATCAATGGCTGTTTCAATAATGCAAAATGATTTGCAACGTATCAATAGAAGACTTGTTGTCACTCAAAATCCAGGAAACATCAACTATTGTTGCCAGTGAACGGTCACTGATAATGGCTCCCATGAGAATTCTTAGTGAGTAAAAAAATTCTTTTAATAATTATTAAATATGAAAGTATACTTTCTGCAACAAAGTCTATTTATAATTCGATGGGACAATAATCCTTAAAGGAAATGATATTTCTCTCAATATCTTTGAAAGGTTTTATATTCAAAGGGAGATAATTTCAAGGGAAGTAACTAGTTCAATAAATCTCGTTTATATATTTTATTGTTTTTGTGTTTGTTATTATTATTATTATTATTATTATTATTATTATTATTATCATTATTATTATTATTATTAATAATAACAATAACAACAACAACAACAATAACAACAACAATAATAATAATAATAATAACTGGCCGGACCTGTTGAAATTCCACAGCGGCATCTTTCATATGCAATATATTGCTGCTGGGTGCTGGGCATTCTGTGTGTTTTAGCATGAATGAAGACACCATCATATTATTCAAGCCCTTTTGTTAGAACTGTATCACCCCCCTCCCTTACTAAAATAATAACTTTGTTATATTGCCTGGGCTGATGATTTCAATACAAACACACCATAAATTAACTCACAATTCAGCATTTTTTCATTCTTCATGGATATGTTACGTATTTCGACAATCATTTTTCATAATTTTGACCATATTAACCTTTAATAAATAAATTGACCTTTAATAAATAATAATTTTATCTATTTTCTGTGCTGATTATTTTATTACAAACACACAAATCCATTAACTCACATTTCATCATTTTACATAATTCTTGGATATGTTACTAATTCCGACAATCATTTTTTATAAAGTTTTGGCCCGCATTATCGTCCCCCTCCTTACTAAAATAAAGTCTTTAATATATTGTCTGGACTTATTATTTCATTAAAAACACACCAATAAATTAACTCACATTCCATCATTTTTTTATAATTTTTTGGATATTTTACTAATTTCCACAGTCATTTTTCATAATTTTGATCTAAACTATCGCCCCTCTTACTAAAATAATAACTTCGATATATTGTCTGGGCTGATTATTTCATTACAGACACACCAATCTATTAACTCACATTTCATAATTTTTCAAAATTCTTGAATATGTTACCAATTTTGACAATCATTTTTCATAATTTTGACCCGCATTATCATCCCCCCCTTACTAAAAAAAAAAAACTTTGATATATAGCCTGGGCTGATTATTTCATTACAATCACATCAACCAATTAACTCACATTTCATTATTTTTCATAATTCTTGGATATGTTACTAATTTCGAAACCATTTTTCGTAATTTTAAACACATTCTCGCCCACCCTAACTAAAAAAATATCTTTGATATATTGCCTCGGTTGACTGTTTCATTACAAACACACCAATTAATTAACTCACATTTTCTCATTTTTCATAATTCTTGGATAAGTTTTTAATTTCGACAATCATATTTTATAAAGTTTTAACTCACATTATCGCATATCTTACTAAAATAATAACTTTGATGTATTACCTGGGCTTATTATTTTATTAAAAACACACCAATCCACTAACTCACATTTAACCATTTTTATAATTCTTGGATATGTTACTAATTTTGACAATCATTTTTCATAAGTTTGACCCACAGTATCGCCCCCTTACTAAAATAAGAACTTTGACATATTGTCTGGGCTGATTATTACATTTCAAACACACCAAACAATGATCGCATTTTATCATTTTTCATATCTCCTGGATATGTTACTAATTTTGACAATCATTTTTCATAATTTTAACCCATATTATCTCCTCCCTTACTAAAATGATAACTTTGATATGATTCCTGGGCTGATTATTTCATTACAAACACATCAATCAATTCCGGGTATTGTCATATCTTATCCGATACCAGGTGACGCCGCATATTCTGCTATTATATTTCTTCCATGTATCTCATTCGATCCCGAGCAACACTGGGTATTCTGCTACTATATGTTTACAACCTATCTAATTTAATCTTGGGCGACGCTGGGTATTCTGCTCGTATATATTTGCTCTTATCTCATCCAATCCCGGGACTGACTGCATGTCCGCCATCCCAC
>NC_136490.1:85850910-86013410 GCF_053919585.1 Euprymna scolopes
ACTCGCGATAGAAAGGGCACACTCTCCAAAGCCTCAAATATGGCTCAAGCGCTAGCACATACAGCATTGGGGATAACAGACAACCTTGACGGATCAATCTTGTTAACATGAAGGACTTCGATCTCACCCCATTCACTTCCACCATAGCACCAGGGTTGGCATACAAGAGGCGAATCCAAGAGCGAAATTGGGGACCAAACCCTGCCGAGCGAAGAACAGCCCGTAGGTAACGATGGTCTATTCTGTCGAATGCTTTGGACTAATTTAAATTGATCAGTACTGTTTCTGTGTCGACTTTTTCTATGATCAAGCGTATCGTGTGCAAATTATCTTGAATCGTCCGGCCCTTAACAAAACAAGTCTGTTCGGGACTTATTAGACGGTGTAAGACAATCTGCAGATGATTTGCTAAGATCTTGGCCAAAATCTTTAACTCTGTGTTTAACATCGTTAAGGGCTGGAAATTACCTATCCCATCCCTTCCATTTTTATCTTTGTGTAACAATTTAATGATCCCCCTGGTAAAGTACTGAGGTATGCACCCGTTCCTAAACCAGGAGTACAGTCAGCAAAGGTATAAAAATGGACGACAGCCTCAAATACACCTCGTAGGGCAGATCATCAATCCCAGGGGTTTTGTCTAGCCCGACCTGTTTCAAGGCCTCAATGACTTCTCCCTCTTTTATGCTACCTTCACACCTTACCGCTTCGGTTGCCTCAAGGCAAGAAAAGTTGGCTAAATAGGTGTCAAACTGTTCAATAGTCAGACCGGGCTCCTTCGTAAAAAGACCCTGAAAATGAGTTCGAAAACCCTCCAAGATTCCGTCATTCGAAGTTACGGTTCGTCCGGCCGGCAATGTGACACTGGCGATGTGCCGATCTGCAGAACGTCGAAACTCCTCCGCATGCAATGACGCGGCCATATTTGTTGCCTCGTTTGGTGCTCTTTTTAACCTAGCCCTAACTAGTAATCCCTGGTCCTCCCTGTTATCCAAGGAGTCCAGTTCAGCCTTAACTATAGTATAGCTAGCACTATCCCCCTCCTCCACTATTCTTTCTAATCTATCTTCTAGTGCCGCTTTCGCTGCTCTAGAACTAAAGTTGAGCCGGCGACTAAAATCAGCAGCGAAGAACCTAATGACTTTTTTTAGGTTACCCCACCACTTATTCCCGATAATGGCCACTGTCAATTCCCTCTGTATTGTTAGTAGAAGCTGTTTCCGGAAGTCCTTCACATCGAACAACGACGTGTTGAACTTCCAGTAACTAGCCATCCTAGGTTTAACACTATCTAAGTTTACTCGAACCCGGACAAGCCTATGGTCCGAATAAACTATACTATGAAAACTTGGACAGTCTAAAAGCCCTAGGTCGACTCTCCTAACTAAGAACCGATCGATGTAACTCGAAAGTTGCACCGGATCAGAGCCGCGTCTACCTGTCCAAGTCCATGCTAAATTCCCGGGTTTTTCGTTTCAAAATTTATCGACAAAGTCTTGAAACGCTTTAGCATCCCGGTTCTGGTTAGTACCCCTTGTGGTATTAACCCCGCGATCTAACTTGGGATCTAGGACCGCGTTCCAGTCTCCCGTTAAAACTAACCGGCGAGACAAATTCATGAAGGGCTTGATTCGCCAAAAAAAGGAAACTCTAGCTCAGTATGGTTATTGGGCACATAAACTCCAATAAAACGAAATACAGTAACATCCAGAACGAGCAATCTTCCCTCCATGTCTGCATAAATAGGATCACACGATGCATCAAGAGTGCGCTTAACTAGCCAGGTAACCCCCCTTGCGTGGGTATCAAAATGTGCTGAGTAGAGCTGAAAGTCTCTAAGGAGCACATCCTGATAGTCACTTGGAATAAAGTGAGTTTCCTGTAAGCAACATATATCCACACCGAGGCGTTGAAGGTCACGAGCAACTCGAAGTTTACGAGAGGCGTCCCTCAACCCTCGGATATTCAACGTAGCTAATCTTAAGGCGGTCTTGGTTTACTTAGGGTTGAGAATCCTGACCAAACATAGACGGCAGCTGTCCCCATGGATCCTGTGGTCATCTCAGTGGTGATTGACCCGTCAGGGGACAGACCGCCGATGTCAAAAGGAAAGGTTAGTTTAATGGCCCTATTCAGTGATGGATGCATTTGATAGGGACCCGTCCAACGCATGATTCCTTCATTTTAAAATATCTTGGTCGTTGAAGAAAACGACTGGAGGAAACAAATTAAAGGCGCTATTTGCTTCCTCCATCATTGTCCAAACTCCACTGGCCTCCGCTCTGGGCCTTGGAGCTTTGAGGAAGTTTTCAGGGTTAGTGATATCTTTTTTTTTTATATTTTTTAAAGTTAGAGGTTTTTATAATTCTTGTTTTTATAAACCTTCATCATTGTCTCTCTTTCTGTTGTTATTTGGGCTTGGATTTGATTTCTCTGGGAACAGGGACTCGGGGAAGGGGACGGATATTTTATCCTTACGTTTTTCATCCAGGGATTCTTTTAATTTGAGGAGTTCTTTAAATTTATTCCCTCCGGGATCTTTGCTGGTACGTATTTCTATTTTTTGTTCTTTGGTTAGGAATTTTGCATAGGTTGGTGGTGATGACTTCTTGATTGGTACAGTTTTCCATTCATCTTTCACTGGTGATGCTGCTTCGGTGTTAAAAACTGCTTCAATCTCGTCAGGTGATCGTCTGGGAGGGTTAACTTCCTCTACTGTCTCTGGCATTTTAGATCCAGGTTGTGCGTCCGGCTCTAAGTGCAGTAATACCCGATTTTTTGAGTTTCTTGTCATTGTCTGCTTCTTGGGGCACGTATATGTTACGTGCCCCACTTCTCCGCATATCCAGCATTTCTCTTCTTGCGCTTCGATGTAGTAAGGTGTTTTATAGTATGTCTCCTTGTTTAAAAGGATGTCAAAAGACCAGACACCATTATATTGGTCGATGTTCACTCCTGTGATGTCTCCATATTGTAGAGGGTAGGCCGCTAAATATTCCCCTAGTATTACACCTGGGACTTCGAAAGTGGAAATGGTTGTACGTCTCCGTCCCAGGTATTCCATCCTCAGGATGTAGTGTGGAGTGATGATTTCGTTTTTGGAAAGCTTGATGCAGCCCTCTTCAGATTTGAAAAGGGCTGCCCAGGTGTTATAACCTTTCGTCTTTGTAATCCTCTCTGCCCTCATCCCTACAGTTGCAATTAATTTGGTAACAATGTCTTTGGTCGATCTGATAAGTTTTTTTGTTTTCCTGTCTATAACAAAAAGTGATATTGTCTTTTAAGCGAATTCATCCAATCTTAATTGTTCCACAGTAATGCCGTTTGTGGTGACATGCTCCATGCATTTCTTGGCTTCCTCAAGGAAAGATTCCACGTCGATCTTAACTGCCGGCGGCTTCTTCCAAACTGCATTTTCCACCTCTGGCTTTTCCTTGGAAGGCTCTGACGGCTCACAGCTGGCAGATGCCATGGCCGACGGGTAATAAGAAAAAAAATGGGAAGATCCGGCACTTAAGTAAGTAGCAACGGGAGAAGAAAAGAAAGAGGAATAACAAATTTAACAATAGATAACAATAATAATAACAATAATAACAATAATAACAATAACAATAATAATAACAATAATAACAATAATAATAACAATAATAACAATAATAATAACAATAATAATAATAATAACAACAATAATAATAATAATAACAATAATAATAATAATAACAACAATAATAATAATTATAACAATAATAATAATAATAATAACAACAATAATAACAGAATAAAGCACAATAGATAACGTATACCACCAAAAGACGAACTTATGGGGGAAGTTATTTATTTGCCGCCCACCTCAGCAAAATGTGGCACAAGGCCGGAAAGTGGGACTCCAGCAGGCTCCCCTAAAGGAGGGGCACTCCTGCAATTTTAAAAATTGCCTGAGTAACCCCGTCAGCATTCCCCGGTAGGGGCGCCTCAGGCAGTAAGCAATGAACTTACTCCACTGGAAAACCCAGTGGCAAGGCCTGGGAGGGTGGACCTCCTAGGTATTACCCAGGCGGCGTACCTCATTCAACAGGTGCTGGGCCGGTTCCCGGCCCCTCACCTGTTGGGCAGAGTGTCAAGTGACGAATCCTTGATGAGTACTACTACCCTGTCTTCCTGCAGTCGAAGCCGCTAGGAGACCTTCCCCATCAGACGAACTAATGGGGGTATGAGATGAATGGATTCGCCAATCATTTTTATAACCAACGGCTGTGCTAAAACAACCAATGAAAACCTTTCAAAATTATTATAAAAATTGTCGAATTTGGATTCAATCAGTTCGCCGTTTACTACGTCACGGACCACATTTAATTCTTGGCCACCATCTTGGTTACTGATCTGAACTACGCTGCCATCTTGGTTACTGATCTGAACTATGCTGCCATCTTTGTTCAACACAATATCTCAGAACTTAACAGGTTAATTACGCCACAGACCGCATTTGATTCTTGGCCGCCATCTTGGTTACTGATCTGAACTACGCCGCCATCTTTGTTCAACACAATGTCTTAAAACTTAACGGGTTATGCACCCAGCCACCGTCTTTTCTTTGACGGATCGGAATCTAAATTCGAATAGTGGCAGGTAAAATTTCTGGGATATCTAAGGATTCGAAAACTACACAATGTCATGCAATCTCCAACAGAGAATCCAAACGATCCCGAATTTTTCGAAAAGAATGCGACTGTTTTTGCAGAACTGATTCAATGTTTAGACGATAGAAGTCTGTCTCTGATTATAAGAGACGCATTGGATGATGGAAGGAAAGCATTGAACATATTAAGAGAACATTATTTATCGAAAGGGAAACCGAAAATGATATCCTTATATACAGAATTAATGTCTCTGAAACGTAACGAGGATGAAACGATTACCGACTACGTTATAAGGGCATAAACAACTGCTAATGCATTAAAACTCTCAGGTGAAATAATAAGCGATAGTTTGTTGATATCAATGACCCCCAAGGGATTTCCAGCCGATTTTAAACCATTTACAACTGTTATAACTCAGAAAGACAAACCCATAAATTTCAGCGAATTTAAAGTGGCATTGCGCAGTTACGAAGAGACTAATCGTATGCTCGTGGACAATAATAACTCCAGCAATATTATGAAGTTCAAAAATGCTTCTCGAAAACAGACACCACCAAATTACGCACCTCACCGCAACGTATTCTCCAAAAGTAATTTTCCTAAGAAAAAGAATAAAATTATCTGCTATAATTGTGGACGACCCAACCACAAAAGTTTCCAATGTCGATATAAACGCTCTAAAATAGACTCTGTAAAAAACGTAGAGAACTTTGAGGAAGAACATACATTTCTATTCACATGTAACTTTAACAATACCACAAACGGTAAAAATCTCCTTGTAGACTGTGGTGCTACAGCGCACGTTATCACCAAGGAATCTGATTTTATTAATTTTGATTCAAACTTTAATCCTCAAAGTCATTTTGTCGAACTTGCCGACGGTAGTCAAATAAATGATATAGTCTTGAAAAGAGGCGATGCTAAAATATCCCTAAAAAATAATAAAGGCGAAATCTGTAACTGTATTCTAAAAAATGCTCTGTTCATACCTACATTTAAGCAAGACATATTTTCCGTGCAGGCTGCAATTAAACAAGGCACAAATATACAATTTGGCCAAAATACATCAAAATTGATATACCCCAATAGAACTGTATTTGACATTAAAGAAAATGGCCGACTATATTATTTAAAAAGTATTGTTCCCTCAAAAACTGCCTGTCACGACTTGGAAACCTGGCATAAAATTCTAGGACACTGATATTAAAAAATTACCAAATGTAGTCGAAGGCATGAAAATAATACCTTCAGACGATCTCCCTAATTGTGATGTGTGTGCACAGGGGGAAATGACAAAAGATATAAGCCAAACGCCAGATAAAAAAGCTACGAAAATTATCTCACTTGTGCATTGTGACTTAGCAGGTTCGATCAGCCCGATGGGGAGAAACAATCTATGGTACGTTTTGAAGTTTATTGATGATTTTTCCGGTTTAATTATGGTTTATTTTCTAAAAAACAAATCCGACACTATCCTCGCCACTAAGAAATATTTAGCTGATGTTGCCCCGTACGGTTCAGTAAAATATATTCGCTCAGACAATGGGACTGAATTTGCTAGTAAAGACTTTGAACTTCTATTAATTAACCACCGTATTAAACACGAGAAATCGGCGCCGTACTCCCACTTCCAAAATGGCACCGGTGAAAGGGCATGGCAAACCCTTTTTGAGATGACAAGATGTCTACTTATCGAATCGAAATTAGCGCATACTTTATGGACATACGCTTTAATGGCAGCAGCATATATCAGAAATAGATCGTTCAATAAGAGGCTAGGAAAAACGCCGTATGAAGCGCTTTGCGGTGTAAAACCTAAAATAAACAGAATGCATCTATTTGGTTCTGATTGTTTTGCATTTATAGAAAACACCAGTAAACTAAATACTAAAAGCGAAAAAAGTACTTTAGTAGGTTACAATAAAAATAGCCCGGCATACTTAATCTACTTTGCAGCTCAAAATGCCATAAAAAGGGTTAGATGTGTAAAATTCAACGATACATTAAATTTAAAAAATGGCGATCCAGTGGATGAAAAACGTGAAATATTGCCTAGCATCTTAATCGATCACAATGAAAATATTAATAACGACAACAATTACAGTACTTCTGACGAAAATAGTAACCAGACACGTCGATACCCAATAAGGGAGCGAAAAGACCAGAGTTCTTACAAATTGAAAAGATACAAGATTACGCTGTCGATTACTGTTATTCATTGAACAGTGCACCGGAAAGTTATAATGAGGCGATTAATTCAGAAAATCACCAAGAATGGGCGCAAGCTATGGTATCCGAATTGAAAGCTTTATCTGAAAATAACACATACGAAATAGTGACAAAACCAACAGATAAAAATATAATTTGTTCACGCTGGGTTTTTTCCAAAAAAAAAAATCACAGCTTCTGGCAGTGAAACTTTTAAAGCAAGATTTGTCGCAAAAGGTTTCTCACAAGTTTCTGGAGTGGAATATTTTGCAACATTTTCACCAACGACAAATTTAACGACAATTAGAATTTTATTACAACTTGCCACTCAATACAATTGAAAAATACATAAAATGGATGTAAAAAATGCTTATTTAAATGCTCCGATTGTCTGTGAAATCTACATTTACCCTCCAGAGGGATTTAAAATGAAAAATAAAAATTGGGTGTGGAAATTAAATAAATCGTTATATGGACTAAAACAAAGTGCACATAATTGGAATTTAACACTCCATAATTATTTAATAGAACAGGAATTCAAACAATGTTCTGTAGACGCGTGCATGTATACCAAAAATGTAGGTAATAAATTGTTAATTTTGGTTTTTTGGGTTGACGATATATTACTCGCTTCAAACTGTGACAACACTTTAAAAGATGTTAAAAATGAATTAAATAAAAAATTTAAAATGGCCGATCTTGGACGACTGTTGTTATATTCCTAAATACTTAGGAAATAAAGACAAACGTGAGTTACACCGAGTGGTATGTGTAATGGGGTTTATTTATAATACAGAAACGTAAGGCTGCTCGCCTAAGGTAAATAGAAGTACATAGTAACAAGTATGGGGAAGAAAGTCTGATAATCAACACGTAAGACTATCCGTCTTACTGCGACTGCTTGTCTGCCGCTGTCTGCCGCTGTCTGCCAAACAGTCCAATATATATATACAGTTTGTAACCGGTGTATAGCCAGTTATGTTCCTTCACAACACCTCCCCCTGAAGCTGAAATCTTCATGATTTTAGCTTAAATACCTCTTCCTTTTAGGGTCAGGGCTTAATCTCCTGGTAACTTTTCTCTTTCTTGCGCTTTTCCTTCTGGTCAGCGTTACCCGGGGTAAAGGTTTCTGTCCAGCCCGTATGGTCGGTTCAGGCGAAATATTCATTGTTTGCGGTACACACGCTGGTTTTGGTTTTATCAAAAATATCGCACAATGTTTCCATTGGTGTCTCTTCCACATTTGGAGACAGTCTGGGACGTATTTGATTTCTGTGTCTTTTGCAGACAAAACTTAATCCTTGGATGGTATAGACCATGCTCCCAATCTTTTTTTTGATAATACCTTCAACCCACTGATTTCGTCCATTTTGAAAATTTTTGAAATATACATTTTCACCTGGGGAGAAGCACTTGGTATTAAGGTTTTCTTTTTTGAAAACTTTCTTTTTCTCTGGTAGCAGCCTATCGAAGACAGATCTTATCTTTCTTGCAAACATTAGCTCAGCCGGGGAAGAATTGACATTATTATTAGGATTTGGTGTCACCCTGTAAATTGCTAAAAATGTTTGAATACATTGTTCGTCTGTGTCCGTAGTAAGATTTTTCTTAAGTGCCCTTTTAAACGTATCTACAAATTTTTCGGCCAACCCATTCGATCGTGGATGGTACACAGGTGTTGTCATATGTAGAATATTTAGTGAGTCACAGAATTCTTTGAATTCATGAGCAGTAAATGCTGTTCCATTATCGCTCACTAGGGTTTTTGGCACTCCAAAACGGCTAAAAATTTCATTAAGCGCACTCACAGTGTTTTTTGCTGTTGGATGTCTAAACTTAAATATTTCTGGCCATTTTGAAAAAGAATCTACAATAATCAAGTAAAAATAACCATTTATAGGTCCCGCATAATCAATATGCAGACGTGACCAGGGTAGGTCCGTCTTTGGCCATGGCGTCGTTTTTACTGGAGGATCTCGAGCTGCTAATTGACATCCTCTGCATGTCTTGACACATTTTTCAACTTCCTTGTCCATACCAGGCCAGTACACATATCCTCTCATAAGGGATTTCATTCTCGAAATGCCCGGATGACCTGTATGAAATTCCTTCAGAATTTTCCTCTGTAACGTTAGTGGAATTACGATCCTCTCACCATACATGAGCACATCTTCACAGATGGAAAAAGGCGTTGTTTGATCTACCTTTTTATTTTTTTTTATCCATCCCAATTGATTTTTCATTTTCTTAATGAAAATGTCATTTACTGCCTCTTTTTTTATTTTTTCGAAAGTTACCGGAAGTTCACGTATCATATTACACATTGAACTTGTACATTCACTTTCGTCTTTAAGCGCAGCAATTACCGTTTCTTCGAAACTTTCGCTTCTTTTAGGGATCAACCGTGATAATGCATCTGCGTGTCCTAACTTTTTTGAGGATACATGTTCCATCTTAAACTGATAGTTTAAGAGGGTTACAGCCCATCGCTGTAATCGATTCGCAGTATGTGTGGGAATGCCTTTCTTTGATCCAAATATGGTAAGTAGGGGTTTATGGTCGGTTTGCAAAATAAAAGATCGTCCATGGAGAAATCGATTGTACTTTGTAATTCCAAATATTATCGACAGCGCCTCTTTTTCAATTTGGCTGTAATTTTTCTCCGCTGCAACCAACGTTCTTGAAGCATGGGCGATAGCTTTTGTCCTACCATCCTCATACTTGTGAAGTAATACAGCGCCAACACCGTAATCACTGGCGTCCGTTGCTAGTATTAGTTCCTTTTCTGGATTGAAATGTGCCAATGCTAAGTCTGACAGTAGACATCCTTTGATATTTTGGAAAGCAGATTCACATTCCTTATTCCAGTTCCATTTAACACCCTTTTTCAGTAACTCGTTAAGAGGAGCTCTTAAATTATGTATGTTAGGGATGTAAATTGCATAGTATTGAACTAATCCCAAAAACGATTTTAATTTTGTCACTGAATCTGGAGCAGGCATCTTTTCAATTGCTTCAGTCCTTTGTGGATCCGGTCTTCGACCCTCTTTGTCGATTATTTGACCTAGATATTTAATTTTTTTCATAAAAAAATCGCATTTTTCTGGGCTCAATTTAAAACCAAATTCCTGTATTCTTTTGAATACTTCTTTTAC
The DNA here is from genome assembly GCF_053919585.1 of Euprymna scolopes. Classification (NCBI taxonomy): domain Eukaryota; kingdom Metazoa; phylum Mollusca; class Cephalopoda; order Sepiida; family Sepiolidae; genus Euprymna; species Euprymna scolopes. The sequence goes on from NC_136490.1 coordinate 85,860,911, forward strand.
ATGCTTCTTATGATCTTGCAAATTTTCACTTTTAATTAGGATATCGTCAAGGTAGGCCATTGAAAATTCCAACCCTGCCAGCATCGTGTCCATAATTTGCTGGAAAATAGCAGGAGCAACCTTTAATCCAAAAGGAAGCCTCTTTAGCTTAAAAATGCCCTTATGAGTATTTATGCCTAAGTATTTGGAGCATTCATCGCTGATCTTAATTTGCAAGTAAGCATCTGAGAGGTCTATCTTAGAAAAAATTTTTCCTCCGTTAAGCTTAGAGAACAGATCTTCTGCGGACGGAAGGGGATAATTATGGTCCAATAGACAGTCATTTAAACCCGTTGAAAAATCTCCACAGACCCTTATTCTGTTATTTTTTTTCTTTACATACACGGTTGGACTTGCCCAATCTGTGTGGTTAACTTTTTCAATGACTTCCAGTTGTTGAAGTCTATCCAACTCTTTTTCGATTGCGTCCATCGCTGAAAAAGGCACATTCCTTTTAGGTTTGAATACTGGAGTGGCATTTTTCTTTAATTCAAATTTTGCCTCTGTCTTAATACAGAGTCCTAGTCCTTCGGCAAAAACATTGGGAAATTCAGTTTTCAAATCCTTCAGGAAGTCTTCCCTTTGGTTTGCTTTTTCTGCAGTTAAAACGTTACAAAACGAATTTATGGGTTTCTCCCATAAATTAAACAGGACAATCCAATCTACCCCAAACAGGCATGTATTCTTTCCTGGTACGACGTACACTTTGGATTTATGAGTCTGGTTAGCGAATGTCACTTTGCATTTTAATTCTCCCTTGAACTCTAATCTTTTGCCGCACACACTTCTCGCCGTCTTTCTGGTTTTCGTTAATTCAGGTCGACCTATCCTTTTCCATATATCTTCATTTATAATACTAATATCTGCACCGCTATCCAGAAGCAATGTAACCAGATGTCCATTTATCCGAACATCAACATATTTCCGTCTTTCGCAGCTTTTTTCTTTATTCATGCGAAGCGTATTTACATTATCGGTCCCTTGTCTTTTCTTCTGGGCACAGTATGTTCCCTTGTGACCTCTGAGACCACATTCATAACATATTTTGTTCCTAAACCAGCAGGTCTTATTGTTGTGTCTTAAACTACCACAACATTTACACTTTAGCTTTGGGTCTTTGTATCCTTTAAGGATCCTGTGTTCTTGGAACCTGGACTTTCTTGTGGTCCCTTGCCTTTTTACTTGCTGCACCTTAAAAATATTTTTCTCTTCAATGCGAGTGTTGTCTTTCTTTATGTTAATCAGACGTTGACACTCTTCAGTGACTTTTTGCAATGTTATGTTAGGATCCGCCTCCATAATTGTTAGGATCCGTGAACGTATATCTTTGTCCCTTGGTGCTGTGAGACCTTGTACAAAGATTAAACATTTAAATTGGTCTGCGGAAATTTCATTCAATTTAAATGATTCGCATAAACAGTTCACAGTGCAAGCATATTCTAGATAGTCTTCAGCTTCTGCCTTCTGAATGTTCAAACATTTGTATCTAGAGTGAAATAGGCTATCCCTTTTATCAAATATTTTCGACAAGGTACTAATTGTTTCCTCGAACGAAACCTCCTCCGGTTTTTTTGGTAGAATTAGATTTGCATACTTGGTGTTTTCATCAGTACCCAGTTTTTGTAGTAGCAGGGTAACTTTTTCCTCATCGGTCCAGTCTAAACATCTTTTCGTAAAAATTGTTTCGTATCTTCTGTAGTATGCAGGGAAAGTAACACCAGTATCCGGGGAGTAACGAAATTCCGTTAGTGAATTTGAAATACCCTCGGCAGAAAAATTAGTCTTCTTCCCGGTCGACGTTAGAATTAGCTTTTCTAAATTCTTTTGCTGTGTCGACATTTGTCGTTGTAGTATGTTTGTTTGCTCTTGTTGTGCCTCTAAAGTTTTTTGTGTTCTTTCTTGTTGTTGTTGCAGCTGTTGCTGTAGCTGTTGTTGTTGAATTTGTTGTTGTTGTTGTTGTTGTTGCGCTAAAAATTGTTGAGTCATTTTTGTCTGTTCCTGGATGCTAAGGGCTAGAGCCTTAGTTAACTCTGCTAATTGTTCCATGTTAGCTTCTAGTACAAAAATGTCTTTTCGAATTCTACACAATAATTCCAAAGAAAAATCGTAAATTTACGTATATCGTAAATTAGTAGCAATATGCAGACACAACACGTTTCAACAAAGTTCATCCATAGTAATTCAACAGGCTTTGTAAAATAATTCTTTTTTTTTTTTTTTTTTTTTTCTTTTCAACAACGTAAGTTCATACACAAAATATTTCTTACTTCCCACGACAAATAGTTCCAATTATTTATATAAAGGCAATAACAAACAATTAATTTTCCAAAAAAAAAATATATGGCTGCCGTTCCCACGTGGCATAAAATGGTACAATAGTCGTTGTATTTATATTTTTTCTTTCGAAACTCGTAATCCTTTAGTGTAGTTTCGAATTCAACTTGCGACCATTTTTTTTTTTTTTTTTTTTTTTTTTACTTGTCAAAATAAATATAAATTCCACTTTACCTTGAACATGTTTCTATAATTTCTTGTGAGTTCTTTACGAAGAAAAATCCGTACTTTTCGCTACTTTAGGTAGAAAAAATTTTTAAATTCATTGACGCACGTGGTCAAAAATCCTTGTGTAGTTTGTTTTTTTCGTAAAACAAAAAATCCTTGCATTGTACACAGTCCTTGGTACGGTAATTTATCTCTGTTAAGAGAAAGAACATCCTTTCGTCGCCATTGTTATATTTCTAAATACTTAGGAAATAAAGACAAACGTGAGTTACACCGAGTGGTATGTGTAATGGGGTTTATTTATAATACAGAAACGTAAGGCTGCTCGCCTAAGGTAAATAGAAGTACATAGTAACAAGTATGGGGAAGAAAGTCTGATAATCAACACGTAAGACTATCCGTCTTACTGCGACTGCTTGTCTGCCGCTGTCTGCCGCTGTCTGCCAAACAGTCCAATATATATATACAGTTTGTAACCGGTGTATAGCCAGTTATGTTCCTTCACAACAACTGTCATGGTTCCTCGGTATAAAATTTACCTGTGAAAATGGAACTATAACTATGAACCAATCACGATACATTGAAAAAATTCTGCTCAAGTTCGGAATGCAAGATTGTAAGCCACGTTCAACTCGCATCGAAATGGACATAAATAAAAATATCGGGACCGAAACAAAATTCATAGATAACCGAATATACAGGGAAATGGTAGGGAGCCTCATCTACTTGATGACCGCAACAAGGCCTGACATATGTTACACTGTAACAAAGCTATATCAAAACTTATTGAAACCGACAATTAAAGACCTTAATCATGCAAAACAAATCCTTCGTTACCTAAAAGGAACCAACGGACAATCTTTAAGATTTAAAAAATCTACATATCCTCTAAATTTAGAAGGCTTTTCGGATTAAGATTGGGCTAACTCTGAGGATAGAAAGAGTATAGCAAGGTATTGTTTTAGACTGTCAAAGATTGGACTTATGATCTCTTGGAAAACTAAAAAGCAACAAATTGTTGCCCTTTCTACTTGTGAAGCAGAATATGTGGCTCTTACTCATTCCGCGCAGGAGGCAATTTTTCTGAACACCCTTCTAAAATCTATTTTAAAACCAGATCTAAGTAAAAAACCTATAGTAATTCATTGTGATAATCAGAGCAGTATCTTATTAGCAAATAATTCTATGATTCACCAATGGTCGAAGCATATTGATATCAGATATCATTTTATAAGGGATGAAATAAGGAAAAAATCTATTACTCTTACTTATGTGACGTCTGAGAATAATATAGCCGACATTTTCACTAAACCTATAAAAAGAATAAAATTAAGACATTTTATAACCGAACTTTGTGGAATCTAATTATGAATAAATCTCTTTTCAGAAACCCAAAAGGAGAAGCATGAACAGTCAAAATCACACTAAAAAAAAAAATTTGTAAATTGTCCCGGGCACGACGTTAAACTGTGACCATTTCTAATTTACTAACCAAATTAATCAACTTATACCTAACATAATGTTTCCAGTTTTTGTTACAAAAAAAGAAAAAGCCACTTGTTAAAACCCTTTTGTAAACTTCCTATTTGTCAAATAGTTCTTTTTGTATCTCTTTTTTTTTTTGAGCAAACATTTGTTAAAACAAAACAAAAATGTATATTTGTGCATTTTTGTGCATATGTTTATATGTATTTTAAAAGTATTCTATTTGTATGTTTATATATATTTGAAAAGTGTTTATTTTTATATGTAAAAAAAAATGGCTTCTTTTTGCACACTATACCAATATATTAATAATTCTTTTTGACCAATGAGAATAAAGACAAATTCCCCCAAAACCAGAAGAAAAAAAAAAATTTTATTGGTTTATTTTTCTTTGTTCATTTATTTTTTTTCTTTTTTATTTGTTTATTTTTCTTTCCTTTTCTCAAGTGAAACTAAAATTGAATCCGAAAGGATTTTCCATTATATCAAAAAAGGGGGTGTGTAAAATGTTTTTGACTCATAATGGGGGTAGTTATTTATTTGCCGCCCACCTCGGCAAAATGTGGCACAAGGCCGGAAAGTGGGGATCCAGCAGGCTCCCCTAAAGGAAGGGCACTCCTGCAATTTTAAAAATTGCCTGAGTAACCCCATCGGCATTCCCCGGTAGGGGCGCCTCAGGCAGTAAGCAATGAACTTACTCCACCGGAAAACCCAGTGGCAAGGCCTGGGAGGGTGGACCTCCTAGGTATTACCCAGGCGGCATACCTCAGTTCAACAGGTGCTGGGCCGGTTCCCGGCCCCTCACCTGTTGGGCTGAGTGTCAAGTGATGAATCCTTGACGAGTACTACTACCCTGTCTCCCTGCAGCTGAAGCTGCTAGGAGACCTTCCCCATCAGACGAACTAATGGGGGTATGAGATCATTTTTATAACCAACGGCTGTGCTAAAACAACCAATGAAAACCTTTCAAAATTATTATAAAAATTGTTGAATTTTAGATTTAATCAGTTCGCAGTTTACTACGTCACGGACCACATTTAATTCTTGGCCACCATCTTGGTTACTGATCTGGACTACGCCGCCATCTTGGTTACTGATCTGAACTACGCCGCCATCTTTGTTCAACACAATATCTCAGAACTTAACAGGTTAACTACGCCACAGACTGCATTTGATTCTTGGCCGCCATCTTGGTTACTGATCTGAACTACGCCGCCATCTTTGTTCAACACAATGTCTCAAAACTTTACAAGTGTTTTCTAAAGAGTGTTTATTTTTACTTACTATTGATGTGATCAAACTGAAAAGAGTGACCAAATGGTCTATTACTCCACATAAACACTATTATATTCTACTATTTGTGACCAAGTTGGTCGCTACTTAAATGTAACATAACAATTGATTGCATCATAATTCTAAAACCTCCGATGGAGACAGATGTAATTTAAGTGTGAGTAAAGAGACCCACTTAAATTTACTAGATAAATGTAGTGTTACCAATAAAAACAGTTATACAAATTGGAATGAAATAAAAGGTTAAAATGGCAATTGAATTGAACACCTTCAGCAGCCATATAAATCTTAGCAAATCTTCTGCTTTTTCAGATGTTGATGATTATGTCACCTCACTGAGGTTTGTGTCATCATCATTGTAGGTGTTCTAACCAAATTCAATAAGTCTTTCATTTCTATACAGTCTGTGGTATGCATTTAGCCGTCTGTAAAAATTAAGAACCATCATCCAAATGAAGGAACAATTCTGTGCCATTAGCAATCAACAATTTATATTATTTAAGTTGATATTTTTGGGACAATTATTTTATAACAATTAATGATAATAGTGAACAAGTGGGACAACAGAGGTAAAATTCTAATCTTCCTCAGCTAAACAAGAATGACAGTAACCATTGTCCAAATTTATAGCCCCACTCTCTTTCAGTAGTTATCCTGACTCCTACTTCCTCATATCCAGTGACTTATAAAGACGTTATCTTCTGCATTCAATTATCTCACTCCTAAATTTCCACTACCTCTCGGAATTCCAGCTGGCATCAAAGAAAATAAGGAAATGCTATAACGTCAGCATTAGATTGTATCTTCAACATTAAAAAATATACCAGTGATGTGCAATTATTTGAATTGCCTTTTCTCAAAAGAATCCTTAATCGTTTCATGGATGGTCGCTTCTAGGTGACATCAAAAGCTGGGATATAGTTTTCTCTTCCACGTCCATAATGTTCCAAAGAGAAACATTTCACTCAGTTCTGAAAAAAAAAACATTACCTTCTTTTTTTTTCTTTTCCTTCATTTTAAACAATGTATTTTGCCCGTTAAGAGGTCTTGTTGTCATTTCATGATATTTTCCCTTTGCATTGGCTTGTAGTTCATCTGAATAATTAAATTATACAAAACCATACATATACTACCATTTTGTTTGTTTAAAAGTATTAATCAAGTTAATTTGTAAATTCTAGTAATATCTATTGACTTTATCTAATGTTCATTTTCCTTTTTTCTTTTTTATCATAATTTTCATTTTCTTTAAATTCTTCTCTGTGTTTTTTCCATGTCTTTACTTACTGGAACGTCCTTACATCTTTGCAACAATATGACTTTTTTTTATAAACAATATGACTTTTTTTATTTTATAAACAAGCTTAGAATAATATTTGTTGACACATTTTACTCTTTCTTTTAAAACATCCTAATTAATTTAACTTAACTAATCACCAAATATAAAATACCCTATCGTGTTGCATGTTAATCTTGCATAGAAAATTGCTTCCCCATGTTATAAGATGACTTCAATAAGTTTCCAGACTTTTTTGTACATGCATTTAAAATTGTTGTAGACTCTTGAAAATTCAGTATGTTATTGCTATACATCTTATGAGGTGATTGACCAATTTTTACGATTTCAGGTTCAAATGAACAGCTACAGCAGGAATTGGAATACACCCTACTAAAGCCTGATTGTCACAGCTAGTGAATTTTAAAAATGAAATCTGGACGTGAGAAGAAGGCTATGCAATAAAATTCTGTTTTAAACTCGGAAAAAATGCCACAGAAACGTATGGAATGCTTCAGGCTGTTTTGGACCATCTTGCATGAATCGAGCATCAGTTTTTGAAAGGCATAAGAGATTCAAGGAATGAGAGGTGAGGAAAGAGTTGATTGGCCAAATAAAGAATTTCATGGATAGGACCGTTGCATATCCATAGAGATAATAAGTGCACAGTTTAATGTCAGTGTGCAAGTTGTACACACAATTATTCACGAGGAAGATTTGTGTAAAGTTTGTCCCAAGGGTGCTTACAGAAGATCAGAAAGAAAGACATTATCACGACAGCAGGGAGATGGTCAAGCTGATCAATTCAGATCCCGCAGTTCTCGATGCTCTGGTGACCTGTGATGATAGCTGGATCTACTGCTATGACCCAGAGCCCAAGAGACAGAGTTCTCAGTGGAAGCATGTTGACTCTCTCCAAGAAAGCCAGACAGAGTAAATCGACCCAGAAACTTATGATGATCCCTGATCCCTTTTTTTCCTTTTTTTTTTTTTTTTGACAGCACGGGCATGATTTACATGCACTGGGTTCCACTGGACAGCCAGTCAACGAGGAATACTCTGTTGAGGTTTTAAGGGAGTTTAGGAAGAGATTCCATCAGAAAAGACCAACACTCTTCAAATAGGATTAGTAGCATTTCCACCATGACAATGCACCAGTCCACAACTCCATCTTTGTCACAGATAATTGGATTAAGATGGGCATCAAGACCGTTCCTCATCCACCCTATAGTCTAGACTTTGCCCTTGTAACTTTTGGTTATTGCCTAAGCTCAAGAAAAACCTTAGAGGCTGTCATTAAGAGACAATTGAGGAGATGAAAGAGGCTGTGATGTCGATCATTGACACGCTCACACAAATGGACTTCCATGTGGCCTTCCAGAAGTTGTTGGAATGGTACAACAAGTGAATTGCAGCCGAAGGAGATTACTTTGAAGGGGACTACAGTCTCATGTGTATACTATCAATAAAAGTGCCGATATGAAAAAAGTCTGGAAACTTATCTAAGTTTTAAAAAAATCAATCAACAAAGTTAAAAGAAATTAAATTAATATTTTAGAAAGTGATGAAGAATTTAATGCCTTCTCTAGCTTCATAAAACTCGTAAAAATATGCAATCACAGTATGCCATTATTCGTATCAGTAATAATTGCTATATTGTATTATCACATGATTTATATATATATATATATATATATATATATATATAAACATATATATATATATATATATATATATATATATATATATATATATATATATATATATATATATATGTTTTCAGATTTATTCTAACATTGAGAGCATAATAGATATATGAAAATAAGCTGTTGGTAAATGTGAAATCTGATGAGTAACAACACATGCCAAAACTGTATTTTCATTAAATGATAAAACAAAAAACAGATTAATGTTTATGATATGAAAGTTCCTAAACATTGCAAGTTATTTTTTTATTTAAATTAACTCCTCAGCCAAAAACTAATAAGATAATTATGATGCTAAATTCGACTTTATTCATCAACATAATCTCTTTCTACAGTGATACTCTGATTCCAACACTTCTCTAACTATGAAAAATTTCTCTTTGGCCTCAAAATACACCTCAATTTCCAATATCTCTTCTTCATTAGAGCATTATTTTGAAGTCTAAAAACAGCCAGTAGTCGATGGGAGTAAATATGAAGAATAGGGGGGTGGGTGTAGAAGCTATTTGAAATGCAATTAGTGTAGTTTTGCCATCATTGCATGGTAAATTGTCTTTGTGAAAGAGCACAATTTCTACTTCATTTGAGGCCATTTTTTTAGCGATTTCTCCTTCAACCATATTAATAATGCTATATAATTTCACGATTGATGATCCTTCCTTTCTTAATAAACAAATATCACGCACATCTAAAAATATGGAGACTAAAACCATGTCTGCTGACACTTGTATCTTTGGTTACTTTGGAAACTTTCACCAACTGCTGTCTAATCAGTTGAATTCTAATTTGACTCAGATGGATCCCTGTTTAATCATTGTCACATATTAATGCATTCGTTTTTGCTGTGTTGAAACAATTGCAAACAATGTTCTGAAGCATTGGAACATTGTTGCTGTTTTTGATCGATTATGAGCAAACGCAGCACCCACTTTGAACAGCGCTTTTTTATTAACAAATATTCATGCAAAATAGTGAATAAACTGCTTCCTGATACATTTGTGAGGAAGTAACCAATGAAATTGCTTATGCCAGGCAACGCCAAGTTACCTTGCCATGTAATATAAAGTGCGATAGTTACAGATTTATTCAGTTTAATTTACTTTCATTTGCAGTTTAGTAGAGTTGAAGGTTTTATAAAAACTGCTATGTTGCCTTTGCCGAGAAAATTGCTTTTCGCCTGAAGGAGGAAAAATACTTTTTGTCCTATTCATCTAAAAACATTTAAGCACTGTCCATTAAACTCAGCGAGTCGAAGTTAGAACACAAACCCAGTCCAAAAGCACAGTGATATTATCCCCACTCTTCACGCAACCAGTGAAAAACTTTTCGTTATTAAACTAAAAGCTTCATGGAAATATATATACTTATTTTATAATTAAAAATATTTGTTTGAGTTATCAATACCTTGCTTATCTATTATTAACGTACTTCACATCCTGCAATCGACAACTAATTCTCAATTCTTCTTGAAAAATTTTCTTACACATTAGAGACGCTTTGACGCCACCAGTTTCTTTTTGAGAAGTGAAATCTTTTTCAATACTAACAACCTAATTTTTGCGAATTGATAGTTTTATTAAAACATGTAAATGTTTTGTAAATAATATAACTCGTTTATTTTTTATTATTGTTTTGACCTTGTTTTCAAATTGTGTGATACCATCTCTCTGCACAACATCAATTTATTAAAGTTTTGTAAATAGATATAAATCTTGGTCACAAATAAATAATATAACTTGTCTTTTTTGTTTTATTATTATTATTATTATTATTATTATTATTATTATTATTATTTCTAACAAAAATATAAATTCGTGAAAATCCGTTCAAAAATTAAAACATTTTGTAAATATATAAATGTACTCTGTGTCACAAAAATCCACTCGAAAATTTAAAAGTCTTTTAAATCCATAAATGCACTCCATAAAAATCAATATTTATCATGAATAAATAATATAACTCGTTTTTATTATTATTTTTAATAAAAACATCAATCCAAACTTTAATTAAAAATTCACTCTTGTTATTTACAGAGGTGATGTAAGTGCGAAAGTCAAGGTAAACTTGTGTCAACCGGTATGAGTCCTTTTTTTGTTCTTTTGTTTTTTGGGGTTTTTTGTTTGTTTGTTTTTTTGCATTGAAGTCGGTTGGGATCCGTATTCCATACCTCACCCCATTATTGATTACATAGAGGTACATAAGACGTTATATTTGTTGCTCATGTACCAAGGTTCCCACATACAAAGTACAGGAAAATCTGAGAGAGTTCAGGAATGGCTGGCCACCATTCAAAAAAAGGATAATTTTCAGACTAGAGAATAAAGAATTCGTCCTATTAACCTATGAGGGAGTGAAGATCAGTCGTTAAATTTATAGGAGTCCTGTATGGAGAAAACCCAGGGCTGACTTGGACTCAACTCTTGGAACAGCTTATAATGTTAATCAGTGATTAAGGCTCTCTTGAACATAAAGACACTAGAGTTTACAGAGAAAGGGAGTCTTAAAATTTTGGGGAACAAGTAAGGGGCAATAAGAATCATCAGGTCTCCATAGATGGCAAAGGAGGTCAGTTTCAGGTCCAGAATTAAGTTGAAGGGAGTTCCTAGGAGGATCAGAAGATATTCCAAGCATGAACATTTTTTCTAGGATTATTCTAGGTCCATCCACTGTGAGTGAAAGCCAATGCATTGGACATAACAAGGTTCAAAGCAGAGGCTGAAAGATTGTTTGAATAATTGGAAAATTTGATGTGGTCAGTTTGGACATAGCACAGAGTAGATAACTTTGGATTGGAATGACGACCCCGAGCATGACTCCCGGCTCTAGGATTAAAACCTCTGGAAAATGACAGTGGGTCACAAAGTTAAAAGTTAGGTGGCTCAACTGCACACTCTTGGATCAGTGCAGAAAGGTCATTCTTTTATGAACTGAGAGTTACAGAAATGATGGTGCTATGGGAGAGCAAGCCATGTGAGGAGTTTTTGTTCTTGAAAGTTCCAAGGATTGGGACTCTTAAGAGAGACAAAGTTTCAGCTATGCTCTACAGAGAAGGAATTTTGAGGCAATTAAAAATAAAGGAAGATGAGATGATGACTTTCAGGACAGACTTTTTCTCCAAGCACCTAGAGAGTGAAGAGATAAATGTGTGTTTAGAATCCGAACAAAGAGAAAAAGACAAGAGAAAAAGATGTTAATGGAGGAGAACAAGCTTACCTGTGAAGTGCCAGCAGGGTGAATCCTGGTAAAGGTTTTAATGAATACTAGGACATTAGTACCTCTAATACAGTCGGGGATATGCTGACAGTTGCAGACTAAGCAAAGATTGTGTCCACCTGACTTGGTAGTGAGTCAGACTGATGGTAACAAGGTGAGAATTGAGAGAATCATTACCGATGCAAAAGACTGATGATAACGAGGTGAGAATTGAGAGAATCATTACCGATGCAAAAGACTGATGGTAACAAGGTGAGAATTGAGAGAATCATTACCGATGCAAAAGACTGATGGTAACGAGGTGAGAATTGAGAGAATCATTACCGTGCAAAAGACTGATGGTAACGAGGTGAGAATTTAGAGAATCATTACCGATGCAAAAGACTGATGGTAACGAGGTGAGAACCGAGAGAATCATTACCGATGCAAAAGACTGATGGTAACGAGGTGAGAATTTAGAGAATCATTATTGATGCAAAAGACTGATGGTAATGAGGTGAGAATCGAGAGAATCATTACCGATGCAAAAGACTGATGGTAACGAGGTGAGAATTGAGAGAATCATTACCGATGCAAAAGACTGATGGTAATGAGGTGAGAATCGAGAGAATCATTACCGATGCAAAAGACTGATGGTAACGAGGTGAGAATTTAGAGAATCATTACTGATGCAAAAGACTGATGGTAATGAGGTGAGAATCGAGAGAATCATTACCGATGCAAAAGACTGATGGTAACGAGGTGAGAATCGAGAGAATCATTACCGATGCAAAAGACTGATGGTAATGAGGTGAGAATCGAGAGAATCATTACCGATGCAAAAGACTGATGGTAATGAGGTGAGAATCGAGAGAATCATTACCGATGCAAAAGACTGATGGTAACGAGGTGAGAATTTAGAGAATCATTACTGATGCAAAAGACTGATGGTAACGAGGTGAGAATTGAGAGAATCATTACCGATGCAAAAGACTGATGGTAACGAGGTGAGAATTGAGAGAATCATTACCGTGCAAAAGACTGATGGTAACGAGGTGAGAATTGAGAGAATCATTACCGATGCAAAAGACTGATGGTAACAAGGTGAGAACCGAGAGAATCATTACCGATGCAAAAGACTGATGGTAACGAGGTGAGAATTTAGAGAATCATTACTGATGCAAAAGACTGATGGTAATGAGGTGAGAATCGAGAGAATCATTACCGATGCAAAAGACTGATGGTAACGAGGTGAGAATCGAGAGAATCATTACCAATGCAAAAGACTGATGGTAATGAGGTGAGAATCCAGAGAATCATTACCGATGCAAAAGACTGATGGTAATGAGGTGAGAATCGAGAGAATCATTACCGATGCAAAAGACTGATGGTAACGAGGTGAGAATTGAGAGAATAATTACCGATGCAAAAAACTGGAGTTCAGTGTTGTAAAGTGGACTTAAAAGTCTGAGACGAGTGCTGACTTTATAACACCGCATGATGACCGGTGTTCCACTTTTTCCCTACCCGTCTCATCGGTCGTTCCCATTCTCTACATGCCCCCAACCACCTTATAACCGCAACACTGGTGATTTGTGGTCACTTGTTGAGAAAATTCTGTATAGTTGTAAGTTGGTCCTTGCATTTGTGGAGACAATGGTCTTGGTGGTCGGGTTAATCTCATGCTGCATTGTAGGATTAGACTCGTTGCTTTGGTCTTGGTTATCAACCTCCATATCTGCATCAGATGTGTCGTCTGCCATCACTATGTCATCATCCGTCTTTTCCACATACACATCCTCTCATGTATGTCACACAGGAATATGCTGTCCTTCATTCTTGGCCTTTGAGGAGGTGATTGAAGGGGTCGTTGTATGAGCGAATAATCTGGCGTATCCATGATAGGTTGGATCTTCTGGAGGAAACAACGATTGTGTAGTGTGATCCTGCTGCTTCCATCCAACCATATCAGGTATTGTCTATCGTAATATCGTCAAACCGGTGAATGTACACATCACCAGACGCATGGGAACCTTGGGGTGCTCTAAGGTACTGATAACAGCCCCACTTTGTTATGAATGTGGTTGCATTTTGGGCCGTAGCGGAGAGCAGTAAACTGTGATGTTCGTTCCATGCATCTAAAACTGTTTTCTTGGTTTGTGCAGGTACAACAAACACTTGGTTAAATGGAGACAGAGTGTGATGGGTTTCCCTCATCGTTGCCACATTCAATTTTTGTAGGTCCACCATTCTTCTTGGTGACCTGTCCTTTTTTGATGCAACCACCATCCTCGAACACCACACCATAGGCATACCTGCTGGTACTGGCTTGATGATGCCCAATGCAACATCCCTATCTAAATCTTCCTTCACCTTCTTTTTCCAATGATGGAGGACAAGAATGGGGGTGTGCACAACTGCTGGTTTCGTTCCTAGTGTGAACGTTATATCCAGTGGTCTCCTTGACATCATTTGTAACGGTTGATGGGGGCAAGTATTGAATGCACTTGATTTAAAGTGCTCCCATAACCATTGTTCCAAACGTTCCTTATTATTTCTAATAGGAGTAAATGGGATTCTTGTAGGTTTGTTCGGAAACGTTCCTCTTTGGGGACATCAACATGGTGCTATCCCATTATTTGAAGTTGACATGTCAGCTTTCGATATCTGGTGTAGGAAGCCATGAGAGATTAAGTCTGTCGACTCAGATAAGTAAAATCCTGACGTGTTCTCTGATACTTTAATATGTGTAAAAATTATTCCCTTAATGTGTATAGATCGTCTGTGATCCCACATATCCTATGGGCAGTTGGTATTAGCACGTTGCTAGTGCATCACAATACTTCCAGTATTTCAGGGCCACTCAAACATGTTTGAGCACCAGTATCCATGACGGTCTGGATACGGTGTATTCAATGGCAAGTCTCCTTATCTAAGATGCGGCCAAATTGGGCATGGGACTCCTGTATCAAAGATACTTCTTTTATGGAGGGTGATGGTTTGGGGGTGCTTCTTTTAAATCTACTCTGCTCCATGCTGCTAATTTCTATCTTCATTGACCAAATGCTTCCTCCTCCTCTACTGTTAAGTATTTTTGACTGGTATCGTGTTGAATCACTCGTTGACTCTGTTGTAAACCTCTTTGGTTTTTGACACACTTTTAGTAAGTGTCTAGTAATTCCGCAATTATGGCACATGAGTTCACTTGCCAGACAGTTCTTCCTCCATCCTTTTAGCCTTCATATGGTTTATTTCGAAGGGTTCTGAGTTCCTCACTCTCCCAAGATGGTTCCTTCTCGGACCTCATTGAGCCAAACATTGAACGCTCATTTCAGCTGCTTTGAAAATGGGGAGTCAACGTATCCATTGTCTCTAGACTAACCAGCCAGTGGGATTTCTGTTCCACTGTTGTCAACATATTGGCTTTGACCAACAACTTACATTGGTATTGCACTGTATTTGCAAGTCCAGCTACGAGTTGACCAGCTACCATGTCCTAAGAATAATTTATAGTTAGTCGGCAGCTCTCATTAGGATACTAGACAGTAAATTTGCACAACCTCACCTGGGACCAAAGCTTTGCTAAAAACTGTACAGGATTCTCCCCTTCTTGCTGTCTCGTATTGTGGAATCTATGTCTCTGCACCTCTTAATACGGATCTTTCACTGCAATGAGTATATGATGTAGGAGCTGTTCTTCTGTGGCTATATTGAGAGTTTCAGTAGCTAGATGAGTATTTGTTGCAAAAGTTTTACATATGGAGCCATAGATTGAAGCTCAGTCGAGAATCTACCATAACAGTAACGATAAAGCAGAGATAGACTTGCAACATCTTTTCTGTGAGAAAAAGAAGTAGAGAGGCAAAAAGGTCGACGTCCACTAGATTTTTTACAACGTTGTTTTTGTTTACTTATTTTAGTTTCCTTCTAACACAGTAATTTCTCTAGCGTCTATTAAAATTTTGGGAGTAATAGCTAATTGGACTCCTATTGTGATCCAACCCCTTAGGGAGAGCAAAATGGCGCCCTTAAAGGGAGAAATTGGCACTGGATTGAGGCTTTTGTGTGAAAGCTCTCCTGGACAGCAGCAGATGACGAGAATTAATATATCAAATACAAAAGCGAGTTAAGATTTAATGAGAATGAATAACTTGTTGATTGCGGGTGTAGGATTGAAGAAAAACAAAACCAGTTATGTTTTGTCTACATCTAAGGCGGATGTGACCTGAGGTCAGTGGATTGACCTTTATGTCGTGCAAATGATGATTCAGACAATTCTTTTGGGAAAGATTCCTAATTAATATGCAGGGATATGTTGACTAATAAACCAACCAGAGAAAGCCCCATTAAGGGATAAAATGATATGATAAGCCAAGGGGAGGACCCAACATCCCTCAGGCTCACCCCATCGACGACTATTAAAGGAATTTTCACTGTTTGAATGCATTGAAATTAAATTTGAAAATTATAATGGTTTAGAGACCAGTCAAAATGCGAATTCTTTAAAATAAAATGAACAGTTATTAGGTTGGTGCAAAAATAATGTTGTTTTTTGGCGTTCAACTTCAAAAGATCATAACTCCTTTCATAATAAACTTTATTAAGTGAAATAAGAACCATTTGAATTGACACATTTTTGCCAACGAGAAACCAGTTTTTTGTTCCATTAACATAAAAATCTGGAGTTCTGGAAGCAATGAAGTCATTGAAGACTGATTTGACATCATCTCGACTTTTGAAGCATTTTTTTCATGCAGAAAGTTGTTGAGATGAAAAAGTGATAATTGGTGGATATGGCACATGAGGCAGTGTTGTAGCTCAATTTGTTCAACTTCTGCAGAGTCAGTTGAGCAACATGCGGGTGAACGTTGTCATGGAGGAGAATTGGTCCCTTTATATTGACCAATCCCGGGCACATACATTAGAGCTTCTGGTGCATTTTGTCAATTTGTCAGCAGTACTTCTCCTCTATAATCGTTTCACCTGGATTCAAGAAGCTGTGATGATTGAGACCGGCCGCAGATCACCAAACAGTCAGCATAACCTTTTTTGGGGTGCAATTTCAGCTTTGAGAAGTGTTGTGGAGCTGCTCCGGCATCCAACCACTGTGTCGAACGTCGCCGGTTGTCGTAGAAGACTTGCTTCCCATCACACATCACAATCCGCTCGAAAAATAAGTCGTTTTTGTTGCGTAGAAGGAGCAAAACGGCGATATCTTTTATTATCATTCAATTCATGCGGCACCCATTTATCCAACCTTTTTGACTTCCCTGTATGCTTTAAATGGCAAACGACTGTTCAAAAGTAACTTCTCATGTAGTTTTGTGAGGATCAGCCTCAATTAAGGCTTTCAAAAATGTTTGTTATCAACTGCAGTCGACCGGCTACGACCATCTTGATCTTCGAGGCTCTCATCACCTTTGCAAAATTTCTTGAACCACCGTTGTGCCACATGTTCATTAGTGGTTCCTGGGCCAAACGCATCATTAATTTTATGAGCTGCTTTGGCAGATTTTCGGCCTAGCTTGAACTGTAACAAGAAAATTGTGTTGATTTGAATTTTGTCCATGCTGTTGAAAAGTCTGTAAAAAAAAAAATGACTGAAGAGATTGAGAAAGGTAACGAATAACACGATTCGACAGAGCAAAAAACGCACTTCAAAATGATATATAACCTGGCTATATGATATATAACCTGGCTATATGATATATAACATGGCTATATGATATATAACATGGCTATATGATATATAACATGGTAATATGATATATAACCTGGCTATATGATATATAACATGGCTATCATCATCATCGGCGGTCACTCGTGTCCGAGTAAGACTGTCCTCCGTTGTGGCTTCTGTGGGTCCTCAGGTGAGCATAGAGCCCAATCCTAGACCCAATTTGTCTTGTGCAATTTGGGCAGATAAAGGTAGTGGTGGTGGGGTGGGGTTGGGTGTGTCTGGTTAATAATCTGTCCTTTCTGTGCTTGTGTTTATCCTCAGCAGCTTTATTTAGGTCACTACTATAAAGCGCAGCACCTTTGTGGACAGCGCTCCTCCATGCCAACCTGCTCCCAGCCACGTCCTCCCATGTCTTAAGGTCCATGTGAAACCGCTTTAGATTTGCTTTGATGTTGTCCTTATACCTCATCTTTTGGCCACCCTGGGCACGCTTTCCCTCAACAAGCTGAGAGTAGAAAATCTGTTTTGGGAGGCGGAGATCCGGCATTCGGACAACATGACCAGTCCATCTGAGCTGGCGTTGAGCAACAGTAGCGGTGATAGTGGGAATGTCAGCCTCACTCAGGACGCTGGTGTTGGTGCGTCGGTCCTTCCAACTAATTCCTGGACCACATACAGGAGGCACGTAAAAACCCTGGAGACGTACCACCAAAGATGCCTCCGAAAAAAACATGGCTATATGATATATAACATGGCTATATGATATATAACATGGCTATATATAGCAATGTATTAATTCAGAAATCACATATGAAAGTAACATGTGAGAAAACGATATTGTTTTTGTACCAACCTAATATTTAAATTCTAATTTTCGACTCCTATAAGTCTTCATCAGAAAAATACACTACCATTTATGGCACACTTCAAAGGCCATAAATGATCAAGTTCGTTCTGATTCTCTCTTTTTTTTTTTACATAGGCATCACCGCTTATCAAAGCCAAGAGGCCACTCGAGAGTGTACAGTAGAAATTGGACAATATAGTAACCGTAGGTAATGGAGATTCGGTAAATTTGTTAACTTATATGGAACGGCTCATCAAAAACTTGTTTATGTTAGACTTGAACACAACCATATTGTAAAAGCAGAAAAATGGAAGACAATTCCATAGCCGTGCAGTTCTAAGAAAGAAGCTTTGCTCATGGATTCTACATTTAGGTTTAGGCACAGATAAAGAGTGGGGGAAATTAGCGACAGTATTTTCTGCTAGACGGGTGTTTCTTGTGAAAGTTTGGCGAGGGGGGACCATAGCCAAGCACTTTCCATGAAAATAACGATACATCAGAGACAAAATCGCAACATCTCCCCCCACAAGGATAAGTCCTTACTAGCAGCTCCTGCCCAGATGTGGCAACAGCACTCCATCCTTGAACGTACCTGGCTCTTATATAGATAGAGAATTGCATCAGCAGTGAGATATCTACTGAATCGATAGAAGGATCCCACCATTTTTCCAGCGGCCTTGGCAACGGATTTAATGTATGTGTTACATTTAAGATCAGGAGTAAAGGTCAAGCCCAGAAGCTTGTCAAAACATGGGGCCTCCCCAAGACGAGAGCCATTCATTTCAATTGATGCCAAATGGGGATCAGAGCGTTGATGATGTAAAGATAAAAGCTTGGTTTTAGATGCATTAAAAGTAACAATCCACCTCTTCCCCCATTGTACCACGTGCTCAAGACCAGAAGAGCGAGAATCAGAGAGAACTTGGTCGTTTACGGTCTTAGATGTGCTACCATAGATAGTAGTGTCATCAGCATACATGTCTACAAATGATGTAAGAATGTGATTTGGAAGATCACTAATATAGATCAGGAAGAGAGTTGAGCCCAGGATGGACCCCTCAGCATTAATACTAAGAGCTTCTGATTTTTGCCCATCAACCACTACTCTTATGAGCCTATCAGAAAGAAATGATTCAATAATTGAGAAGACATTTCCAGATACCGTAGCTGGAGATCTTGTGAAGTAAACCTTATGACATACTCTATCAAAGGCCTTTGATATATCAAGAGCAATTGCCCTAGAAAGGTAGCCTCTGTCAAGAGATTTGCTAATCCTATGAGATATAACTGTAAGCACATCTGCTGTAGATCTAGCAGAACGGAAACCATATTGCGTGTCACTAAGAAGGTTATTTTTGCTGAGATGGTTGATTACTTCTCTATTTAACACAGATTCCAGCAACTTACTCATGACGCACAAGAGACTTATTGGCCTGTACTGTGAGGGAGATGAGCGATCACCTGAATTCTTAAATACGGGGCATACTGATGAGATTTTCCATGGTGACGGGAAGCAATTCTCCTTAAGACAATGTTTAAACAGTTTTGTAAGGATGGGTGCAAGTTCTGGTTGAAGTCTCTTGAGTAATATAATTGGAATACCGTCAGGGCTGGTTGCTTTTACTAGAATCAAGATTCTTGATTAACGTACAGATATTTGTATATCACATAGCATATTTTCTGATACAGGAGGAAATATTGGAGGTTGGCAGCCTTGGTCACAAAGGTTAGAATTAGCTGCAAAGTTCTTGGCAAAGAGTTTGGCTTTGTCTGATGCTGACGAGATTACCTCAGGTCCAGTTATGAGAGTTGGGATAGAGCACACGCTTCTGTTCAGGATTCTGTTTGCTATTTGCCAAAACTGGTGGGAACCAAGCCGCTGCTCAGCTACTTTGGACTTGACGGACTGAGCATATAACTCTCTTGCGTTCTTTATTACCTTTTTACAGTGATTGCTGGCAGTTCTGAAAGCAGCTTTAGTCTCAGTACATCTATTACGTTGAAAGCAATGGAAAAAGTGATTTCTATGCGCAATTCCGGAGAGAACCACGGCTGGCTGTTAGGTTTTTGCTGGTAGATCTGATATAAATGTGCAGAAGCTATCCCAGTCAGCCATAGAGTATCGATATACTGTACGATTGAGAGGTACATCTGGGGACTTATTACATATCATTTTTATCTTAACTGATACAACAGAGTGGTCGGAAGATCCAAGTGGAGACAGAACAGAAGCTAAATACAGTTCAGGGCAAGTTGTGAGAAAGATGTCTACGAGAGTTGCATACTGGCCGTCAGTATTGGGCACACGGGTGGGTTCGTGAATAATCTGAGTGAGGTCATAAGCAATGGAGAAATCATGACAGAACCTCCCCTATCGTCTTGTTTTAGTGAGTTAACCATTCCACATTGTGAACATTGAAGTCTCCACAGACATGAATATTAGCTGAAGGATAAGCAGATAGGGCGTGGTCAATTTTCTCAGATATGCTTTTAAAGATAGTAACTCTGCTGTTGTGGGGGCGATAGAGAGCAAATATAAATGCAGTAGTTTGAGCAAGTGGAACCCGGAAGCACAAGTTAAATTTGAGTATCCTTTAATTACGAACTCATCTAGGGAAATGGTCTGTCCAATGCCAGTTTCACTTAGAAATAATATGTCTGGTTTAGTCTCCTGTAATTGGGTTTCAATCTCTGGAAGGTTAGAACGTAGACCCCTGATATTAGAGAAAGAGACCTGGTAGTGGGGGGGGTCTACGTTAGAAGTTGGAGATCCGGGTTTAATCATGTGTTTTTTATTGAGACTTTTCAAGATGGTGTTTTGGGATTTGTGGACTAGGTCGACAGACACACCTGAAGCAGGGCAGAGAGGGAAAGTAACAGAGAAATAGAAATAAAGAAAATTTTTTGTTTGTTTTGTAACACATGAAAAAGTAAAGCCGTAACAATTACCCACTAATATGACATCGAGAGGCCCCATTAGAAACAGAAAATTTCCGACATCCCTGGTGGCTGTTCACGCAAAATACTGCCAACCTAGAAAACAGCTTTTTCTTCTCCCTTTGTCAGAAAAATCACTCATTAAAAAATGAGGACTGAGGGATAAATAAAGAGAAGCAAGAGTAACGAGAATTGCCGATAACGCATCCACAATGCATCGTCTACTCTCCATTAAAAAAAAAAAAAAATTAAGTATCCTCTGATCTTGAGCATGTAGTGCTATGGGGAAAGAGGTGGCTGGTTAATTTTAATGCATCTAAAGATTCTATCTTTACATCATCAATACTTTGATCCCCATCTAGCATCAATTGAAATAAATGGCTCTCGTCTTAGGGAGGCTCTATGTTTTGACAAGCTTTTGGATCTGACCTTTACTGAAATGGAACATGTACATCAAATCCATTTCCAAGGTCGCTGAAAAAATGGGATTCAGTAAATATCTCACTGATAATGCAATTCTCTACCTGTAAAAGAGCCAAGTATGTCCAAGGATGGCGTATTGTTGCCACATTTGGGGAGGAGCTGCTAGAAGAGATTATCCTGCCTTGACAAAGTACAAAATAGATTTGTAACCTAGTGGGGGAAGCCCTTTTCTCTTTAGTGCAATCTTTTTCTACAGAAGAGAGATGCTCATTTGATCTTCAATCTATGGTCCCCCCTTGCCAAATTTTCATGAAAAACGTTTGTCTAGCATAAAAAACACTATCAATAATTCCCTCCACTCTTTATCTGTGCCTAAACTTAATCCATAATATAAATTCCTTCATAAATATGGGAGGGGAATTTATCTTCAAATATCTTTAATTTCGAATTAGAGCTACGGACTTATACTAAGTAAATATTAATAAATCCTTTGAACATTTTTTTTTTAATGGAGAGTAAACAACGCACTGTGGATGACTTATCGGCAGCTCTCGTTACTCTCGCTTCTCCTTATTTGTCTCTCAGTCCTCATTTCCAATGAGTAATTTTTCTGACAAAGAGTGAAGAAAAAGCTGCTTTCGAAGTCGGCAGTACTTCATGAACAGTAGCCTGAGATGTCGGAAATTTTCTGTTTCTATGTCTATCCTTGTGGCCATGTCACTAGTAAGGGTGTTGGAGGTAAACGTTTCATCTGGGCTGACATTACCCGCCTGATAGTCAGGGACCCGAACCTTGGATTAACCACTAAGGAAGCTGTCCTATCAGCAGGTGCAAAGTACTAGGGCTGCTGTATTGCCATTTGGTGAATGGATTCTGGACCATGCAGTAGTTTCTGGTGGAGCCTCTCGATGCCATACTAGTAGGTAATTGTTACGGTTTTACCTTATCATGTGCTACAAAAAAAAATTTTTTTTAAGTTCCGGTCTTTTTCTCTCTTACTTTCCCTCTCTGTCCTGCTCTAACCAAGTTTGTTGACCTGTCCCACAAATCCCAAAACCTCAAAATATCTCCAGAAAAAAAACATGAATAAACCCAGAACCCAGAACCCCATCCTCTAACATAGACCCCTACTACCATGTATCCTTCTCTAACATCAGGGGTCTATGTTCCAACCTTCCAGAGGTTGAAACCCAATTACAGGAGACGAAGCAGGACATATTCTTCCTAAGCGAAATTGGCATCGGGCTGACCACTTCCCTAGACGAGTTCATAATTAAAGGATACTCTGACTTAACATCTAAATCTGACTCCCAAGATCACCATGGGCATGGAATATGTGCCTACATTAATGATGGCTTTCCATATGGTAGGGATATCTCCAGAGAAGACCCTAATTTACCTTATATGTGCTTCCGGTTTGCACTTGCTTACACCATCGCATTTATATTTTCCCTCTATCGCCCTGACAACAGCGGAGTTACTATCTTTAAGAGCATAGCTGAGAAAATTGACCACATTCTGTCTGCTCATCCTTCGGCTAACATTCACATTTGTGGTGATTCAATGTCCATAATGTGGAATGGCTGACCCACTCGAACAAGACAGATGATGAGGGAAGGTTCTGTCATGATTTCGCCATTACCTATGACCTCACCCAGATTGTTCATGAACCCACCCGTGTGCCCAATACTTCCGGTCAGTATGCAAGCCTTCTAGAACTTTTTCTCACAACTTCCCTTGAGCTATGTTCATGTTCTGTTCTATCTCCTCAGGGATCTTCCGACCACTTGGTTGTATCCGTTAAGATAAAAATGAAATGTAATAAGTCTTCAGACATACCTTTCCACTGTACTGTATATCAATACTCTACGGCTGACTGGAATAGCTTCCATACATTTATATCTGATCTACTTCTGCATTGCATGTTTAAAAAGGATGTATCCTCTATAGTATCAGACTTGATCGAATGGTTAATTGTAGGCATAGACCAATTCATACCATCCAAAAAATTCCAACAAAAAACTAACAGCCAGCCATGGTTCTCCCCAGAACGTGCTGCTGCCATCATGCACAGAATTCACTTTTTCCATAGCTACCAACGTAATAGATGCACTGAGACTAAAGCTGCTTTCAGGACTGCCAGCAACCACTGTAAAAGAGTAATAAAAAATGCAAGAGAGCTATATGCTCAGTCCGTTAAATCCAAATACCAGAGCAGTGGCTTGGTTCTCAAATAGCAAACAGGATCCTGAACAGAAGCATGCGTTCTATCCCAACCATCATCAATGAACCTGGGGTCATTTCGTCAGCATCAGACAAGGCCAAATATTTGCCAAGAACTTTGCAGCTAATTCTACCCTATGCGACGAAGGCCATCAACTCTCCATATTTCTTCCTATAACAGACAACACGCTATGCAACATACAAATATCTGTGCGTGAGGTCGCCAAGCTAATCAAGAACCTTGATTCCAGTAAAGCTGACGGCATTCCAATTATAGTGTTGAAAAAGCTTGAACCAGAACTTACCCCCCATACTTACAAAACTGTTTAAGCATTGCCTTAAGAAGTGCTTCTCATCACCCTTGAAAACTTTATCAGTATACCCTGTATTTAAGAACTATGGTGATAAGTCATCTCCCTCTCAGTACAGACCAATAAGTCTCCTGTGTGTCATTAGTAAGCTGCTGGAATCCATATGAAATAAAGAAGTAGTAAACTACCTCAGCAGTGACATGCAATATGGTTTCCGTTCTGCAAGATCTACAGCAGATGTGCTAATGGTTACATCTCATAGGATTAGTGAATCTCTCGATAAAGGCTTCCTTTCTAGGGCAATTGCTCTTGGCATATCAAAGGCCTTTGATAAGGTATGGCATAAAGGCCTACTTCACAAGATTTCCTGCTACTGTATAACTGGAAATGTTTTCTCAATCATTAAATCATTTCTCTCTGATAGGCTTATAAGAGTAGTGGTTGGTGGGCAAAAATAAGAGGCCCACAGTATTAATGCTGGAGTCCCTCATGGGGTCCATACTGATCTACATCAATGATCTCCCTAAACAGATACATAAATCATTCATTGACATTTATGCTGATGACACGACCATCTATGGCAACACATCTAAGGCCGTAAATGACAAAGTTCTCTCTGATTCTCTCTCCTCTGATCTTGAGCACGTGGTACAGTGGGAGAAGAGGTGGCTGGTTATTTTTAATGCATCTAAAACCAAGCTCCTATCTTTACATCATCAACGCTCTGATCCTCATCTGGCATCAATTGAAATGGAGGGTTCTCGTTTAGGGGAGGCTCCATGTTTTGATAAGCTTCTGGGATTGACCTTTACTTCTGATCTGAAATGGAACACGTACATTAAGTCTGTTGCCAAGGTCGCTGGAAAAATGGTGGGATCCTTCTACCGCTCCAGAAGATATCTCACTGCTGATGCAATTCTCTATCTATATAAAAGCCAAGTATGTCCAAAGATGGACTACTACTGCCATATCTGGGAAGGAGCTGCTAAAAACACCTATCTTGCCTTGACAGAGTACAAAATAGACTTTGTGGCCTAGTGGGGGACGCCCTTTTCTCTTCCTTGCAAACTCTCTCCCACAGAAGAGACGTTGCGAGCCTGTCTTTATTTTATCATTATTTCCAGGGCAAGTGCTCGTCCGAGCTCCAATCTCTGGTCCGCCCTCGACAATTTTTCATGAAAAACACCCACCTAACTTAAACCACTGTCAATAATTTTCCCCATTCTTTATCTATGCCTAAATCCAAACGTAGCTTCCATGAACAAAGCTTCTTTCTTAGAAGTGTACGCCTGTGGAACTTTCTTCTGTTTGTCTGTTTCCCACCTGACTACAACTTGGATGTCTTCAAGTCCAACATAAACAAATTCATGATAAACTGCCCTCTTAAGTATTACACTTTATCAAGTCTCCATTACTAACGATTACTACGATATTATCCCATCAGTTACTGTACATGCAATAACCCTTATCCACGAGTGGCTTCCGGACCTTGATAAGTGGTGACTCCCATGTAAAAAAAAAAAAAAAAGAATTACATGGGCAAATTTTGCGAGTCTAAGCCAGTTCAAGCTGAGAGTTTTCGAGTTCCAGTTGAGAGTTGAAGTTGCATGTTTCTTGTCTCTTGCTGCCGACTTTTCAGCGAACGACTGGGCTACAGAACGAATGGCATATCAACTCTTGATTCAAGAAGGAATGAGAGAACACCCGACCTCTATTAAAGACTGGCTTGTGTGACCAAAGGAACGATCACATTTGGGGTCCTGTTGCATTGTGACAGCCCACACTATTGCCCTTCTCATTCATCTGCAGTAATTCTGCACTAATTCCTTGATTGATTGCATCGACTGCAAGAGAAAATGGTTGAAATCTGGAGTGTGAGTTACGTAGAGAAAGATGTAATAGGTTTGATTATTATACGTGTGACCAAGTTTGTTTTGCTTTTTGATTTTTTTTTTCTTCTAAGTTTCGTTTTATGATCTGGAACCATGTGTCAGAAAAGGTCAAGCAGATGAACGCTGATGACTCCAAGTTGGCTGAGTTAGAAGGTTAGGAGAATACAACAGGAGAGGAGAAAAAAAGCTTAAAAACATTCTGAGCTGACTGAGCTGGAGTTAAATGAATGGGAGAATAAGCATACCTCTATTTCAGCTCCCGAAAAAAAAATCTGAAGCAGAAAAAGGCAACTCAGGTTGCAGGAGACACTAAAGTTGAGAAGAGTCGCCTGCACCAAATCCCAAACATAGAGAACACTGTAAGGACTAGAATAGGGATCGGTCGCTGATGTAATCATGTGTGTAGAGGACTCATTCATGTGGCACGCTGGTGGTTGTGTCAGTAGCGAACTCTCGGACGTTTCCCCAAAAAATTAGAAAGAAATCACAGAAGTGTAGAAGTGAGTGGCTGAGGTAAATTCTTCTTTTCATTTTCATCACATATGGATGCGAGAAATTGGTTCATGATTCTGTTACTGTATGTAAACAGTCGTGATCATCAGGTTGAATTGACTAATTACCCTGCTAATCAATCTTCACCTGTATAAGGTGATGTTAGGCTAACTAAAATTTACCGAGGTTAGGTAACAGAGAGAGAGAGAGAGAGAGAGAGAGAGAGAGGACTATCACTGATTATTGCATTCTTGGAGTGGAGAGTGAGTAGAGTGGTGTGAGCCTGTATTTGGAAAGTGTAGACCTATTGTAGACGAAGCAGAAAAGGGCGATTTTATCTTGTGAAAGCTGTAAATGTACTGGTTGGGACAGTATCAGAAGAGGATGTGAAGATGATTTGGAAAAAACTAAAAGATATGGAAAACTAATATCGTGAATATGTGAGAGGGAACCCACCAAGAAATTGATCATCGATTGTGCAGTCTTTGTGTTCAGAATTTCTCTTCCCTTACTATCAGGCCATGAGATGTTTGAAACGAAAGTCTTTCCTCCAATTCGTGGAAACTAAAGCAAGTGAGTGGACCAAGCTAATGGAAACTACTAGTTAAAGAATTTCTCCCTGCCATGTTGAACTAAACCGGACAGAGAAGGTAAATCTTAACGGAAGATAGCCGTTATGGTTATAGCAATGATGACTGCCTTTTCAGCAATATGTGTGCTGAAAAAGCATAGGTAGTCCTTAGCTAAACCTGGGACACTGACGGATAGGTGCTTGAGTGAAGAAGGGATTTCATCCAGTGACTTTCACCTAGATGATTCTGGTATGTGTGAGCTGGGGATCCTTATATGATATACACCCAGACAGAGCCACCAACTAGGAAAAAGAAAGCAGGTGAGGTCAATGAGGTGTTGAGGTTTGCTATGAAGTCAGAACAAACAAAAAACTGTACACATAAAGTAGGATCAGAGGATGGTAAGCGTAACTGTGAAAGGCATTTTAAACTTTTCTTGATTATAAATTGGACCTTTCGTTGCATGAGTAGTATTGGTCTTTGCTATCATTCCTCTGATACCCTAAGAGAAAGAAAGAGGAGAGATATTGACCTGTGAACTGAGAAAATCATTTTGTGCATAACTTTATTAAAAGATGATTAATTATTTTGATTTTTATCTTTGCAGGTTTTTATCTGTTTTTTCTTTTTCTGGACAATAGGGTGCGTGCTGCCAAGCAACGAATATTTAACAGGGGAGAAAGGGACGAATGTAACAAAATGGCAGGACTATGCGAAGAGAATGTTATAATAATAAGTTCTATTTTCCATTGCTATTGTTCAGTCTCTCATAGTGAATATCTGTGTCTCCCACATCTATTAATAAAATTGCTTAGTGTCTTGTCTTCTTTCTGTCTACATTATATTCATTCGAGACAACACTCTAGTTTCTTTTCTGTTCTATTTTCTCCAGAAATCTATTAAAGATACTGTCGAGTAATATTCGTTTAATGTTTTTACTTATTCCTAATATTTAACTTCCTTATTAATTTGTTTCTATTTTGCTCACAATGAAATACTGTTCCATTCGCTGTTTGAAAGTTTTAACATTTTCTTTGTTTGACATTGTCTAATTAACTGCAGAAATATCTCTTGTAATCATTGTAAACTATGTCCACATGCATATTAAAAATAAATTTTGAGAAGTGTTAAGACCCTCAAAT
Source organism: Euprymna scolopes (assembly GCF_053919585.1). Lineage (NCBI taxonomy): Eukaryota > Metazoa > Mollusca > Cephalopoda > Sepiida > Sepiolidae > Euprymna > Euprymna scolopes. The sequence goes on from NC_136490.1 coordinate 85,888,923, forward strand.
AATCAATGAACCTTTAGACAAAGGCAATAAATTCAACTAGCTGATAAAAACTGTCTAGAATCTCAGAAGCTAACATAAATAATGAATAATGAAAAGTGGCTCCGATATTTGGGCCACTGATTCGTTGAGACAATTTAATTTTCATGAGTATGTGGTGTTACTGCTGCTTCCTAACATGTTGATAACAACACACACTTGCACTTTGTTTCTGTGGTGAAAAATAATTCAAAACATGACTTACACAAGCGATGACGCCTCTGTCTATCTATTCAGATGACAGAATCAAGGAAGGAAAGAGAAAGGAAAAATTTTGTCTGTAGATAGCTTATTAATATACATATGGTATTAATTTGCATATGAGGATAGTGACGACTGTGAAAAAGAAGGAAGAAGAAAACATAAATAATGGTGAAGATCACAGTTGAAGTTAAGAGTTGGCAAGAAGGGGTTTGAACAAATGTTTATATTAAATAAATATTTCATGAAGAAAGCAAAAACGTGAGTGAAAATTAGATTAAAAAATCTTATTTTCACTCACTTTTTTGCTTTCTTCATGAAATCCACGTCTTTGTTATGTATATATATATATATATATATATATATATATATATGGGGGGGGGCAAGAATAAAAGTAGAAAAGTTATACTGTGTTAGTGCTTGCGACTATTCTCTGTTTGTGTGAAAGGTTGACAGAAAGCGATTGACAAAACCAGAATGACGAAAGAATGATAACTGAGGAGAGAATCAGTTATCATGTGTAGGGAAAATTGTGGCTTAACATTAAAGCGTCCATGTGTGTGTGCGTCATGTGGAATCAAGCTGTTGTGGAAGGGAAGAAAGACTCAAGATGGCAGCGCCCACAGCTTTTAGAACTAAGCGGTCTTGCAAAGAAACAGAAAATCTTGTGTGCAACATTTCACTGCTTGACTGAATAAAAGTAGGCCGCAGGGAGAACACAGACAAACGGCGATGAGAATCCTTGGAGACTGTTGTATGTTAATCTTAGGAGACTGTTGTATGAGAATCCATGGAGACCGTTGTTGCATGTTACCGAGTAACTTTGCTTCCTTGCCTTTTTTTATGTTTTGGTTCCCTTCCTTTTTTATGTTACAAGCTGTTTCAGCGTTATGAACAAATTTGACCTAAACCTGACCCCTGAATTTGATGACTCCCCCATGTCCATTATCAAATGATTCGAAAATGCTGAACATGTTTGCAGGCTGTCCAAAATAAAAGATCCCACACTGGTTATCCAACTGAGGCTCACAAAAGGAGCCTATACTGTGTACCAGCAACTCAGGGATGACATGGACCTGGAAAAAATTAAGCAGACATTATGTGCGACCTTTGGTATAGACACCTTCAATTAACTGAACGAAGGCTCAAACTGGGCGAAACAGTGGATGTTTACCTGACTGATTTGTACCATTCAGTAGAGTGAACGACCGCATACTAGGATGCACCATTTGGTGGGCCTTCCAGATGACACCAGTCTGCTATTGCAAGCATCTTGGAGGCTTAATCAGCTTCTTTTTTTTTTTTTACAGGGTGGTCACCACTTATCAAGGCCCGGAAGCCACTCAGGGATAAGGGTTATTGCAAGTACAGTACATTAGTGTGGAGATTTGATGAAGTGTTTACTTAAGGGGGCGGTTTATTAGGAATTTATTAACGTTGGACTGGAAGACATCCAAGTTGTAGTCAGGTGGGAAGCAGGCAGACGGAACAGAGTTCCACAGGCGTGCAGCTCTAAGAAAGAAGCTTTGTTCATGGAATCTACGTTTTGATTTAGGCACAGATAAAGAGTGGGGGAAATTTTTCACAGTGGATTCAGCTAGACGGGTGTTTTTCATGAAAGATTGACGAAGGGGGACCAGAGATTGGAGTTCAGACGAGCACCTGCCATGGAAATAACGATAAAACAAGGATAGGCTCCCAACGTCTCTTCTGTGGGAGAGAGGTTGCAGAGTAGAGAACAGGGTATCCCCCACTAAACTACGAAGTCTATTTTGTACTCTGTCAAGGCAGGGTAGGCTGCTTTTAGCAGCTCCTGTCCAGATATGGCAGCAGTATTCCATCCTTGGACGTACTTGGCTTTTATATAGATAGAGAATTGCATCAGTAGTTAGATATCTTCTGGAGCGGTAGAAGGATCCCACCATCTTTCCAGCGACCTTGGCAACAGATTTGATGTAGATGTACGTGTTTCATTTCAGATCAGGAGTAAAGGACAAACCCAGAAGCTTGTCAAAACACGGGGCTTCTCCTAGACGAATGCCAGATGGAGATCAGAGCATTGATGATGTAAAGATAGGAGTTTGGTTTTAGATGCATTAAAGGTAACCAGCCACGTCTTCCCCCACTGAACCACGTGCTCGAGATCAGAGGAGAAAATCAAAGAGAACTTTGTCATTTACAGCCTTTGATGTGTTGCCGTAGATGGTCGTGTCATCAGCATAGATGTCAACGAATGATTTAAGTATGTGTTTAGGGAAGTCATTGATGTAGATCAGGAAGAGAGTTGGGTCCAGGATTGACCCTTGAGGGACTCCAGTATTAATACTGCAGGCCTCTGATTTTTGTCCATCGACTACTACTCTTATGAGCCTATCGGAGAGAAATGATTTAATGATTGAGAAAACATTTCCAGTTATACCGTAGCTGGAAATCTTGTGAAGTAGACCATTATGCCATAAATTTTTAAAGGCCTTTGATATGTCAAGAGCAATTTCCCTAGAAAGGAAGCCTTTGTCAAGAGATTCACTAATCCTGAGATATATAACCGTTAGCACATCTGCGGTAGATCTTGCAGAACGGAAATCATATTGTGTGTCACTAAGAAGATTGTTTCTGCTGAGGTGGTTTACTATTTCTCTATTTAATATGAATTCCAGCAACTTACTCATAACACACAGGAGACTTATTGGTCTGTACTGAGAGGGAGATGACTTATCACCTGAATTCTTAAATACAGGGCATACTGATGAGGTTTTCCAGAGAGTCGGAAAGCACTTCTCCTTAAGGCAACGCTTAGACAGTTTCGTAAGTATGGGAGCAAGTCCTGGTTGAAGCTTTTTTAACAATATAATTGGGATGCCGTCAGGGCCAGTTGCTTTACTGGAATTAAGGTTCTTGATTAGCTTGGCGACCTCATGCACAGATATTTGTATGTTACCTAGCGTGTTTTGTGTTATAGGAGGAAATATGGCCTTCGTTGCATAGGGCAGAATTAGCTGCAAAGTTCTTGGCAAATAGTTTGGCCTTGTCTGATGCTGACGAGATGACCTCTGGTCCATTGATAATGGTTGGGATAGAATGCACACTTCTGTTCAGGACCCTATTTGTTATTTGCCAAAACTGGTGGGAACCAAGCCACTGATCAGCTACTTTGGATTTAATAGACTGGGCATATAGCTCTCTTGCATTTTTTATTACTTTTTTACAGTGGTTGCTGGCGTTCCTGAAAGCAGCTTTAGTCTCAATGCATCTATTACCTTGGTAGTTATGGAAAAAGTGATTTCTGTGCGCGATAGCAGCAGCACATTCTGGGGAGAACCATGGCTGACTGTTAGGTTTTTGTTGGAACTTTTAGATGGTATGAATCGGTCTATGCCTACAATTAACCATTTGGTCAGATCTGATACTATAGAGGACACATTCTCTGCATGGAATGCAGAGGTAAATCAGATATGAATGTACGGAAGCTATCCCAGTCAGCCATCGAGTATCGGTATACAGTACTGTGGAGGGGTACGTCTGGGGACTTATTATATTTCATTTTTATTTTAACTGATACGACGGAGTGATTGGAGGATCCTAGAGAAGAATGAACGGAACATGAACATAGCTCAGGGTAAGTTGAGAGAAAAAGGTCTAGGAGGCTTGAACTGGGCAAATTACTAACCAGAGCCTGAAACATTTTGAAAGAGTCAGGACTAGTCGCATCAGCTATAAAAGCACTTGAATCATCAACAGAGGGTCCAAGATGCTGCAGATGCAGTAGACCTAAAACCTAACCATTTCTACAGGGACTGCTGAAGCTGGAACAATACAGGAGACACAAACAACCAAAGAGTACAAGGACAGAAACGCTGTTATCGTTGCAACAAGCTAGGCCACAGAGTGCAGAATTGTTTAGGAAATAAGTGCCGTTGCTACTCTTTCCACAGGTCAGTCAATACATGTGGCATTGCCTGTGGTTGACATGGAAGTCGATGGTGTATAGTGCTCAGCACTCATTGACACCAAGCGTTTTCAGTCAATAGTTAGTGCGGATCGATGCCAGACGTGGAGCGGTCAATGAATAAGTGGCACAAAAGCTAAGACAATGGCGGCGACAAGGAGTTGATGTATTACTTATCCCTTAGTTGCTGTGGTCTCCAGGTGTTTGATAAGTGGACATCTAGGTGTAAAGCGGACTCTGTACTTTGCCAGATTAATCGACCCACAAGTGTCCAAAGGGAACGTGAAATCTGTAAAACCCTGAGAAACCTGTCAGTCGATCGATCAGCACCTGTTCGATGGACAACTGAAATAGACTGGCGATGGATATAACTTATCACAATATGGAGAATTTCTTTATGCTTATTGATTGTGGTCCATCTAGGTTTGCAGTATGGCGGCTGCTTCAGCAAGATGCAGTCACCGTCATTCGACAGAGAGTATCTTCCTTAAGCAAAGCACACTAATGGAGATACTGACTGACAATGGCACTGCATTTACTAGTGAGGAGTTCAAGAAATTTGTGGATAGTTGGGATCTGCCTACTTGTCGAGTGGGAATGAGATTATCAAATGAAACTACAGAACCATCAAGATCATCGCAGCCAGGAAGGACTGTACAATGTCTGGTAAAACAACACTCCAAAAGATGACATTTCACCACAACACCACCAAACACATTGCATAGGTAGCATGTCAGAGTGAAAGGCATTGAAGCCAACCCACTGCCTGAACTGGAAGTGATGGGAGAGAAGTTTAAGAAGGGAGATGTCGTTAGGGTCAAAAATCCACGTGACAAGTGTACAACAAGATATGGTACCAGACGTATCACTGAGGTAACCAGCCCGCAATCAGTGAGGTTTGATGGTGTAAGCCATCATGTTAAAGACTTACACAATTGCAATTATCATTGGATGATAAAAGTCAATCAGATTCTGAGACCAGTGAGCCATTGCACGGCTGCATGTGCAAAATTTTGCCGCTTGACTGAATAAAAGGAGGCCACAGGGAGAATGCAGATGAACGGCGACAAGAATCCTTGGAGACTGTTGTATGTGAATCTTAGGAGACTGTTGTTGCATGTTACTGAGTGATTTGGCTGCCTTGCCTTTTTTTATAATTTTTTTGGTTCCCTTCTTATTTTTGTGTTACATCATGCTTTCTAGCAAGTAAAATATTCGTTAAGATTAATTTTTCTTAAATCAGTTATTTTAATATAACTTCTGTGTGTGTTCAAGAATCAGTTGTTTCAATCCATGTGTCCCTTTGAATATGATATTTTTTGTCACTCTATTTATCACAATAGACTTATTAACATCCACTTCTTCATCGAAATATTTGACTTGTTGATATCAATTTAATACTGTTCTTGCATTTGTTTGAACTTTGAGTGTTTTGTGCTGTGTCTTTTGTTATTGCTATCAGTTGACGAAAAGTGATGTGCTATTAATCTGTTTTATTTACAGTGGGTGTGTTCTGACAATGAGTTGAATACTGCACCAAAATCTTCAGTTAATTATTTTTTACACCCGATGTTTTATATCGAGTGTAAGTTAGGGAGTAGTTTCAATTTCTATTATACTGTTACAGTAATAAAGTGTGGCACTTAATAAATAAATTTTAATAGTAAAAACTTAATGAATAAATTTTAATAGTAAAAACTTCATGAATAAATTTTAATAGTAAAAACTTAATGAATAAATTTTAATAGTAAAAATTTAATGAATAAATTTTAATAGTAAAAACTTAATGAATAAATTTTTATAGTAAAAACTTAATGAATAAATTTTAATAGTAAAAACTTAATGAATAAATTTTAATAGTAAAAATTTAATGAATGAATTTTAATAGTAAAAACTCAGTCTATGAGCACCCAAATTTATCCACACAATCTAAGGATAAATTATCACTTTAAGACAAAAATCAAATTTATATTAAATATATGAAAAATAAAGCAGCTATTCTAGATATTTGATTGGTCAACTCAGCTCATGTGATATTGTTTATGTCTACGTCTGTACGATCAATATAAAACACAAATTAATAAAGCGAAATAAATCATTTAAAAGTAGTGATTTCAAACAAAACTTATTTCGATCTCCTCAAAATTATATAAAACATTGAAAATTATCTTTAAAACATTCGCCAGTCGTTGACTAACCTATTTTCCTTCGACAGTTCACCACTACGATACCTTTGCCATGATACATGAAAAACCACTTGCATGTTTCAACAAACAAATTTGAAATTACTATAGCACTGATTTACTTTATGTCACTTTGCTTGTTCTCTTTTCACTTCAGATTACATTACAGAGTGCACAATTGTTCTTTATTTTCTTCTTCTATCTCTGCTACTTCAATAACAGTGATTCCTACAATAATCAGATTCTCTTTTATTTTTAGACTCATATTTTTATCTTACATTCGAATTATTTATGACGCATTTATGCTTACGAACTCTAACAGAAATAAGAATCCAGTGCAAACTCGTTGACTTCAATGATAAATGTTCGTTTTTTAAATTATCATTACTACCTCGTTTTTTATGTTGCGAAGAGAAAAACTTCTGATAAGAAGTCAACGTTCTTCCCAGTTTATTTTATCACCAACACAACGTAATTACCATGAATAAGCCCACACTTGTAGTATGTTAATGGATTGTGGTACTGCATCATATGTCAGTTAATTATAGACCAATATAAATTTAAGAATTCAGATAAAAACTTTGATCCATCTAAGCATTTTACAGAATTAGTTGATAGTAATTGCCAAAAGAAATTATGCTAAATAAGATGCAGATGTGTTTCTAAAAAATTAAAATGTGTTTGTTGGACACAAATAATGTATTTGTTGAATGCAAATAAAAAGGGATATTTTAGACCTTATAGTCATATTAATCTACTGTATATGTTGGAACAAATAAAAGTAATTTTTCATTTATACTTATTTATAATTACTTTTGTGGACATCTAGGTAATAAAAAATGCGTAAAAGAAGAATGCGCAATCACATTTCAACATTAAAAAGAAATATATTTTTGTTTATATTTTTCTTTAAAACTAATCAATTTGCCATAAGTTTAGATCTGTGCTGATGACGATTGTTGAAGTCGCCACAACTAGCGCACCTTCAGAGATGCCTTACACTCAAGCAAAATATTTCTTTCTCCGTGATTTATGAAAATGCCTTGCTCAAGATTTGATTCATTCTTGGCATTTTTCAAAACTGTCATTTCATTTCTCATAGATCGCACAAAAGTGCAAGTTCATAGATAATTTACAGAGAAAAAGTTAATTCTTTAAATGTGCATCTCTTTCACTTATGATGAGCGATTTTATTGGAGAAAAATTTGTTTCAACGTTGAAGATATTTAAAAAGATGAGCAAATCGGCATCGGATAAGAAAGAGTAAATAATTAAATGTTGATAAACATTGAACATGAACTTTACAACATATCTTTCATGCTAAATCGATAACGTTTCATTTTGAAGTTTTATTTTATTCATTTTCATTGCATATTGTTTCTTAAAGTATTCTTAAAATGACCAAAGGCAAATATATCCACCATTTATATAAATGTGCTACTTTTTTAAATTTCATTTTCATGTTGTCGAGATTAAAGTTGTACTTTGAAAGAGCATCACTTTGAAATGCGATGTGCCCAACATTATTCTCAAATGGCACGAGTTCAGAATCTTTTTCAAATCTAATTATAAAGCTCCAAATATTGTCCAGATAATCCATTATTAATACCATCATCACAAAATTAGTGAATATTATTTTAAAACTATTTACATTCTTATTACATTCTTGAAAAGCTTCGGCAATTCCTTATAATTGTAGACATTAAATAAATCCTCTGTTCTACTGCTTGTATGATACAAACCAGTTTTGGCCAAAACTGTCATTTCATATCTCATAGACTGCATATAAGTATCTTTAAATGCACTGTAATTGGGTGCGTGTTGTCTGGTATTCAATATTTCGATAACATTTCGATAGATATATCTCTACTTTTTGGTCGAAATCTATCACTATTTGTGAGTATTGTATTTATAAATTATATGTATGCACCATATATAAAGCTTATTTACACTTTGTATGCAGTAATAAATTTGATAAATGTATCTGACACTTCTGGTCTTATCTTGATACTATTTTTCTATTTGGTATCTCTATGGCGAAATACCCTTCTCAATACCATCATTAACTATTTTCAGTTTTTCGGTTAATAAATTTCAATGCTTTTGTTTCCATTTTTTATTGTTAATAGTTCTTATGTCCATGTATAATTTGAAGCATTCAATTGGACGAGCCTATATTTTGCATTATAAAATTGTTGTAATATTCAATTTTTTAATCTCTTTTTATAACACAGATTACCCTTGCTCTCGATAAGTTTTTCTCTATTCTTTTTCATATCCAGACTAATCTACCAGCTTCCAGGACAGATTTACCAATTCCAATTTATCTGTTTCCAATCGTCACTGAAGCAGCATTTCACTGATGGCCTTTGTGTGTATTCTGTTTTTATTTTTTTTTTGTTTTACTGGTGAGCGTCTCCCATAACCAGTTATACACGTTTATCGAATTTGTTTTTAAGTGTATGACTTCGCACTTCCATTGTAATGCCAGATTAATGCCCTTCGGTGTCACATCGAGTGCAGCCAAGTTAATATGCTTGGTGTCGTTCGTGGATTGCAGCCAACACACATTTTCAAACACAGCATCAGCATATTTTAGGAGCACACTGTTCGCCAGAGAACTTACATCTACTCATACATTGACATCTTGTCTGTTTGCACACCATAGGCCCTGTAAAGGTGCGCTCTGCCCTGACTATTATTTCTTGGACAATTTGTCCGAGTGAAGCATCCTGTGGTGTCATCCTGTCCTTCACTTCATAATTCTCATTGTCACTCAGAGCTATCCACTAATTCATAGATGCTTGATCAGTTTCCCTGCAAAGGGAGAAATGACATGTCGCAACCTCTGCGACATCCAGAATCATATTTCCACGCTTCCATCACAAAGTGCCATTTTAATCCACTCGTGTGCTATCTTCAAGCTGCTACGGATCCTTGCTTTCCAGCCCAAACCGCAGAAAATGCTGCTTCATCACTCCACAGGCATCATGTGATTGTTAATGCGTATATCGTCTATGTATGCTGATGATTGAGGCCAGAGCAATTAAATCGAGATCTCTGCAGGCTTCAGTAGAAACATTTTTTTTGTGACTAATCAGTTGATGGTGGTGCCAACCTTTTCATTTGAAACCAGGGTTGCGGAGTCGTATAGTGAAAGTCCGACTCCGACTTCTCGAATTCCTAGAATGCCAACTCCGACTCTGACTCCCGACTCTGACTCCCGACTCTGACTCCTGACTCCGACTACCGACTCCAACAATATTATCAGGGAGATCGTTTTTGAATATCAGGAATAATAATGGCTCAAGGATTGACCCCTGAGACACTTCCTCATTAATGTTATGCTGCTTGGATGTATGTCCATCAATGATATCCTGTATGCTTCTATTGTCTAAGATGGATCTAATCATAGTTATAACATACAATTTCATTTTCAGTAGCAGCTCTTTGTGCCAGAATTTATCAAAGGCCTTGGATGTATCAAGGGCTACAGCTATGGCTCCACTCGCTTTATCCAGTACATGGTAAATGCATTCACAGATAAATGTTAAAATATATGCAGTAGAACGACATTGTCTGAATCCATATTGTTTGTCAGAGAAAAGATTTGCTTTTGCGAGGTGGTGAACTGGTGCTTGATTAATTAAGGTCTCAAAGATTTTAGTGAAGAGGGGGAAGAGATTAATGGGGTGATAATTGAGAGGGTCTGTTCTTTCATCCGAATTCCTGTATATTGGTACCACAGAGGCCATCTTCCAGCTATTATGGACGCAAGATTCAGCAAGGCATTTATTCTAGAGCTTGGAAAGTATGGGAGCTAGCTCAGTTATTAATTCCTAATTAGTATAGCAGAGATGAGATCAGACTCACAGGCTTTTGAGGTGTCTGAGTTTTTTATGATATTGTGGACATGAGAAGTGTCACATAGATATCACAGATATGAAAAGGGGTGATTTTTACATCATCTAATGTGACTTTAGTCTGCATAGGGAAATTTGGGAGGGAGTTATTTGTTGGCTCTAAGGTGGAGTTAGAGGCAATAGCCAGGATAGCAGTTTCGCTTTCTCCGTTACCATGCATGAAAACTTCTGGTTGTTGTTCAGTGGAGGAATTACTCATTGTCCTTTATACACTACACTAGTATAGATTTTTCAGAAATCACGAGTTTCTATCTTTTGCGATTCTATACGTTCCCTAATTATTTCAGCATGCTTTCTTTTGGCTGTCACTATTTCTCTCTTATAATGATTTCTAGCATCTACGAATTTTTGCCTATTTGTATTTGACTTATGACGTACAAACTGGCGGAATGCATGCTGTCTGTGCGCCATAGCAGCCGCACAATCTCTAGTGAAGCATGGGGGTGAGTGGGGCTTGCTATAATACTTCCGTGTGGGAACATGTGCTTCAATTCCCGCTTTGCACCATTCAGTTGTCTCATTGGCACACTGTTCAGCAGGAAGAGAGAAGATATCGGTCCATTGGGCATCTCGGATGTGTTCTCTAATGCTTCCCAGTAAGCCCTGTTGTAGTACCTGGTGGTTTTGAGCAATGGTTCCTCACCTTGAGGTTGGGATTTAAATATGATGTCAACTGATACCACTAGGTGGTCTGCGTTTCCAAGTGGACTGTGGGCATTAATCTCCCAATTCTCAGGTACCCTGGTGAGGAATAGGTCTAGAAGTGAAGCCTGCTGAGGTTCACAATCTGGTAGGGCAGTTGGAAACATTACTGTCTGTGTGAGTGAATGGGCTATAGAGAAGCTATGTGGAGCATCCAGCTGCATCTGTGTAACCTGAGAAACCAAGCCAATTTTTATGGTGGACATTAAAGTCACCAAACGCACGTATTTGGGCGTTACTATTCAAGGAGAGTGCTGCATCTATACTATCAGAGACATGATCGATTAGGATACAATCCTGACTTCAGGAAAAACGGCAGAGAAAATATAAGTAACTAATGCAGTGATGAAATGTTAGTCGAAAGCACATAAAAGCTTGGTCATCCGATTCAAGATTTTTCTCTCTAGTTTAAGGAAGGGTGCTATGAATATAGACTCTACGTGCGTGCATACATCTATCCGAGTCCTTACGGCAAAGAGAGAGGTATCCTGTTATGTTAAAGTAGTTGGGGGGATTGAAGAGTGTAAGTTTATTTCACTTAATGCTAAGATATCCGGGAAGTTTACTAAAAGGTAAGACTCTATATCATCTATATTACCTCTAAGGACATGAATGTTTGTGAAAGCGAGCCTCAAGGGCAGATGCGAATTGGTTTTGTTTGGGTGATTGTCTGGTTTTATCGTGATATTTGTTTGGGTTGTCATTTAATTACGTTTTTGCTTAATGTTAGGTTAGGGGAAGTGTTGAGCAAAGTGGGCCTGTTTTGACACCAAGTATACACACACAGTGGTCCACTAGCCGAGTCCAGTCTAGAATGTGTGGTCTTGTGAAAGTCAACCAGATATAGCAGCAGGGTTCCTTTCCATGTGCGACATGGCAACTATCCTGATATTATACATTTGATGAGATATATAGATGCACAACTTGGTGTTCTTTGAGTGACTCATGTTGGTCTAGCTAAAAGATCAGTCGCCACATAGAATGAATTGAGGGGCTAAGATTAGAGTTAATCTGAGAGCAGTAAGAGGGAGCGAGGGAGGATCTGCTTTAAGAGCCAAATGTGTGCTTTGATTTTAATACTTCCTTCGTTTATTTAATTGAAACGGTATAATTTTCGATTTCTGTATTAATAATTTAAAACATACAAACTCATTTACCAAAGGGAATTAATACTAGAAAAGAGATGCACATTTCCACTTTTTCTAGTGTGTCTATGCATATATTGCTAACTAATATATTACAAACTATGTATTTGTTTCAGTTCATATTGCCCACAAAGTAAAATATGGTAAAATAGCCCCCAAAAATGGGGTTTGAAGGTAGAATTCTCAGGTAGGGTGTTATTTTTCATCGATATAGGCGGTTCGAGAGGTGTCTTATAATTGTTAAAGAAGAGAAGCTTAGTTTTACTAGCATTAAATGTTACCATCCATTTGCGTCCCCATTCAACTATGGTCTGGAGGTAATTTTCTAATGATTCTGCCATTGTCTTAGATTTATGTACACCTGTTCTTCCCTAATGCATGTTATAGAGCATTATATCATCAGTAAATATACCCATCTCGGACACAATATTATTAGCGAAGTCATTTTTGAATATCAGGAATAATAATGGTCGTAGGATTGACCCCTGAGACACTCCCGCATTAATGTTATGCTGCTTGGACGTATATCCAATGATAACCTGTATGCTTCTATTGTCTAAGATGGATCTAATTATATTTAGTATACATCCAGTTATAATGTACAATTTAATTTTCATTAGCAGCCCTTTGTGCCAGACTTTATCAAAGGCCTTGGATGTATCAAGGGCTACAGCTATGGCTCCATCAGCTTTATCCAGTACATGGTAAATGCATTCACAGATAAATGTTAAAATATATGCAGTAGAATGACATTGCCTGAATCCATACTGTTTGTCAGAGAAAAGATTTGCTTTGCGAGGTGGTGAACTATTGCTTGATCAATTAAGGTCTCAAAGATTTTAGTGAAGAGGAAGAAAAGATTAATGGAGTGATAATTGATTGGGTCTGTTCTTTCATCAGAATTCCTGTATATTGGTACCACAGAGGCTATCTTCCAGCTGGGGGTGAGTGGGGCTTGCTATGATACTTCCATATGGGAACATATGCTTCAATTCCCATTTGCACCATTCAGTTGTCTCATTGGCACACTGTTCAGCAGAAAGAGAGAAAATATCAGTCCATCGGGCATCTCGGATGTGTTCTCTGATGGTTTCTCAGTAAGCCCTGTTGTAGTACCTGGTGGTTTTGAGCAATGGTTCCTCACCTTGAGGTTGGGATTTAAATGTGATGTCAACTGATACCACTAGGTGGTCTGCGTTTCCAAGTGGACTGTGGGCATTAATCTCCCAATTCTCAGGTACCCTGGTGAGGAATAGGTCTAGAAGTGAAGCCTGCTGAGGTTCACAATCTGATAGGGCAGTTGGAAACATTACTGTCTATGTGAGTTATTAATACTTCCGTGTGGGAACATATGCTTCAATTCCTGCTTTGCACCATTCAGTTGTCTCATTGGCACACTATTCAGCAGGAAGAGAGAAGATATCGGTCCATGGGGCATCTCAGATATGTTCTCTAATGGTTTCTCAGTAAGCCATGTTGTAGTACTTTTTTTGGTTTTGAGCAATGATTCCTCACCTTGAGGTTGGGATTTAAATGTGATGTCAACTGATACCACGAGGTGGTCTACGTTTCCAAGTATACTGTGGGCATTAGTCACACAATCCTTAGGTACTGTGGTGTTAGAAACATTACTGTCTATGTGAGTGAATGGGCTATAGAGAAGCTATAAGTGGAGCGTCCAGCTGCATCTGTGTAACCTGAGAAACCAAGCCAAGTTTTATGGTGGACATTAAAGTCACCAAACGCATGTATTTGGGTGTTACTATCCAAGGAGAGTGCTGCATCTATACTATCAGAGACATGATCGATTAGGGTACAATCCTGACTCGAGGAAAAACGGTAGAAAAAACGTAAGTAATTAATGCAGTGACGAAATGTTAGTCGAAAGCACATAAAGTCTGGTCATCCGATTCAAGATTTTTCTCTCTAGTTTAAGGAAGGGTGCTATGAATATAGACTCTAAGTGCGTGCATACATCTATCCGAGTCCTTACGGCAAAGAGGGAGGTATCCTGTTATGTTAAAGTAGTTGGGGGGGGATTAAAGAGTGTAAGTTTGTTTCACTTAATGCTAAGATATCCGGGAAGTTTACTAAAAGGTAAGACTCTATATCATCTATATTACCTCTAAGGACATGAATGTTTGTGAAAGCAAGCCTCAAGGGCAGATGCGAATTGGTTTTGTTTGGGTGGTTGTCTGGTTTTATCGTGATATTTGTTTGGGTTTTTTTTTCTTTTTACAAGGTGGTCACCACTTATCAAGGCCCGGAAGCCACTCAGGGATAAGGGTTATTGCAAGTACAGTACGTTAGTGTGGAGATTTAATAAAGTGTCTACTTAAGGGGGCGGTTCATCAGGAACTTGTTTACGTTGGACTTGAAGACATCCAGGTTGTAGTCAGGTGGGAAGCAGGCAGACGAAACAGAGTTCCACAGGCGTGCAGAAGCTTTGTTCATGGAATCTACATTTTGATCCAGACACAGATAAAGAGTGGGGAAAATTTTTGACAGTGGATTCAGCTAGACAGGTGTTTTTCGTGAAAGATTGGCGAGGGGGGACCAGAGATTAGAGTTCAGACGAGCACCTGCCATGGAAATAACGATAAAACAAAGATAGGCTCGCAACGTCTCTTCTGTGGGAGAGAGGTTGCAGGGAAGAGAAAAGAACATCCCCCAATAAGCCACAAAGTCTATTTTGTACTCTGTCAAGGCAGGATAGACTGTTCATTGTCATTTAATTATGTTTTAGTTTAATGTTAGGTAAAGGGAAGAGTGTTGAGCAAAGTGGGCCTGTTTTGACGCCAAGTATACACACACAGTGGTCCATTAGCCGATTCCAGTCTAAAATGTGTGGTCTCATGAAAGCGAACCAGATATAGCAGCAGGGTCCCTTTCCATGCGCGACATGGTGCTACAACTATCCTGATATCATTTAGTTGATGATAGAGCAACCAGTCTAAGCATTAATAAAGAGTTAGGGCACCTGTACTGACAGTCGGAAACAACAGCAAAACAAACTGTCAATCAGTTACCCTCAACCTTTCAGACAAGTTTTGTGAGCACAAGTGGCATGCAAGCCAATTTTCTCAGTTTCTGAGAGAAAGAGAGAAATTTTAAATAGGGAATAGGGTAACGGACTTCAATGTCCTAGTCAGGAAATAAGGCCAAGCACAGGGTGACTCTGGTGAGTCCCTGGTATTGTACCTCTGGCCTGGCTAATAGGCAAAGAAGTGTGAAGGCCGGCAATAGGAAGAGCCTATTTACTTCTTAAGTAAGTTACGTTTGCAAGCCGGGAATTTGTTTGAGTCACCAGTTTCAGGAAGGTTCTCTGTTTTGTTATTAGTTTTATTTCTCTTAGATGGATGATTTGACAAGATCTACGGGTCTGTAACACCGAGAGGGTTAACCATGCACCTGGTTTCTACACCCGGTATTTCTGCACCCAAGCATGGATGAAGATATTGAGTACCTTACTTTAAAGTTTTTCTCTATTCTTCAAAAATAAGCGCAGGATTGGAGATAGATTCCCCTCTAACATTTACAAGAAACTTTATCTTTCAAGTACTGTGATAAAACCAATCTGCTCTAGCAACTAATTTGTTTTAAAATAAATGAATAGGATATTAATAATTATTTGAATATGTAAGAAATTATAAACCAAAGAACATAAAAGAAATGGTGGGACTAGATCTACATAAAGAGATTCCACAAAACACAGATATATAGATGCACTAAACTTGGTCTTCTTCGAGCGACCTATGTTGGTCTAGCTAAAAGACTAGTATCTCCACATGGAATAAATTAAGGTGCAAAGATTAGCATTGATTTAAGAGCAGTAAGAGGGAGGGAGGGAGGGAGGATCTGCCTTAAGAGCCAAACATGTGTTTTGATTTTAATACTATTATAAAGGCAGATTAAGGGATGGTTAAAATTTTAAATAAATTTTAAGCTTTCTTTTAAATGCAAGTCCATCTTACAAAATTTCATTATCATATTTTATTGTATAACATGGGGAGTAGACTCGCCAGTTAAAATGAATTCAGATAAGAATGGGAGTTTGGAAATGTGGTTTAAAATACACTATAAATACATCTAAAAACACGAACTAAGTTTATAGAATAAGTTAAAATAACAAAGGGATAAACAAAAATTACAATTAAATTTTATTGTGTTTTCAGTTCAAAAGAGACTACAATATTCCGGGATAAGGAAACCTCTTTAGGCCATGGCATTTCGAATCCAAACGCTTCTTTTCAGAAGAGGGGAGTAAAGACACATATTATACAGAGAAGAAATTTTTTAAAAGATAGTATTACCTTTATGAAAAGAGGATCAAAGGAAAAACATGAGGCTGTACTGAGACTAAAGCCGATTCTAGGACTGCCAGCAACCAATGTAAAAGAGTAATAAAGAATGTGAGAGAATTGTATGCTCTGTCCGTTAAGTCCAAAGTAGCTAAGCAGCAGCTTGGTTACCACCAATTTTAGCAAATAACAAACAGGATCTTGAACAGAATCATGTGCTCTATCCCAACCATCATCAATTGACCTGAGGTAATCTCGTCAGCATCAGACAAAGCCAAACTCTTTGCCAAGAACTTTGCAGCTAATTATACCTTATGCGACGAAGACTGCCAACCCATTGTATTTCTTCTTTTATCAGAAAAAACACTATGCGACATACAAATATCTGTGTGTGATGTTGCCAAGCTAATCAAAAACCTTGATTCCAGTAAAGCAACTGACCCTGATGGCATTTCAGTTATAGTGCTGAAAAAGCTTCAACCAGAACTTGCGCCCATCCTTACAAAACTGTTTAAACATTGTCTTAAGGAGAATTGCTTCCCGTCACCCTAGAAAATCTCATCAGTATGCCCCGTATTTAAGAATTCAGGTGATCGCTCATCTCCCTCTCAGTACAGGCCAATAAGGGAAGTAATCAACCATCTGAGCAAAAATAACCTTCTTAGTCACATGCAATATGGTTTCCGTTCTGCTAGACCTACAGCAGATGTGCTTACAGTTATATCTCATAGGACTCGCGAATCTCTCAACGGAGGCTTCCTTTTTAGGGCAATTGCTCTTGACATATCAAAGACCTTTGATAGAGTATGGCATAAAGGCCTACTTCACAAGATCTCTAGTATGGCTGGAAATGTTTTCTCAATTATTAAATCATTTCTCTCTGATAGATTCATAAGAGTAGTGGTTGATGGGCAGAAATCAGAAACTCACAGTATTAATGCCAGAGTCCCTCAGGGGTCCATCTTGGGCCCAACATTCTTACTGATTTACATCAATGATCTTCCAAATCACATCCTATGATCATTCGAAGACATTTATGCTGATGGAATTACCATCTATGTCAACACATCAAAAGCCATAAATGACCAAGTTCTCTCTGATTCTCTCTCCTCTGATCTGGAGCATGTGATGCAATGGAGAAAGAAGTGGCTGGTTAATTTTCATGCATCTAAAACCAAGTTTCTATCTTTATATCACCAATGCTCTGATTTTCTATCTGGCATCAACTGAAATGAATGGCTCTCGTCTTGGGGGGGCTCCATGTTTTGACAAGCTTCTGGGCTGGAAAAATGGTGGAATAGTTTTAGCGCTCCAGTAGATATTTCACTGCTGATGTAATTCTCTACCTAAGTAAGAGTCAGGTACATCCACAGATGAAGTACCGTTGCTACATCTGGGAAGGAGCTGTTGGAAAACTCTTATTATGCTTCGACAAACTTCAAAATAGACTTCGTAACCTGGTAGGGGTGCCCTTTTCTCTTCCCTGCAACCTCTTTCCCACAGCAGAGACGTTACAAGCCTGTCTTTACTCTATCACTATTTTCATGGCAGGTGCCTGTCTGAGCTCCAATCTATGGTACCCCCTCACCAAACTTTCATGAAAAACACTCGTCTAGCTGAAACCACTATCAATAATTTCCTCCACTCTTTTTCTGTGCCTAATCCTAAACGTTCCATTCCATGAACAAAGCTTCTGTTTTAGAACTGCACACCTGTGGAACTTACTTCCATTGCCTGCTTTCCAGCTGACTACAAGTTGATCATATTCAAGTCTAACATAAACAAATTCTTAATTCAATTTACCAAATTTCCACTACTAACGATTACTAGAATATTGTGCCATTGATTTCTGTACACTCATTAACCATTATCCTTGAGTGACCTTTGGGCCTTGATAAGTGGTGACTCCTATGTAAAAAAAAAAGGAAAAAACTATAAAGGGCTATAGTGCAATCGGTTGTTTCTTATTAATTTATGCCCGTTATTTTTTGGGGTGGGGGAGATAAGATTGTAATTCCAGATGAATCCCAGACTAATCCAATTGCCAAATTCTATTTGATTCAGTAACTGGATAACTTTCAGATTACAATCCGATTGTTATCTAATGTAATCTACAGTGACCCCACTCAAAAACATAACTGTCATTGATCTTGTGGGATATCACAACTAAAACGAAAACAGTTGTCCAGACAGGATTTGCAGATATTTGACAGACCGAAATATCTTGATGAAGTAGAAGCATTACAGTACACTACAAAATATGAGATATCTCAAAAAATAAAAGCAAAACCATACAAAAACATCTAAATTGTGCAAACCACTGCTTAGGAAGCAATTAAGTTATTGCTTATTCACCAAACCTGTTTTCCTTCATTTAATTACTTAAACTGCTTCCCTCTTTTTGGAAATCATAATTTATCATTCTATGACTGACTAAGTGTAATGTTTAAATATAAGGCCTATACTGGCCACATGTGTATTGTTACTGATATATGTTACTAAAATAACTGGCACAAATGTCATTTCTAAATGTCTGCTTTAAAGGGATAATGCTTTGCCTCCAAGACGCCTTCCTGTATGTTTTGTATGGTAAACATTAAAAATCCTTATGCACTTAAATCTTTCCCAAATCCCTGTATATCTATTTTGTATATTAATGCTGTGTTCTTGTAAGTTATATCATCTCTCTTATTTCAATTGGACAAAAAACCAATTGCTCGTCTCCCCATAACTGATATAAAATCACATACTTTGCACGTACCTTTAGAGGAGGGTTTAGATTCCAGTCCTAAACTTTAGTAGTCTAACCTTTTCAAAATCGATAAATACTAAACATCTATAGATTTCTATTGTTAAGGGATGCATTAGCTTAACCTATATTTATACTCTATAGAATATCTATAAAATAGATAACTAACAGCCACAGTTTGTGCCCAGATTATAAGTGATCTATATTAACTAGCAACTATATCTTTCTTTCATTAGATGGGATAAAATACATGTCTAGATCTTTACTTGAAAACAAACACCTAAAGCACATTTCGTAACGCATCCTAACCCTTTTACTATCATTTTCCAATTAGTCACTAATCCACAAACCATATTTGATCTTTTCTTAACCCTAGTAGATATTCACCTTTAATCTACACCCCACACTCATACATACTTTCTTTAAAAACGTAACCAATCTTTCTCCTATTCTGAGGAATGTAACATCAAAGCAGATCCTAATCCTTTGATACTAACTCTATCAATCCTAACTATCCATGCGGGAGAATAGAAATACCTGGCTTTGAAACCAGGTGCAGGGAAAACCCTCTCAGTGCTGATGGATCAATAGATCTGGTAAGGTCATCCATCTAGGATTTGATTTGTAAACCTGTGCCACTGACCTCATATGTCTTGGCACGAAACAGGAGAGGGAGGCCTTCTCATTCCTGGACGATAATCTCCTTAGAGCTGGTGACTTGATCAAATCATCGGTTTGCAAACCTAAACTGCTTAAGGAGTAGATAAGCTCTGCCTATCTAGACTCCATACTCGTTCTTTGCCTATTAGCCAGGAGCGGAGGTGCAGCCACAAAGACTCATTAGAGACATCCAGCCTTGTTTCTTGACTAAGACATTGAATGCCATCCCCTACATTTGCCTTATTCCCTTCCCCTATACCTGGGTATCTTGGGGGTGCTTATTAAATATATATGCGAACATGATTGGACTGAACCACTCCTGTCGGACAGGTTTGAGGGTACCGGTTTGACAGTTGCTGGTTGCTGTTTCTCAACTGGCAGTACAGGATCCCTAATTCTTTGATAGCGTTAAGAGCTGTTCTATCATCAGTTGTGTAATAATAAGATATACGTAGTGCCATGTTGTGCATGGAAAGACACCCTGCACTCATCTCTGGTGATCATTCCCGAGTCCACATTCCTGTGGATGAGGAGCCGGCTGACAGTCTACTCGTGTTGCATGATGGTGGCTATGCATATCCATTTTGCCTAGCACCTCAATCTAGATCTGAAACTATGAAATAGAATGAAATGACAGCTCAATCCAAAAAAATGTTCAAACCAGACACACACTCACGCCTCCTCCATTGAGGCTTGCATTTACACATATCCGAAGACTTAAAACTAACTTAGATGATGTAGAATCATTTCTCCTAGCAAACTCTCTGGATATCTTAGCACTAAGTAAAACTAACGTGCACTCCTCCATCCCCTCTAACATCTTTAACATGTCTGGTTATCTTCCACTTTGTCATAAGGACTTTAACAGGAACTAAATTTACAACATGGTGTTAACTACCTGTATTATCTTTATTGCTCTCCATCAACCCAGGACTGTACTATAATCAATCATATCTCTGACAGCATAGATGTAGCACTCTCCCTTGACACTAGTGCCCAAATACATGTATTTAGTGAATCTAATGGCCACCACAGAAATTTGCTTGGCTTCTCTAACTACACTGACACAGATAGTAGCATCATCCATAACTTTGCTTTATTCCATTCCTTGACACAGACAGATCGCAGGACCAGCAAGCCTCACTTCTGGATCTATTTCTGACAAAAGATCCTGTGGATCGTGTAACAAATGCTGATCGCCCACTTAGGAATGCTGATCATGCTGTGATAATGATAGAATCACTCTAAACTCTTGACCCCCAAGACAATGTTCTAAAATAAGGCTGATTGGGATGCCATTAGACATCATATCAGAGACGCCCCATGGGGAAATATCTTTTCTCTTCCAGCAGAATAGTGCACAAATGAGACTATGGCGGTTCTATAGCAAACCCCACTCTCCCCAATGATTTACTTCTACTTGCGCAGCTGCCATTGCTCAGAGGCAACATGTGTACTATAGATTTATCTAGCATAAGTCCTGTACAAACAGACAAAGTATATAGAAACTAGAAGTAATTGTAAGAAAGAAGTAGCAACAGCTAAGAGTGAATATACTGAAACCACCAGGAAACGCATTGAAGCGCAGAAATTAGGAACTCATGATTTCTGGAAAATCTACAATAGTGTAGTAAATAATGGGCAATCAATAATTCCACCACTATCCAACAATCATGAGGTTGTTTGTACAACAACTGAGAAAGCTAACATGGTTGCCCGTTATTTTCCCTCAAACTTTACCTAGGACTCAACAAACCATTCCCTCCCTGATTGTCCTCTGTGGACAGAAACCACACTAGATGATCTGAAAATCACCCCTTCTCAAGTTCATGATATCATAAAAAACTTAGACACCTCAAAAGCATGTGGACCTGATCTCATTGCGGCTGTGCTTTTAAAAAAATGCTCTGCTGAGGTTGCTCCAGTTCTCTTTAAACTCTTTAAGAAATGTCTTAATGAATCTTGCTTTCCTGACAGCTGGAATGCTGCTTCTGTGGTACCAGTTTACAAAATCTCTGGCGTATGAACTGACCCATTAAATTATTACCCAATTAACCTCCTCCTGCTTTTTGCCAAAATATTTGAGTCTTTAATTAATCAAGCTCTAGTCCACCACCTAACAGCTGCTAAACTTCTGCTTGACCATCAATATGGATTTAGGCAAACCCGTTCTACTGCAGATATCCTAACTGTAATCACTGAACATATATACCAAGCACTGGATAAGGCAGAGGTGGGGAGGGCAGTAGCCCTATATATATATCTAAGGTTTTTGACAGGGTATGGAACGATGGTCTTCTCATGAAAATAAAATCTCTGGTATTACTGGACGAATGCTTAACATAATTAAATCCTTCTGGCAACACATCAAAAGCTGTAATCTGATCTGGAGCATGTGGTGCAATGGAGAAAGAAGTGGCTGGTTAATTTTGATGCATCTAAAACCAAGCTTCTATCTTTATATCATCAACGCTCTGATCTCCTACCTTGCATCAATTGAAATGAATGGCTCTCGTCTTGGGGAGGCTCCATGTTTTGACAAGCTTCTGGGCTGGAAAAATGGTGGGATTCTTTTAGTGTTCCAGTAGATATCAAACTGCTGATGAAATTCTCTACCTAAGTAAGAGTCAGGTACATCCACAGATGGAGTACCATTGCCACATCTGGGCAGGAGCTACTGGAAAACTCTTATTATGCCTGGACAAAGTTCAAAATAGACTTTGTAACCTGGTGGGGGTGCCCTTTTCTCTTCCCTGCAACCTCTTTCCCACAGAAGAGCCGTTTCGAGCCTGTCTTTACTCTATCACTATTTTCATGGCAGGTGCTTGTCTGAGCTCCAATCTATGGTCCCCCTTCGCCACACTTTAATGAAAAACACTCGTCTAGCTGAAACCACTATCAATAATTTCCCCCACTCTTTTTCTGTGCCTAATCGTAAACATAGATGCCATGAAAAAAGCTTCTTTTCTTAGAACTGCCTGTGGAACTCTCTTCCATTTTCCTGCTTTCCACCTGACTACAATTTGGTCATATTCAAGCCCAACATAAATTCTTGATGAGCCATCCCCTTAAGTAATCCAATTTACCAAATTTCCACTACTAACGATTACTAGAATATTGTCCCATTGACTTCTGTACACTCATTAACCATTATCCTCGAGTTACATTTGGGCCTTGATAAGTGGTGACTCCTATGTAAAAAAAAAAAAAGGAAAAAACTATAAAGGGCTATAGTGCCATCGGTTGTTTCGTATTAATTTATGCCCGTTATTTTTTGGGGTGTGGGAGATAAGATTGTAATTCCAGATCGATCCCAGACTAATCCAATTGCCAAATTCTATTTGATTCAGTAACTGGATAACTTTCAGATTACAATCCGACTGTTATCTAATGTAATGTACAGTGATCCCACTCAAAAACATAACTTTCATTGATCTTGTGGGACATTACAACTAAAACGAAAACAGTTATCCAGACAGGATTTGCAGATATCTGACAGATCGAAATATCTTGATGAAGTGGAAGCATTACAGTACAATACAAAATATGAGATATCTCCAAAAAATAAAAGCAAAACCATTCAAAAACATCTAAATTGTGCAAACCACTGCTTAGGAAGCAATTAAGTTATTGCTTATTCACCAAACCTGTTTTCCTGCTCTTATTTACTTAAACTGCTTCCCTCTTTTTGGAAATCAATATTTATCATTCTATGACTAAGTGCAATGTTTAAATATAAGGCCTATAATGGCCACATGTATATTGTTACTGATGTATGTTACTAAAATAACTGGCACAAGTGTCATTTCTAAATGTCTGCTTTAAAGGGAAAATACTTTGCCTCCAAGACGCCTTCCTGTCTGTTTTGCATGATAAACATTAAAAATCCTTATACTCTTAAATCTTCCCCCAAATCCCTGTATATCTATATTGTATATTAATGCTGTATTCTTGTAAATTATATCATCTCTCCTGTTTCAACTGGACAAAAAAATCAATTGCTCGTCTCCCCAAGCTGATATAAAATCACATACCTTGGGAGGAGGATTTAAGTTCTAAACTTTATTAGTCTAACCTTTTCAAAATCGATAAATACTAAACATCTATAGATTCTATTGCTAAGGGATGCATTAGCTTAACCTATATTTATACTCTATAGAATATCTATAAAATAGATAACTAATAGCCACAGTTTGTGCCCAGATTATAAGTGTCTATATTAACTAGTAACTATATCTTTCTTTCATCAGATGGGATAAAGTACTGGTGATTATCTTTACATGAAAATGAACACCTAAAGCACATTTTGAAATGCATCCCAACCCTTATACTATCATTTTCCAATTAGTCACTAATCCACAAACCATATTTGATCTTTTCTTAACCCTAGTAGATATTCACCTTTAATCTACACCCCACACTCATTCATACCTCCTTTAAAAACCGTAACCAATCTTTATCCTATTCTGAGGAATGTAACTAATTCTTTGATACTAACTATTAATCCTAACTATCCATGCGGGGGCGTAGAAATGCCTGGCTTTGAAACCAGGTGCAGGGAAAACCCTCTCAGTGCTGATGGACTAGTAGATTTGGTTAGGTCATCCATTTATGATAAGGAAAACTTCGATTTGTAAACCTGTGCCACTGATCTCATACGTCTTGGCACGAAACAGGAGAGGGAGGCCTTCTCATTCCTGGACGACAACCTCCCTAGAGCTGGTGACTTGATCAAATCATCGGTTTGCAAACCTAAACTGCTTAAGGAGTAGATAAGCTCTGCCTATCTAGACTCCATACTCGTTCTTTGCCTATTAGCCAGGAGCGGAGGTGCAGCCACAAAGACTCATTAGAGACGTCCAGTGTCTTGTTTCCTGACTAAGACATTGAATGCCGTCCCCCACATTTGCCTTATTCCCTTCCCCTATACCTGGGCATCTTGGGGGTGCTAATTTAACATATATGCTAACATGATTGGACTGGGCCACTCCTGTCGGATAGGTTTGAGGATACCAGTTTGACAGTTGCTGGTTGCTGTATCTCAACTGACAGTACAGAAGCCCTAACTTTTTGATAGCGTTTAGAGCAGCTGTTCTATCATCAGTTGTGTAATAATAAGATATACGTAGTGCCATGTTGTGCATGGAAAGACACCCTGCACTCATCTCTGGTGATCATTCCCGAGTCCACATTCCTGTGGATGAGGAGCCGGCTGACGGTCTACTCGTGTTGCATGATGGTGGCTATGCATATCCATTTTGCCTAGCACCTCAATCTAGATCTGAAACTATGAAATAGAATGAAATGACAGCTCAATTCCAAAAAATGTTCAAACCAGACACACACTCACGCCTCCTCCCTTGAGGCTTGCATTTACACATATCTGAGGACTTAGAACTAACTTAGATGATGTAGAATCATTTCTCCTAGCAAACTCCCCGGATATCTTAGCACTAAGTAAAACTAACTTGCACTCCTCCATCCCCTCTAACATCTTTAACATGTCTGGTTATCTTCTACTTTGTCGTAAGGACTTTAACAGGAACGGACTTGGGGTCTATATTTGTAACACCCTCCCCATGTCTAGGGAATCTAGAGTCAGGTGACCAGGCCTTCATGTGCTTTAAACTAAATTTACAACATAGCATTAGCTACCTGTATTATCTTTATTGCTCTCCATCAACCCAGGACTGTACTATAATCAATCATGTCTCTGACAGCATAGATGTAGCACTTTCTTTTGACACTAGTGCCCAAATACATGTATTTAGTGATTCTAACACCTGCCACAGAAATTTGCTGGGCTTCTCTAACTACACTGGCGCAGCTAGTAGCATCATCCATAACTTTATCCCATTCCTTGACACAGAAAATAACATTCCCGACCCGTCTCCCAGATCGCCAGAACCACCAGGCCTCACTTCTGGATCTATTTCTGACAAGAGATCCTGAGGATCGTGTAACAAATGCTGATTGGCCACTTAAGAATGCTGATCATGCTGTGATAATGATAGAATCACTCTAAATTCTCGACTCCAAGTTGAAGAGCCATTGCTCAAAACGACAACGTACTAAAATAAGGCTGACTGAGATGCCATTAGACATCATATCAGAGATGCTGCATGGGGAAATATCTTTTCTTTTCCTGCAGAATAGTGTGCAAATGGCGGTTCTATAGCAAGCCCCACTCTCCCCAATGTTTCACTTCTACTTGCGCAGCTGCCATTGCTAAGAGGCAACATGCATACCATAGATTTATCTAGCATAAGTCCTGTACAAACAGACAAAGTATATAGAAGCTAGAAGTAATTGTAAGAAAGAAGTAGCAACAGCTAAGAGTGAATATACTAAAACCACCAGGAAACACATTGAAGCGCAGAAATTAGGAGCTCATGATTTTTGGAAAATCTACAATAGTGTAGTGTCTTGTTTAAATACTAAAATTGCTAAACTAAGGCAAGAGTTGCAAAAATGAAGATTTTTAAAGCGATTATACAGACGATCTTTAATGCCATTTCCTCAAATAACGGTGCAAGTAAAAGACTCCATTTTTTGTATCAGTATTTATTATAGCAATACACAAGTTTCCCTTACCAGAGCAAGTTGATATGTTTTTAAAAAGTGAAAAATCAATCTACACTAGTACATAATATGAGTCTTAAAGACAAGATCTCAGAGGAAAATTAAATCTGAACAGTATAGAGAGATGTATGCAGAAGAGTAGACTTTGATGGTATGGCTACATTGAAAAAATAAACAAGAGTTCTTGGGTTAGTAGATGTGCAACTGATGTAGGAGGTTCACTTCATGGGGAAACATGGGAGCAAGTAATAATTATAGATAGATAGAAGGATAAATAAAGACTTAGTTGCTGATGATGATGATTGTTGGTAAAATCCTTCACTTTTATTTTTTAACTTGGTGAACTTTTCTGTTCATAATTTTGTTAATACAGCCGAGGCCAATACAAAATGTATTACTCAATGTCAATCTGTTATGTCGTACACTAATAGTCAATAGAATAAATACACTGAAACACAAGGTTAGGAAATAAAGTATCTTTTTAGTTTTGCTCTCATATAATACAACAAATGACAAAATAACAAACAAATGACAAAATAACAAACACAATATATAATATTCACAGTCCCTTTTGGAGTTAATTCATTATTGTTGTAAAGAGTGTATTCACTCCACAACAGATCTTTCTTCTTTTTTGGTTTTTGTTTTTTTTTTTTGGGGGGGGGGTTTCAATTTTCTTATCATTTTATTCGAGCTGATGATGGGTATTTCTACCGGATGCCAACCATTTACTCACTATCTCATACATTCCAACCGAGAAATCTTTTTAAGATTCTAAGCGTCCCTATAACTGCAAGTATTTCACTATATATAATTTGCTCAGCAATTTTTGAAATTCTTTTTCATGAGTACGATTGCTTCTGTAATTATTGGAATGATGGAGACTTTTCTAAGATTCCAGTTTATTTTTATGTCGTACATAAGACCTTTGTATTTCGTCATCTTTTCCCTCTTAGCTTCTTAACCGAGCATCATTGAAGGCACTAACTTCTACTAAGGTTGCTTCTTTCTCCTTCTTGTTTTACATCACTATGATCCAGAATGTGAATGTTGATAGCTTTACACCACACACACAAACTCATATATATATATATATATATATATATATATATATATATATATATACAGGAGAGAATTTGAATGCCTACTAGACACTATCCTCGAGTGTCTAAGGTCTCTCTGTACAGGGGTTTGTCAGAACAATCTGGCATGAGGATACTTTTTCCATAGAAGTAAACCCTGACCAAATATTCAAAATCACATAGTATTTGCAGCCCAAATAAGATCTCCTCACTACGGCTACCCCACAGTTTTTCCGAGGAATGGTGCACCTTCTCCAAGTGATATTACCTCAAGTAATAGCACGAAGCTGGATACTCCACCAGACTAGATAAATTCTTGTCCTGGAATCCAGTAAGACCAAGAGACCAAAATGAAAGATATACTACAACGTATAAAAATGGTTAATTGGGGAGAGGAAAATTATGTTCTCAATTTCTTTACTAACTCAGTGTTTGAGAGATAAAGAACTTAAATGGAACATTCGAATATCTATGTATCTCATATAGACTTCAAGTGTTAGCCCCTTGATTTCTGAGAACTTCGACTGAATATGAAATAACGTGGTTTCTGTTTTTGTGAGTCTCCATGTATGTATGTAGCAGTTACATCAGAGAAAAATCACATGGTCATAAGTTAACAAAGAAATGTGTATTTACTTACTCTAAAAAACTTAAAACTAACTGTTGCTGCATTTAGTCAAACTTGGAAAAATACAGTTTTATTTAATAAATTAAAATAAAAAAATGACGGCAGAGTAAATGCACCAGAAAGCACAAACATATATGCAATAACAGGCATAAACACGCACTTCAGTTAGTTGAGTTATAAAACATAAATTTTGTTGAGTTGGTTTTAGACACAATTGTCTGTTCTTTTTGACTTCCGGTTTCTGCTGTTTATGTAGCAAGATCAATCATTAAACACGGTCAAGCGCACGAGAAAGCCGTTCTTAACATGGAGATAAGGGAGGCTTTCACGTTATCTAAGAGGAAGGTGATTCATTAATCAGAATGGATCATATTTTGCTTGTCAACCTGAGGAGCGAAAACTGAAAGTCAAATAGAGCAGACAATAAAATGAATGGGGGGGGGGAAGGTGACAGTAGAGAGATGCAGGTGCACAGACAAGAGACGGCAGATGGAGGTAGGGTAACAGCATTTACACGAACGCGAGAAAGACGAAAGGAAACAAATAAAAAGACCATTATGAAAAACGCTAATTAAATAAATGAGATGCGGAAAGGTGGAGGGAGGAGATAACAAAAGATAAATTACAATGTGAACTCTAGAAATGAACGCTAAAAGCTATGGACTAGTCTAATTTAAACCACTGCCATTTATGAGAAAGAGAGGAAGAGATGGGCATTTCTCTCTTCTCTCTTCATTCACGTGTTATGGGGGAAGGAAGGAAGGAATGATAAATGAGAGAATTCTACACAACAACATACCAGACTGGACATTTGTCGATTTGTTGCTCGCTTCTTCCTTCAGGAAAGTTTTTATAAACTCGTTTTCCTTAAATTCTTCGAAACCATTTTTTTTATATATATTTAAACAAAACAATCGTCACACGATTTTTACAAAAACAGAAGAATGAGCCAAAATTTGCTTGACGAAGAAAAACAAGTTGAAGAAATTGTTCCTGACATGCAAGGCGTGTAAGTTAGAAAACAGTTTTCTTCTCTAGCCTTTCATTTTCATTAAATCGCGTTTTTTTTTTATCGTCGCACATAAAAAAATACTGAGATGTATTTTTTTTTTTTTTTTTTTTTGCTAAAGAGAAAATGTAAAAAGAAAACATATCCTCGTGCATGTGATAATTTTACGGTATTTATTAAGAATAAAAATTATATATTTTGTCCAGTAAAACTTTTAAAAGAAGACACTTGAAACATTGTTTTAATTGAACAAAAAGAAAACAGAAATTATGGCAAAGTTACTTTAACTTGTAAACAAAACATTTAGCAGCGGATTCATCGGTTTGAATGTTACTGTCGACCGAAAATGATCGTGAAAAACTTCTTTCGGGTTTTTTTTTTTTTTTTATTCACTGAAAAAAATGTTAGAATAGTTAACAACGCACTTCTCTTTCTATGTTAAGAATTCTAAATAATAACGCTACAGCAACAGCACAGACAGCACTGTAGCGTATTTAGTGTCGCTACAGGCTACCGACAGTACACAAGCCCATTTTTAATATGGGTAGAGGTGTTAACTATTCTGTAACTTCACCCAAAATATTCTTGTAATAATTCCTTGATCTTTTTCTTTTGTTTGTCATTTCGTTTTTATTGCGATTGCAACGATTAGCCTTAAATGCAATTATTTTGGGATATGATTAATTGATAAAATGATGTGATTGATTTTAAATGTATATTTATAGCTTGAAAAATTAAATTGGCGTACCAAGAAGTAACTTTTTTCTTTAGAATTAAGGAGAATATCTTTTCGCAAGCGCGACCTCTGGAAATTCCACAGCGGCATATTTCATATGTAATATATTGCTGGTGGGCATTTTGTGGACGTTCACTGTGAATGGAGACCCGCGATATTATTGTAGCTCTTTTGTTAAAACTGTAAAAGTATTTATCTAAATAATCTGATTAATATAGTGTCAGAATATATCTGGTTATTACGGTTTATCTCCAATATACTTATAGGAGTCTGTGACATATTTCCATTGTATGGACGCCCCACGCGAACGAAACCTCCACAATATCATTATACCATCTCAAGACAGAGCAGATACTACCATTTGATCCTAGTCAGAAGACCAAGAAGTAGGTACGTGCAAAATGAATAGCCGATGCTGAAAATGTATAAATATTTGGGTCCCTCCCTTTACTTAAAAATTCTATAGTAACTCAGACGGTGGATGGGTTACCACTTATAGTAGCTCCGGCCGGGAGTCACTAATTTGTAAGAGTGTGAGTCGGCGTTCACGAATTCATAATCGGGATCTATCAATTTTTAGGACACAGGTTTTAAGTGCAAGAATCTCTTGAAGTCGAAAGTAGTAGATTTTTATGAACAGAATGTCACACGTGGCTTGAAATTAATGTCATTATTTACTGAGAAAAAAAAACAGTCATTAAAACGTAAGCGAAATGCGTGTGCGTGTTCATCGCATAAGAAACAGTAGTTCGAAATAACATTGTTTAAAAGAAGAATTAAATTCTCGTTCAATGTGGTAATTTTTCCATGATGAGAATTAAGGTTCATGTGCGTCGCACGCAAATTCAAGACGAGGGATTTTAACGCCTGCCAATGGTGGAGTTATCCTGACATCCAGTCTTGGGGAAGACAAGAGACAAACTGGAATAAACTAATTTTATTTTCGCGATAAATCCTTATATAACGATGTTTCGAACGTTCCAGCTTGTTTGCAGTATCACTACGCGCGGAAATGTAACATAGTTTCTTTGTTCCACGTGCGCGGTGCGGTGCGGATGGTCAAATCTCAACGTTGTGTGCTTACGTGTTTTGATACTTGTGGGTGTTGAAAATGTTCTTACCGAAGATTTGTTCCGTCCATATGTAGCGGTCGCTATAATTCAACAAAAAATCAGAAAATCAACCAATTTAAAAAAAACAAAAGACTTTCAGTATTTCTCAAATAATGAACACGGAAAATATAATGAACATATTATTTTTATTTGAATCTTGGTGAAAATGTATTACTTTTTTTTAAACAAAAAACATCTTTACTAAAGTTATGGTTTTCAATAAGAAAAAAAAAGAATTTATTTTTGATTTTTTATGAAAATAAAGCATCGTAAATTGTAACAGTAAAAAAAGAATTTTTTTTTCAGAAAAAATTTTTTTGAAAAAAAACAAAAAACCTTAAGTCCGTATTAATGAATTCGATATAACTCAAAGAAAAATTATTTCCTCAAACTATCGATATTACCATTCATTGAATTAAGCATTGTTTATTTAATATTTCACACAAAAAAATTATAATTGCAAAAAATATTTTTACTTTTTTTTTTTTTTTAGATTACAGGTTTCACGTAATTTTTATATGTAAGATTCTAATGTTTTCCTTGCTTGAATGAACATCAAATTTCGGCGTAACATAATCTCCATATATAATATTTTGATTGCAGAAATTCACCTCTGGACCAAAGTACCGTAGGTTTGCAACAACAGATGCCACATACAAATTTATTATGTCTAAGTTAATATTTTATATATTTTGGCAAACTGTTTCGATATTTTCCATTTTTGTTGCTTCCATACCTCACTTGATAGTCCTGCACACGTGTTTAAAAGTTAGGCTTTAGACACAATTACAGATTTTTACACCGATTACCTACGCTACAGTTTTAACATAAATTGCATTACATAGGGAATTGAATTTGGTGGAGTATTTTATTTAAATTTCTTTTCCGGATTGATTGCGCACACATTGGTGGGGGTGGGGGGTAAATTTGTACAATAGGTCCACCTCCACAATTTTCTTTAGAATGACTACTTTAAGGTTTTCGACTATGCTGATTAAGAAAATCTCATTCAAATTTTGCGGAGACGAGTACTTAGAGATATAAAGACGAGTACTTAGAGATATAAACACACTGTAATTCACTGGCTTCCAGGTTTGTACGCACATGCGATAATCAAATTTACTTCTCTCCTACAGACACTGCCATCCCACAATTTTTTTCCCCCCATTTGCAGTTGGGTATACCGACAACAATTATTACGGTTAAATTTGGTGGAATTATTTTTCCACATACACCCCACCCTCCCCCAAAAAGGTGGGGTCTACTCTGAAAGCCGTCCTTTACATGGGGATGTTGGAGGTGTCCATTCCGAATACCGTTCATAAGATGGGGAGGTTGGTGATGTCTATTGGTTGGTGATGTCTATTCCGAAAGCCATTGGGGAGTTTGGGATGTCCATTCCAAACGCTGTTCTTAACATCACAATAGTCAAAGAAATGAAGTGAAAAAGTCGTAATTATTTGGATTTACGCGTTAAAAAAGATGACATAAAAATGAAATTTACTTTATACTATTGGTGGAGAAGTTGAAAAGAAAGGGCAGACTTGAACAACTAGGACTGCTACCACTGATTTCGATCACTCTAAACAGTCCATATACAGTAAGAATACCTAACCTCTGTTTTTACTTTCCATTATGATTTTAATGGACCATTTTTCGTAGTTTTATTAATTCATATTGATTTACGTATTCTCTTAATTGCTTTTTTTTTTAATTTAAGCAGAACATGTTATTGCTCCAAACCATCACTAATCGCTAGTGAAAACCAGATTATTTCATTTCAACCATTGCTGCTAATGTCCGCAATTGTACAACGACGGCAGTGGACACCAACAACAACTGTAGTTTATTTTTTTGTGAAGGGTAACACCGGTTAATCTTGAAAAAATAATAATTTAAAAGCAGGAACACAGAAAAATAATTAAATTTTTAAAACTGGTAAAAATTATACAAACGTTCACGATAGGAATGTACAGATGCACGGGTGGAGAAAAAAGAAAACCAGAACTCCCTACCTTCCTATAACTATCTGACGTCATTTTGAGACAGCCTTTTGATTTTCTGACATGTTGGGCTTTAGTAGAATCCACATGTAGATAACTTCATTTGCGTTTGCTTAAGCAAAGCTAGAATCTCTCACTTGGTGGTGGGGGGGGGGCTAATTAAGCTTTTTTTTTTGTATAAACAAGGTGTTTTTTTTTAATTCAATATCTTAGGACTTTACTAATTATCTTTAAAATAGATCTAGAGAACTAATATTTATCTTTCAAAGGATTTTTACAATAAACTTCAAATTTTAGCTGAATTTATCAGTTTCCAAATGTCGCTGTGAAAATATTTTTCTATAACTTTTTTTTTCACTTGTACAAATTTTTTTTTTTTTTTTTTTTTTGAAAATTAACTTTAGTCTTTAATCTTTCAAATACAATCAAAAAGTAGTCTGAAACCTACAAAAAAATTATGATGAACCGGCTTTCAAAACTATGTCCCCCTATCTTTTTTCCGCCATTATTGGCCGTGTCTACTAAGAAGGTATATTTTAGTTTTACATACGGCCCAAAAGCGATACCATTTTTTTAAATTTTAATTTGTTCCCCATTGCGTCTTCGCCAGTCGGGCGATCCCATTTATAAAAAGAAGGATAGATGATAACATAATACGCATATTAAATTAGCGTATCTATATATTAGTTTAATATTCATAGATAAATAGGATCTTGATCGAATAATTTATAATCTGGAAACCTTTAACGCACGTACTTACGTATGTTAAAGGTACTACGGTATTAATATAATCAACAAAAGCACCCTATGATTTAACTTATTCCGACATGACCCTTAAATAGGTAATAATATGTGCTTGCGCATACACAAATAGCCACCACTGATAACATATTAATTGGTGTCATTTTGACGTTTTTCACCTTCCATATCTCCTTCAGCTCTCTGACCAGTTATTATTATTATTCCATGTTCTGGCTAAAATAACTGCACTGCATCAATAAATATTAATAACAATATATAAAAAAAGTTTTATCTATTTTTTTCTCAGTTTCTTTTAAAATATATAAACAAATGTGTCCAGTATGGTAACCTTAACCCTAACCTCCACTTGTTGGTATTTTAGGCAATAATATATTTAATTTTGCATTTTCCCATGGAAACTGAATGCATAGAATGCGTATTAATAATCATACTTTGTTATTAATGCTTGGTGGATTGACTCGATTATGGTTTAATAATCTCTTCAGTTGTTTTATTCTCAAATGTTATTTTAATGATTGTTATTTTGACTTTATTTTCTGATTTGATTTTCCTTGACGCACAAATTTCAAGTTGCTTCATGGATTATGAAATAAATTCATATACCAGCTGAAGTATACCGGCGTTCTTAAATTTTTATCTGCTTTAAAAAACTAAACTGAGAAAATATGATTTTACTTTAAAACTTCATTCATTTAAATCAAAAAAAGGTTTATAATAAAAGCTATAAATTGTTTATCATCATTAAATAAGTCAATAATTAAAGTGTTTCTTAAGTTAAAAAAACATCTTTAGAATAGTATTGACAATATTCACTCTCTGTCGCATATAACTGGCAGGAGAGAACTTGAATACCTTCTAGACACTATCCTCGATTGTCTAAGGTTTCCCTGTACAGGGGTTTGTCAAGACAACCTGACATGATGATACGTTTCCTTACAAGTAAACCCTGGCTAAATATTAAAAATTACATAGTAATCGCAGTCCAAATAAGATCTCATCGATATAGCTAACCAACACAGGCTTTTGTGAGGAACGGTGTAATGTTACCTCAAGTAGCACCATGAAAATGGATACTCCACCAGACAAGGGGAATTTTTGTCCTGGAATCCAGTAAGACCAAGAGCCCACAAGAAAGATCGTACTACATTTAAATGGTCAGTTAGAGAGAGGAAATTTATGTTCTCAACTTCTTTACTAACTCAGTGTTTGAGATGTAAAGAACTTTACTAGGATATTCTAATACCTATGTATATTATATAGAGATGAAGTTTTGGTTCTCGATTGATCTGAGAACTTTGACTGAAGTAAAATGAAACAAAAGAGAGAAACAATAAATATTGACAACGTTATTCAGTTTTTTATTTCAATTCTTTTTACCATAAAATTAAACTTCAAGGTATTAGGTTGGTGCAAAAATAATGTCGTTTTTTGACATTTTTTTTTCAACGGACGTTGAATGACATTATTTTTGCACTAACCTAATAAATTTAGAAATTTTAATACAAAAAAAAATGTTTGTTTAAAGGAGGAAAACTTTTGTTTTCTTTAAAATTAGTTTGTGCACTATTTAGAAGATAATTATCTCCCCTACTCTTGATCCTAAAGTCAGTGCCTGCCTAACATTTAGATTGAAAATCGATCAATGTTATGACAAGGAGTATGTCAGTTGTCCAGTGTTTTTATTTTAGTATGTGTACATGTACTCGTTCTCCATTCTTGATGTTCGTTCATCGCTTGTGAAGATGACCTTATCATGCAATTTTTCTACGGATTCAGAGATAGGTTCTCAATTCTATCCAAACTCTGAAGTATCTCTTGCATGTGGGCCACCTGTGAGAGGATTCTGTAGCAGAGGTGCAAACTACTCTGTCTTTTCTAATAATATGTTTCTTCTCGCGTTCTTCAATGCATACAGATTGAGCAATCATGCCAGAAAACTCTTTATGTTTTCCCACAAGTTGGGATACAAACTGAATTGTTTTAGAGACACTTTCAAACTGTCCTTGAACTCTTTCCGTTGTCCTCCTATGGTTCCTTTGGGCCGTCCACTGTAAAAGAGCTATTTTGGGAGTCTTTCATTTGGCACGTGTTCTCCATACATATTGCCTTTTATCAGAATCTATAAGACACACACACACACACACACACACACACACACACACACACACACACACACACACACACACACATAAGGAGAATAGAAAATGGACGTTGGGTTTACTTTCGGCAGCCTCATAACTTTCACTTCCCTCATTTTGTTATTTAGTCCTCACATTCTAGGAGTGATGTTTCTGACAATGAGGCAAGAATTGCAGTTTTTTGGGGTTGGAATCTATCTCACACTTATCATTGGACTTTTTTTCTTTTTTTTTTTACCTTAAAAATAGAATTTTTTTTTTTTTTTCGCTTCTTATATCAACTGGCTTCCTGCCTTTTCTGGAGTGATTCACACACACACACACAACTGGATAAACTAATGAAGTGTTATATTTTTTTATGTACATCATCTGTATATTTATAAAATTGTGCCATTTCTTGGACACTGTGATTAAAACGTTATATTCAAATTCACACAAAAAAAGAACACATCTTTCTGATATCTCACCAGTATCAGTTGTAAAGTTAACAAATTTGCATCTAGATTTGCAAAAGAACATTTCATTAATGAAGTATTCCTTATTTTTGTTTAAATATTATTTTAATATAACAAATAGTTCTGCTTATGAATACTGTTTTATTTTATGGTGAAATGCTTAGTATTTGTTCTCAAACGGTTCTTTTCACTAATTTGCCGATTCTCGACAAGTTCTAAATTCTATATCATAAACAAATTCTCCTCCCCAACACGTCAGCCATTTTTATCTTTTTACTAATAACTAGCTGCACCCTGCCACACGTTGCTGTGGCTCAATTTGATGAAATGAAAAAAATCCAAAAAGAAAAAGGAAATGCATGTTTCTTATATGCTTAATTTCCCAGTACTTGTAGACACACAATATTTTTGTTGTTCCATTTTCTGAGCAGATATAGAGATTTTCAGGTTTGCTGAGTCTAGAACACGCAACATAGAATTGCCCATGTGAGAAACAGTCAGTGTATAGATATAAACCACACACTTGTATAGATTGTCCCTGAGCTTTGTTGATGGTGATTGCAAACAACAATCGAATTGGGAATGGCAATCTCCTAAATTGAAATGGCGTATCCGGTGGAATCATAGGAATGCATGGAATGAGGGCATTTTCACTTTTGAAAGGTCCTGTCAAGATTGTTGCTTCTATTTTGTTGTTCATTAATTTTTTTTACTGCAAGTCGCTTGCCATTGCAAAGGTTGGGCTGGTTGATATTTCACAACATGATAATTGGTACACCAATTTGCAATTGAAGTACATGCAGTGGCATCCTTGGAAAATCTAGTGAATTCAAAAATTCTCTTGGGTAATTAACCGCTTCATCTGCTTCCACAACAATGTCGATAGACTACCTCACTTGGAATTTTAAGTTGAATAATATTGGTTTTTCATGGACATCTTTGTTTTGAGCTGCAAGAACAGCTCGTTCACTCAACCAACTGGCATTCTTATATTAATTTGGATATCTGTGAAAACTTTTTTTACCGACTCTTCTTTTAATGTAACTAAATCGCAGAAGTTATGAGGCAACGAAATTCGCCCTGAACTCGCTTCAGCCGGCTCTTTTCCATTTTCAATTTCCAACATTTGATGAGAAAATGTCTCTGCAAATCGATTGTTCTGCAACTGGACACACATATTTTGAGTTTAATGTCTTTACATGGCGCCAAAAAGTAGAGTATTTGAGGCAAGCATGTATTTCATTTGCTGGTGTTGAGCGAGGAATTACATGTAACGTTTGTCTGAAATCTCCTGCAAGCAATATTTCTGCATTCCTGAATGGTCCGACATTGCCATGCAAATGGAAACATTTAAATTGTTAAATAGAAAATAAAATGTTTCGGCAAGAAAAGGCTTCAATTCTCACTTGCTGAAACAAAGAAGTACAGAAGACACACAAGACTGAAACAAGGATAATATATGCATTAACTTATTAAATTAAACAATAATAAAGAAAATTTCTTGCAAAACTGATTATGTTTGCGGCTTTAGAAGCCCAACAATGAAGTTATTCTACATCCGAGAAACAGATGGCCCTCAGAATGTCCAAAGTAACATAGTCGCATTCAAATTAAGGAATAAAGGTTTCTTACTTGTTGACTTGACGACTTCACATTCAGCCTGACAAATAGGATGTCTGCCAATTGGTTAAGGATAATCGCCTTGACCAATAAGACAGACCTTTCTTTAGAATAGTAGGGGTGGGCAAGAAGATAATCATTTTTTGAGGGAAAGAGTAGTAAAGAGAAGTAAACTCTTCTTTTTATAAAAGTCACTTGAACTGATTTTAAAATTCTTAACAAATAAATGTAGTAAATTATTGAGAGTTTTAGCAGCTTTTTAGCACTCATCCATTATCCCACCTTGACCCTCAATCCTCCCACAAATAATATTTTTGAATATTTTTAAAAATAGTTTAATTACAGAATTTATTTCACTATAGGTGACGGTCCTATACTACATTTGAAAGTTATATAAAAAAAAAAACTTGAATTAATGAAATTATTTCTGAGCAACGCCAGGTAGAAACAGCTAGTAATACATATATGCAAAAAAAATGGTATCATATGAACATTTAAATTCTAAAAAATGAATAAAAATATTGAATATTGGTGTGTGTCCAAATAATTTTGTAGCGAATTGTATATGTAATATATATAAAGCTTGAATTCTATTTCCATATAATCACTTATAAAACTAATCAACCAATTCAAAAATCATTAAAGAATTATTTTTGTATCATTTGATTTCAATCTCAATGATAAAGAGTATTTGTTGTTTGCTATTCTTGTTAACTGCTGGTCATTATTTCCTATCTATGGTTGCTCTCTTGGGAAATCTTTCAAATTAATTCAGCTTTTCTTATCTGCTCAACCAGATTCTTAATTGGTATCTTGAGAACCAGTTTTAATTGCGGTCAGATCTCATTTCAATATCGCATTGTTTTCAGATAAAAAATATATTCATAAAATGAAGCAGTTTATTCAAACACATTATTTAGTGCTTGCTCTCATATATATATTTTTTTTTAGTTGGAATTATGTTGATTCGGAAGTGCATAATGTTAAAACCATCACGACTTAAAATTTGACGATCAAACTTTTTTACATAGCCTCTCAGAAATCGTTTTGGATTGCTAAATTATGCAGTCCAATAATTCCAAATTATCTCAATTCTTGTCGTGATCTCCTAGTTCAGAATTAATTATATTTAATTAGTCAATCATGTATAATTTTATTTCTCTTAAATTTATAGAAAAAGAATTTCTATATTGGTTGTATATATATATATACCACTCAATGTTTGTGTGTGCCCTATAGAAAGAAACATTAGAGATATAAAATCTAAAAGTGTATTCTTATGCAAAATTAATCAAAGAAGATATAATGAAAGTGTTTTCAAATCACCTCTGAGAGGCTATGGAGCAAATTTTGTCGGGGAGGAGGAGTAGAGTTTGGGAAATAAAACACTGATATGCATTCCTTCTAGAACGTTTCTTAAGCTTCTCTTTAGATTGGACTAGAAACTCTGAAAGGATGATTTTAGTAGTGTTCTGGAGGCATCCTTAATTTTATTTGGGTGGTTTCAATGGAATTCTAATCAGAAGCAATAAACGTAAGATGTATTACATTTTGTTACTGGTATATAGTAATCCAAAAGTGCTTAGCATCATAGATTGAGCAAGTATGTTTAGTCGGTATTGCCTGGAGTCATCAGTATTCCATTAGGTTGACAAGAAAGTTCTTGCAAAATTTTTAATTTTGAATTCAAATGATGTATTTGCAAATAAGGTATCATTATAATGCCTTTATTTTATATATCATTTTAAAGAACGTTTATCACTCTATCTAACCATTTAAATCAAAATTGTTGTGAAACAATTATGTCTTCTTTTCAGAACGTTGAATACAAGATGGAAAAAAAAAAGCAAATTCACACAATTTTTTTATTTCAATTCAAGCTAGGCTGAAAAACTACTGAAACAGCTCGCGATATCAACAAAGCGTTTGGCCCAAGAACCACTACTGAACGCACATCATCATGGTGGTTTAAGAAATGTTGTGGTGGCGACAAGAGTCTTGAAGATGATGAGCATAATAGTAAGCCATTAGATGTTGACAACGATCAATTAAGAGCTTTAGTCAATGTCAATCAATGCACAACTGTTCGAGAACTTGCTTCTGAATTAGTTGTAATGTATACGACGATTTCCAACCATTTGAGAGAGATTGAAAAGACAAAAAAACTTGATAAATGGGTGCCTCACAAATTGAATGACAAACAAAAGAAACGCCGTTATGAAGTGTCATGTTCTCTTCTTTTACGCAACAAGAATGACCCGTTTCTTGATCGGGTTATGGCTTGGAATGAAAAGCAGGTTCTTTGCCAGCGACTCTCAGCTAAGTGATTAGACACCAATGAAGCTTCATGACACTTCTCGAAGCTAGAGTAGCACCAAAAGAATATCAAACTGACTGTTTCGTAGTCTGCAACCGGTCTCATCCATTACAGTTTTTTGAATGTAGGCGAAACCATTATGGTAGAGAAGTACTGTCAACAAATGGATGAAATGCATCAGAAACTTCGACAATAACACCCAGCATTAGCCAACAGAAAAGGCTCAATTCTCCTCCACGACAATGCCCGATTGCACGTTGCTAAACCGACCCAACAGAAGTTACATGAATTGGGTTATGAAACCCTGCCTCATCCGCCATACTTTCCAGACCTCTCACCTACCGACTACTACTTTTTCAAGCATCTTGACAACTTTCTGCATGAAAAAATGCTTCAAAAAGCTAAGCGATATCAAAAACGCCTTCAGCAACTTCATCACCACCAGAACGCAAGATTTTTACATTACTGGCATAAATACACTTGCTTTGCATTGGCAAAAGTTTGTTGATTCTGATGGTGCTTATTTTGATCAATAATTTTTTGTTTGAGCCGAGATATGTTCATCTGAATTTAAAAGTTAAAAACCGCAAGAACTTTCTTGTCAACCTGATAGGTAGAGCAATCCTCTATAGTGTAGGTATTTTTAAATATTACGTTGCCTGGGAGAAATATTTTCACTGTATTTTGTTATACCATTGCACACTAGAAAAGATACTCCTTATTGCTCGGAAGTCAGTCTTTAATATCCTAGACAGAGCAAGTGTGTACAGCAATACAGTAGCACATTTCATATGTAGTATATGTTTGACAAACGGAGCGACAAGAAACTTGTACACTAAAATAAATCCAGGTCTCATAGTATTATTAAGAGAAAGAGGGAAGATAAGAAATTCGGCATTGCCCAAGCATAATTTAAAACAA
Organism: Euprymna scolopes; assembly: GCF_053919585.1. Classification (NCBI taxonomy): domain Eukaryota; kingdom Metazoa; phylum Mollusca; class Cephalopoda; order Sepiida; family Sepiolidae; genus Euprymna; species Euprymna scolopes. The sequence goes on from NC_136490.1 coordinate 85,930,134, forward strand.
TATAGATTCCATTATATTTTTTTAAAGTGTATGAGAAGGGAGAAACTCGGTGTTATCAGGGAGCTATCATTTTAAAACTGAAAGCTGAATACATTAAAACAAGAGAGAGCTATGGGCTGAGCAGAGGTGAAAAAGGGGGGGGTAGAAAAACGGAGAATATTAAGTTGTTGCACACACATTTTAACCTTTTCTACCTTGTTTATATATATATATATATATTTATAGGCCCCAGCAATGATGTGTAGCCCCGCAAGTATTTCTCTCATTTCTACTTCTATGATTTGTATTAATATTTTGCATAATTTATTTTAGTCTCAGTATAAATCAGTACAAATAATGGGGCTGATGTTTGGAAGAACAATAACTCTGACATTATATCCCTATGCAAAGAATGAATTATTAATCATGTAGATATTTTTGTAACAAATCAATTTCGCTTTAAGGTTTCAAAATTTCACTTCTTTTTTAAATATATATATTTTTTGTTTCATGCAATTACTTTATTCTATTTATCATTAGTTTCATAGATAAAATCTTGCTCTTTTTAAACTTAATTTGCTTAAGACAATTAGCTAAAGATACTCTTCAATAGTACTTACAAAAAAGTTGTTCGAACGCTAATTTTATTAAAATACTAGCTGGAAGACTAAGTTGCTCGGGATTTGCTCAGAAATATCATGTCTTTTTCATTATACTCATAACACTACAGTACTCTTTAGTGCCATTTCACCCCTTGATATAGAAAAAATGAAATTTTGAAAATCTCACTGAATTAATGTTTTATAAATAAGGTGTAAATTTGATTTTAATTAGAATGATCGATTTAAAGTTTTAAGGATTTTTTCCCATAGCACACACACACACACACACACACACACATACACACACACACATATATATATATATATATATATATATATATATATATATGTTTAAATAATAAAATCAGTATCATTTAGCTGATTAAAATCTCTTATACATGGCTTTAAAGATTATTTTTTTACGTTATTATATAAAATAAAAATTATTATTATTCTATAAATAAAATAAAATAAATAATTTGCATAATCGATATTAAATTATTATTTTTATTCGAAAAAGTACTACATAGTACAATCCTATTTCAAATGTTATATTCATGAAAACATTGAGTTATTTTGTTTATGTCAAAAAAGTGGCAAAACACTTTATTCTTTATGAATTGAAAAATAAATATTTACCTTTTAATCTCAATCCTTTATTGGGTTTTTTTTTTCATCTTAAGAATGTGCGAGGCAAACCATAAATATGAAAAGACGGCTTACTTTGTCTGGTTTGCAGCACACCAACTGAAACATAATTTTAAATATTTTAAGCGAAAAATGAACAGCAAATGTGAGAAAAAAATATACAAAATTCTGAGCAGCAAAGTAAATCATTTACTTGTAAAAGATGGGTTAAATTATATTTTTATTATTTTCATTTTTGTTCTTCTTGTCTCATGGTTGAAGACATTTTATGAATGACTTCCAATTTTTCTTAACTTCTTTCAATTCGCTTGTGCCACCCACCAGGTCATCATTAACTGATCCTCTCCATGTCTTAAGTGGCCTATCACGTGGTTTTGGGCCATAAACGTCCATGGGAGTTACACATTTAGAGCATTTCAAATGACTGATGGTGGGTGATGTGGCCAAACCAATTGAGATGTAATTGCATGATACACTTCATCATGGAGGTTAGTAGAGCGAGACCAGCAAGTTTTTCCATTCGATTTGCTGCAGCTAGGATTATGTCATTCTGACATTTCCTCCGTGATCATTTTTCACACGTGCTGCCATTTTCGCATACAATGGGATGCCTGCATTTTGTAAAATTATTCACAAGACTCTCCATGTGGCAGATACACATAATTTTATCATTATACATATATATATATATGAAAGAGAGAGTGAGAAAGAGAGCGAGAGAGAGAGAGAGAAACAGTTATTTTCAGTCAAAATAATTTGTTCATAAAATCAAAAACTAAGTAAATTTCAAGGCAGCAAAATGATTTAATTTCCTTTTTAATTTAATTCAGTTTTTAGATACACTGCCTACTGTTGCAGCCAACACTTGCAGACAGGAAGAAGTATAACAAGGAAAGAAAATATTGTACATCAAAGAGATAGGAGGTAACAATCGAGTATGTGTAGGTGTAGGGGAGAGAGAAGGAATGTGGGCCTACATCTCTGTTGTAATGGTCCTGGGAGTGAGCCAAGGAGCACTAGTTCTAAATTGTGTAGCTCTAGAACAATATTTTTTAAATATTCAGAGAGGTTTTGAGTAATAGGGAGAGTAGAGAAAAAGTAGAAAAAGTAGAAAAGGTAGAAAATGAGGGGAACTTCACTTCCTGTCCGTCCCCTATTAAATGACCAGAGTATAAAGTGGGAAAATGTGTCCTTCTAGCTCGTTGCTAAGATCCATATAAAAAGCAAATGGTTGCCCCATGTCTTCTTTATATATATATAGCTATCAGGGAAAATCACTCTCTAGTTACTTCCTGTTATCAGGGGAGATAACTCCAAGGTAATTTTCTGTTATCAGGAGCAGATGAATCTTTTACCTATACATGTCCCTCCCCACATGTCCAAGGAATAAATTGTCCTGATCATCTTTGTGTGCACTAGAAAACTCATGAGATCTAGTTGTCTAATGTTAGTGTTGTGGGGACACTCTTATAATCACTAAGATGGACTTATCCATTAGCCATATAAGCAGCAAGCATATACCGCTCAATGAGAGCTATCAGGATGTCGTACAGAGACGACTCCCCACGGACTTACTAATCTTCCTGTATCACTAACCCTGTTATAAATGTTCTTCGTATTCTCACCAGTCGTTGTGTTTTCCTACTTTCACCTTTCCCGACTCCACTACAGTTAGCATCCTAACCCGGCCAGAACAATCATTGTCTTGCATTCACCAGCATACCATTTATGCCTTGTTGTGTGGAATGAAGGGATTCCAATACTTATACACAAAATTGTTGAGTTATCAGGATTTTGTTGTCTTTAATAATAACTTTTAGTTAATAATGAAGACAATGAAAGGAAGTCTCATTTTAACATTAAATAAACAACGTTAGTAGAAGAGAGAGATGGTTTAGTTGGTTGAAGACTTCTTGTGTAAAGATAGAATTAATATCATGCCGGTTGGTTGAAGAAGAGAATAGTTCAGTTCCATTTACATGTGTTTATAGGTAGTAGCCGTCGGTACAAAGGAAACTGGTTAAAGGAGAAAGAAAGGGCAAAGTCTTCAGTGTGTTTGCATGTTGTCGTGGGTGAGTGTGAGTTGTATCGACGAGAGCAGTTCTTTAGATAAATAAAGAATGTTCATTTGGGTACCGTACGTGGAAATAAATGTGAGTTTGAAAGGTTGCTATGTTAGCTTGTAGGACTCACGTTCTGCCTGGGGCTTTGGCCCCAGGCAAAGTCTGCTCCCAGGTAAGGTCAAGATCAAAGAGGGTTGAGAATTTCAGAATTCGCCTTCTATATACTCTGTCACGTGATTGAGAGCTCGCTTGTGATTGGAGAAGCCAGGAGGAAATGGATTTCAAATCTCGAATCAAGAGAATTAGCTTCTGCCTGTTTGTAGCAAGTGTGAACTGCTACAAACTCTTTCCAATCAATATAATTTTTCACACATTGGACATAAAACTCGAGCTATAGATGAGAGGTTGTTGCATGATTGATGGAAACCATTCTGAATTAGATCTCTTAAGCTTCTGCATTCTTCATCTATGGTTGTTGCAACTATAATCCTTTCCCATGTAATAACTTTCAATTTAGGGTCACTTTCGCAGTTTTTACTGTAGTGTCAATCATTTGCTCATGGTATTTTGGTGAATATCGGGATGCATAATCAGGAACTAAATTATGTTTTATAGAACAATGTTTTATTTAGAATCTGTACATCAGTGTCTTTTCCTTAGAATTTAACGGGCAGGGAGGGGAGTAATATTTTCCAGGGTCTGGTTTGAAAATATTTTTATTAGGAAAAAATTATTATTGAAGGCAATAAAATCCTGATTATTGGTAGGTGATCCATTGTTATCAGCAAATCCAAGAATGAACATCTAGCAGGATTCCAGCCAAGACTAAAGTTTCTCCTTCCACTAGTCCATATGGTGATTTTGTATCATTTGTAAAACAGAATCAAGTCAGAATGAGCTTCCAGTGGTCATCCCTACAACTCATCAGGCTCATTCTTTTTTTGTCCTTGAACACTAAGTAATAGGTGTGTCTACTGAAACAATTGCTAATGGAGCATTTTAAATTAAGCACATAAGAAATAAAAATCATCCCTACAACAATTCACACACCGATATCTGTTCCTTATCACTGGAAGAAGGTGAAGCAGAACATAGACAATATGAATATGAGTGCTGGAGCAGGTAGCTGGACATCAGTGGACACTGGAAATGGATAGCCACACATCAGTGGGGCTGGGGAGCCGCTAGAGTGAGCTGAAGGCATTACAAGAGTATGCTGGAGTTATTGGAAGCTGCAGGACTGAGCTGGAGTGGTAGGCTGTAAGAGGGAGTTTCAGGAGGCAGGCAGCATCACGTTCTGCCATCCCTGTCTTCACGGCTACAATGCCAACTTGACGTGAGTCAAGTCCATATGAGTATGACGTGACCATCTTGAGAAGCGATACTACTCCCCATTGGGGAGGTTAAAATCTGAGTGTGGTGATTATAGAGGCATTAGCTTGCTTGAAGGTTTTAGCAAAGATGTTGTTAAGTCGTTTTCTTAAATGGATTCGTCCCAGAGAATTAATGTGGTGTTAGATTTCACTGCGGCACAATGGACACGATATTCTCTGCGCATGCAAAAATGTATGGAGCAGCAAGTGCTTTTGTATCAAGTTTTTGTCGACAAAAGCTTTTGAACTATCAATCGCAATGCACTCTGGAGAATTCTTGAGAAACTAGGCTGTCCTACTAGTTTTGTTGAGTTGTTTCAGCAGTTGCACCATAATATGAAAGCCACAGTGAACTTTAATGGATCTCTGTCTGATCCAATTTCAATTGAAAACGGTGTAAAACAAGGTGATATCATTGCTCCTACATTATTTTCCATATATTTCGCTGTGATGTTGGTACATGCTTTTAACAATTGTGATATTAGGTAGACTTTTGGTTACGCACATTCAGGTAAACATTTTAACCTTAGACATCTCAACGCAAAGTCAAAAACTTTTCAGAACCTTGTTCTTGAATTTTTATATGCAGATGATGCAGACCTTGTTTCACATTCAGAAGCAGACACACAGATGATTATGGACAAGTTATCACAGGCTTGTAAAGCTTCAAGAAAACATGTTATGTATTCCCCTCCTTTAGGAATGCCATATGTTTAATCAAACATCTTAGTTGATGATAAAAAATTAAATGTCACGAACAATTTTGTATATATGGGTTGTACACTGAGTAAGGACTGTACACTTGATGCTGAAATAAATTACAAAATAACCAAAGCCAGTTCTGCTTTTGGCAAACTGGAGAAACGTGTGTGATCAGATTAGGGAATCACATCAAAAACAAAGCTAAGTGTTTACGAAGCATGCGTTATCACTACGCTGCTATATGGGTCAGAGACTTGTACAACATATATAAGGCATTTTAATTTATTGGAAAGGGTTCGTCAAAGTTGTATTTGGAAAATACTTAATATCAACTGGAGGACTTTAATGTCTGACACTGTAGTTCTTGAACGATCAAATAGTAATAGTATTAAAGTAAAAATCATTCAAAATCAGATGTGCTAGACTTGACACTTGGTTAGGATGGAGGACAAAAGACTTCATAAACAACTGTTTTATTGCGAGATAGATAGAGGTAAAAGACCACAACATAAACCAAGAAAAATCTTTAAGAATACTCTTAAAAACAACTTGAAAATACTTGAGATGGATCTACATAACTGGGAAGCCTAAGTGAAAGATCGATCACTGTGGAGAAAAACGATCAGAGAAAGTTATAAGATTTTTGAAGAGCGACATGTAGATCTTTCTGTCTTAAAAGGTGTTTTAAGAAAACAGGACAAAAATATAACGACAGAAAAATTACAACAGGAACTGAAGTGCGCTGTATGTTGCCAAAAGCTTGTTTTGTAAATCATCTGAAATCACACAATCAAAGACAGGAACGACAATTTTATTAGAAGACTTTTAGAGCACATCCAGCAACACTGTTGTCATATTTGTGGCCTAATCTGCAAATCTAAAAGTGACCTGACATGACATTCGAGGATTCATAGTATTATCATGCAATCACCTTTAAAGAAAGAAAGTTTTTCTGTCACATATGTGTACTGTCATGTAGGACTAACGCTTGATTGAAAAATCATCTTTGTGCACACAGCCGCACAAGAATTAACTGAAGAGATGGCAAGAAGTAGCAATCATCATCATCATATATATATATATATATAATGTATATATTAATCATTGAGGAATTCTACCATTTTAAATGCTTCTTTCATTTTGAAATTAGCACAAGCACCGCAACTCATGACTGCCTGTTCTACGTACCATATGCGTTGGATTTGTTTTTATTTATTCATTGTTGGGACTCTGATGAACAGCTTCTTCAAGGTTCTTTAACCAAAGGCTAAGAGTGAAGTAACCCTGATAGAAACCACCAGAGGAGCTTAGGCCCTGTCAGCTGTGGCATGCATGACTCACCAGCGTGTGGAGTATTCTCTGGTGTTCAGCAAACTAAGTCCCAGACATGGATCGAATGGCATTGAGGTAGAGAGGGCTCTCGTAAGCTGTGGTGAAGGCAACCCCTCTAGAAGAAGCAAATCTCTTATTTAAAAACCATGAAGTACCTGCATTAAGTTGGTCTGCAGTTTGATTTGTTGGCTATCTTGCTCTTGCTTGTTGCTGGATCTCAACATTTTGAACTGAGAGAGAGACTTAGCTGTCGTACAAAGCTAAAACTCTGTAATAACATCTTTGTCCAAGACATTGTCTTTGTCCCTCAGACATTTGTCTACAAAAAAAAACTACTTCATTTACTCACATAAAATTAATATACGAAAGTATAGATTTATGTGTGAACTTGAAGTATTTACTTCAAAAGTGCTCAATACGTAGGTAGAGCTAGTAAATTACTATATATTTATATATATATATTTATATGTATATTTATATGGATATGTATATTTATATGGATATCTATATGGATATGCATATTTATATGGATATGCATATTTATATGGATATGCATATTTATATGGATATGCATATTTATATGGATATGTATATTTATATGGATATGTATACATTTATTTGTATATATGTATATATTTCTATGTATATGCATGTATACATATATGTATATGCATGTATGTATGCATATATATGTATGTATACATATATGTATGTATGTATGTATGTATGCATGTATATATATGTATGTATGCATGTATATTTATGTATGTATACATATATATAAATATATGTATGTACGTATATATATGTATGTATACATATATATAAATATATGTATGTATGTATATATATGTATGTATACATATATATAAATGTATGTAGATATGTATATATATGTATATACATATATTTGTGTATATATATATATATATATATATATATATATATATATATGTATATTTGTGTATATATATATATATATATATATATATATATATATATAATTACAATTAAATTACAATTAAATTTACCAAAATGATCCAAGATGGTAAAACTAAAGTATATTATAAATATTAAAGAATTAATATTTATAAAGTAATCTCAACCAGATGTAAAAACTTGATAAAACCAAATAGGAGATAGAGCTTATAATAAGAGCAAACAGTTAATAAAACATGTTAAAAAACACTTTGAAAAAGAGTTAAAAACATATTTAATCCGAAAAGGAAACACTTGATAAATGGCTAGTCCTTAATCTGTGGAGTTTCGAAGAAATACTTTCCCTCTCATCAGAGGGTAGGAATTAGCAAAATGAGGGATCGGATTTTGCATACAAAAGTATTTGATGAAACTACAAGTAAGTCAAAGATCTTACTTGATAACAAAAAGTGAAGCAGAGGGAATATGGTGAAGAAAAGGGTGATTACACGTGAATGGATAGTCTGGTGAAAGGTAAATAATCCAATGACGGTAAAATCCAAAAATATAACTCCAAGAAAGTTTATTGAGTTTCCATTTGCACAAGTAAAATCCAAGGAAATCACGTAATTGGAAGATGGTCCAAAATAATACAAAAGGCCGAAATCTATGGAATAATTCATAAATATGTACAAAGAAAAGAAAAGGGGGAATTCCAATAATATTCATAAAAGAAAAATAAGATATGCTTTTCACAGATATAATAAGGAAGATCAGGGAAGAAGAAGAAAAAATCAGGGAAGAGGAGGAAAAAAAATTAAATGGTGATAGAATTAAATATAAGAGAAAAACAAATGTCAAAATGACCCAGACAAAAAGGCGCGAAAAAAAATATAGGGCAAAAAATAAAAAAATATAGGTCAACTGAAATGTACAGGTTATTACTTAAGAAAATGTCAGCAAGAGTTGTTAAAAGACACTAACTGGAAAAAAAAATTAATTAATCAATAAATAAATAAAAAAAATAATAAATAAATAATATAAAAATAAAAAAATAAAAAAAAATTTAAGGGGGAAGGATGGCCGGTATCTGCAAATTCAGGATAAAGCAAGTAAGTATGTAAATAAATGCATATAGTAAAATATAAATAAATATACATGCAGGATATAGATGTGTGGGTAGATAGGAATATTTAAAGACTAAGACGGAAATTGTAGATAAAAGCCGGTCAAACAAAGAAGAAATAAAGAAGTAAAATAAAGGATTATTAAGTTATAAAGTATTAAGAAAGTATGTAGAAAAAACGATAAAGTTAAAGAAGAATTATATATCTATCTGAAAGGTTAAAGTAACAACTATGTAATTTCAAAATTACCATAATTAAATTTGGACTTGTGTTTACAGAAAGAAATCAGTTCGTTTTTAGAATTTATTATATTGTTACTTTTAAATATGTTTTTAACTCTTTTTCAAAGTGTTTTTTAACATGTTTTTTAACTGTTTGCTCTTATATATATATATATATATATATATATATATATATATATATATATATATATATATATATATAAGAGCAAACAGTTAAAAAACATGTTAAAAAACACTTTGAAAAAGAGTTAAAAACATATTTAATTTTAAAAAAGAAGCACAACATAAGTGGATAGTCCTTAATCCACGGAGTTTCAAAGAAATACTTTCATTCTCATCAGATTATAGGATTTAGCAAAATGCGGGATCGGATTTTGCTTGAAAAAGTATTTGATGAAATGATGAAACTACAAGTAAGTCATAGATCTTACTTGGTAACAAATAGTGAAGGAGAGGGAATATGGTGAAGAAAAAGGTGATTTCACGTGAATGGATAGTCTAGTGAAGGGTAAAATATCCAATAACGGTAAAATCCAAAAATCAAAATCCAAAAAAGTTGGTTAAATTTCCATTTCCACAAGTAAAATCCAAGGGAATCGCGTAATTGGAAGATGGTCCAAAGTAATCCAAAAGGCAGAAATCCATGGAATAATTCACAAATGGAGGCAAGGAAAAGATGTGCATAGAAAAAAGAATGTAAAACGACTGTCAAGGCTGGGCTAATTTTGGGAGGATTTTTTATATATAATATATATATATATATATATATATATATATATATATATATTATATATATCATATATATATATTAGAATGGATTCACATTTTGTTTTGATAACTTGATTTTAATCAAAGTGAATTTGTTCACCTTCCCTACTCAATACAAGTGTGCCTCTATTAAAAGGAAATACTACAAATGTACTTTCATAGTTCAAAGATGTAGTAAGAAAGGCTTATGCTGCCAAAATATTTCTAACTGGTCGAGTCAGCTTGTAATCCTAGGAATAGGATAATTTTACTATGTCCAACAGAATTTCCAGAATCAACTAGAAATAGATGATACATTTTTCCCTGCCGTCACATCCTACAACAATTCTTTTGCCATTAAGGTACCAAGCAATGTCACCAGCAAAACTTGCTACTCATGAGCCAAAATTATCTTGGTTGGTATCATCTTAAACCTGAACTTTACCATTATTATATCTTGCAGCACTTGGTTGATACTGGGCCATATGAACTTGTTTTGCATAAATATTATAGTTGACAGGATTAGGCACAATATTTTTTCCATTTGTATACTTTGGAGGGATTGTTAGCATTGTTTCCTTGACCTTCTGTCTGGGAGCAAAGTGTAGTAATTTATATTACATTTCATCTAAAGGAGAAGTCCTTCTAGACGAAGTGCCGAAATTTTGTGGTCGTTAACAAAATTCGACTTTAGTATAACAAAGTGGAAGAAATGGAAAAAGGTAGAAAATAAAGGCATAGAAGAAAGAGCAACAAATGGTTGTCCTGTTGTGATTCAATTCAGTTTTATTAACATAGAAGGGCTGCTTTTATGTCCCTAAGCAGAGTTAACAACGTTAACCAAGGTAACACAAATTAAAATTAAAAACACAATTGAAAATCATAGAAAGTTTGCAAAAAAAAGTCCTTGAAAATATGTTGTAAACAAAAAAAAGGAGAATAATCTTTTTTTTTTAACAAATCCTTTGAGGGTTTACTCAGCAAAGCTAAGACGATGGGGTTGGGGGGCAAACGAACAAGAAATAAAAAAGTTACATACATTAAAATTCCTTTTTTTTTTGTTTAGTCCTTTCCCCCCCCCCCCTTTTTTTTTTTTTTGACGAAATCTCTCTCGGGTCTTGTGCAAGAGTTTTCCTTTTCACTTCCTCCTTTGACAGTTTTCTCCTTGCGTACTCCTCTTCGACTTCTCTTCCTCAAAATGGTTCCTCTGAATCTTCTGGAATTTTCCTTTCCAAAGAGTATTTAAACAAATGACAAAGGAATTGGAGGAAGGGGACGGGCAATTGGAAGAAGGGGGGCGTGCAAAGGTCCCTCGGGTACATTGTCTTTAAAACATCCACCTTTCCCTCACATGAAAACATACAAGATCCGGATAGCTAATCCTGATAGTGGCAACATGCAGACCTCACCCCCACCTCCACCCAGCTTCATAGTAAAAGAGTTAAAAAGGAATAAAAATTCTCAAAGAAGGAAATTTTAATTTTTGTCCCAATCCAGAGTTTACCTTTTTGGAGAACTGAATTTTGTTGACATTAAACACTGACCTTGTAGCATAACTATCCCCATCTTCATATAGAGACATACACTTAGGATTGTAAAATCATAGTTTTATTTGATAGCAATAAAAGAATGAAGTAATGATCTTAGCAAAGTTTTATTATTTTACATTTGATTTTAATGAGATTTAAATTATTAAATATATAGCATTTTTTTTTCCAAATAAAAATATATTCATATAAACACGTCACGAATAGTATTCTCTACTCATACTAAATTTGTACATTGTTGATGTTATTTTTTATTTTATACTTGGTCAATGCTGAGTAATTCACTAGTAAAATAATGTGTGATTGTTTGCTGATTATTTTTAGCTTATCAGATCTTGAAATGTTGAATGATCCCAAACTATATAAATTGTTTTTATTTCATACTACCTCGAATAAGCCCCTATCCACAAACACACACATCTTAGATAAGGATTTTATTTGTTATTAGCATAAGTACCTTGTGTTCAGTGGAGTTTAGATGAGGTAAAATAGCAATAGTACTGTACATATTCAATGCGTCTCATTTTTCCTCTGATCTTTCTAATGTTTATTTCTTGTACATTAATCGAATTAAACATCTCATGAATTAATGGAAATAGGTTACAGATTATAACAGAATTCTTGTTAGTGATTAAATTCTACTAAAATATAAAATTCAGACATCTTCATTTCTGGCCTAAAAATCTGGCATTACTTATGAGATGATTTGAAAAGTCTAATATATTAAAATGTTTACATTGTTCTTTGAGAAGTGGCCTAGTTATACATTCTTCTTCAATACATTATTGAGCTTTTAAAAAATTTACTTGGTTCATTTGTAAGATGAAGTTTCTGAAAAACGATCCTAGTCATGTGTCCACTTTAATTAATGGCATTCAGGATATAATAATAAATGCAATAAAACTTGACTTTCTCCAAATGTAATTAATTACTGCCTAGTTATAACCCGCATTAATCACATGCTGAACTTGGAACAAGTATGTACAAGTTACTCCTTTATGACTTTTGCATTTTTCTCTTGTGTTACTGGTTACACCAGGTCGTTTCTGTTATCCAGGTAGACATGGTTGTAAAATAATTAACAACAGCAACAATCTTTATCTTTATTACTAAATACAAACAGGTTAAAGAGAGATCATTAGTCGAAGTATTTCAAAGAAACTGAATAATTTCCAAGTAAAGCTATTAAAATGTAATGCAAACTCTGAAACGGTTATGGGCAAATTGCAGCTAATGAAAGATTTTGAATGATGAGTCAAATTTCAAAAGGAAAATAATTTCATTTTTTTTAACTAGACGTATTGCTACTAATGTATAAGTGACTAATGTGATAAAGGCCAGATTTATAGGGGCAACATAGGCGAGGAGTTGAACAGCAATATATTTACTCATAGTACATTTAAATTTTTGTATGGTGGTTCTGTTGGGGAAACAGAAAGCAGAAAGGAAAATTCAAATATCGTCTTATTAAAGGCTCATGCACTGATTTACAAGTTGAATAATAAAAATCAAAAACATAATAAAAAATACAAACACAGATTGGTATAATTTAGTTATGCTCTGGGTGAGCATGTGCGCTGGTGCTGTTGTGGAAAAGGATCCCCAAATGCTGTCTGTTAATAGTTATCTGCTAGTGTAAGCCCAGTGACAACCTACTTTGTTCAATGCTGAGTTGTTGAATTTCAGTGATTTTTAGTGATCTCCACCTTGGGCCTACCTCATCTGATCTTTGCTGACCTTTGACCTAAACAACTCTGACTCCCATCTGATCTTGTCTGCCCTGTTTCCTCAATATATCCACCTTCAACTGAAAATCTATGAAACAAACTGTTAGGCGCCATCCTGACTGGACCACTCCATTGTCATTTACCTATTTTACTCCTGATCACTGAATCATTTCCCCAATTCAACATTCTTGGCTTTGGGATGGGGGTCTTGCCTCCAGGGGAGAAGGCATCCATAGTATCACACACCTCCATACTAACTTGTCATTTATTATATAAATTACAAAGCAAAAATCATGCAATCGTATTAGATGAATTAGAACAAATCATGCACTCATCTATAATGTATGAAACAAGGAATCAAAAACAAGAACAACAAATCGCAATTGTTCATCTCCAAACAGAAATCACAAAGGTGTATTTAACTCTTTCTCCAGTCAAAAGGTATTTGCATATCCACTAAAAAATTAATATAACAAATAAGCACGTTCTATTTGTGGCAAGCTCCTGCCAACTGGGTTGTTTCACAGAGAAGAGAAATCAACTTCACCATTGATGTAGAAAGCAAAACCACCAGGTCTTTTAATTCACAGAAGGACTTTTAACAAACCTTCTACCAAGAGGACTTAAAAATCTCCTCTCATATTACCAGCATTATGTCGTTTTATTTTCTTTCCCTTCTCTGACAAAAATGGAGAAGAATTTTGTTTCCCTTCCTAAGAAGATTTTATCCCCATTCCACACTACCAATTGTCAGACTTTCTGACATAATTTTTTCTTTCGTCAAACAATAAAAAAAACGTCTTTCACAATTTTTAAATAGACAAATAGAAATAAATGGTGGTGGTGGTTATGGTGTGTCCTACGGAATCACTCTGGATCAATTGCACCATTGTCACCCACACAGGAGTTGAAAGTGAAGAGGTTGTTTCTTCACTATTACCGCATTTAGCAAAGTAATAGATTATCATAGATTGTGCATTGTTAAGTTAGGAAAAACTATAAAGGAAAGTGTGACTTTGTGCAATTCATGTTCATATTTGTTGTGATGTAGATTCAGTTTCCTTGCACATGAATGGCCAGGGAAAATTGGAAGCTTGTTACATATTAGGAATCCTGAGTCAATAGCAATTAAGTTAGCTAGTATAAAGTTTGACAAAGGCGCACTGAGTGCATGTCATAATGACCCAAATCTGCAAAACAGAATATTTCTCAGGGTTGAATCACGGATGGCTGACATGTAATGTCAAAGCTAAGAAGAGGTCAGATGTATACCAGATGTATAAGTTAAGATGACAAATGACATTGCAATTTTTGAGTTGGGGAAAACAAAGGTTTTTCAAATCACTCTGTCTGTGGAAGTTGATCAAAAGACATTGAATAATGTAAGTTGTTAAGTTGTCTCCATTTATATTGGCATTAATATGCATATAATTTGTTAAGTTATCTCCCTTATAAAAAGGCAGAGTTAACAAACTTTTCTTTTTAATATGGCGTCGTAATGTTTATGTGTTTGTTAACCGTTAAGCTGTAATCATGAGTGTGTTGCATATTTATTCAATTAATGTATTAGCTGCCGTAATAAATTATATATATATTGTTTATCAGAGAGGCAGTAGCACTCTCTATATAGGGATGGCCCGTACACGCGTTTATACGCCTACAAAACAAAACTATCCAAATCTCAACTAAAATTAACTTATAAGTTTCAAAAAGCACATATTCTTACAGAGAAGCGTCTTACGAATCCAGCGAGTGTCAGAACTTTGGTTAAAATGTCAAAAGAGAGCAAAAAAAAGGGTACAAAAATGGCCAATTGTTCTTCTTTCTTCTTCTTTCTTCTTTCTTTTGAGACGATGTATCTCGGTGTACGAACGGTCTCTGACAACAGTTCAAGCATCAATCGACTGCTCTTTACACGGAGAAGTGCAGTGACCCATCGCTTTTTAGCTAACTCCATAATTAAATAAGATTACGTGTAATAACAAGTTTTAAACACTATATACCCAATGTAGACAGACCACTTCGAACACAGAACTTCTCTCAAAAGGGACAGCTCCAAATAATACACCGGATGCTCACAGACGTTCCAGTTTGCCAGTGGCCTATATTTCTTGGACGCTGAATATTTGAGGTGAACGTTAAGGTTTTTTCTTTAAACAGTAACCCACCAGCGTTAATGAAACCACAAAATCTTTATCTCAGTTGATCAAAATTGTTATAAGAGTAACCTATCAGCAAGTACGACGTCAAAAAACAATGTTATAAAAACAAATAATTCTTCAGATTTTGGACTGTAAAATATGTACAAAATGTCAATGCTGTGACCAGGATTCGAACCTAGGTTAGCACGGCCACAACGTGGGGTCCTAACCTCTAGACGATCACGGCTAACACTGACGTCTGTCGCTCTTGGCAGAAAGACACATGACTACTGTCAAACTATTGAAAAATAAGGAGGAAACTTGAAATTCTCACGCATGCGCAAAAATACACTATAGCAACCATTGTTAAATGCAGCTGAATCTCTTCGCTCGCTAAGAAAAGTAGATCAGACCAGTTCTTCTAAGAACTCACCAAACGCCAAAGGAAATAAGTTAAATTAACCGCAAAAGAAACTGCAAGAAAGTCATCTTCTAAAACTCACTGGAAGCTGACCAAAAAGAATCAAAATCCAAGCCCTAGCCACAAAAATAACTAGATATTGTGGCTACTATACACAATCTACTAATAAAAACAAGTAAGTTTTCTAAAATAAACTACAATAAATTAACCAAGTAACCTCACACTGTCACTGATTAGGACTTCATATAAAGATAACAACTACACTATTGGTGTATATACCGTTCCACACTTTAACTATTGGTGACGGGGCAGTATCTCAATTCTACGAGAGTTGTCTTGCTATAAGATAAGTGATATTATAGTAAGATACACATAAGTGTTATATGTTTACATTTAATAAAAAATGCCAAAGTCAGCACGTAGTAAAAAAGCTCAGAGATATATAGACTATGAAAAAAACAAAGTCAAGGTATTATCTGAGCAAAAAGAATACTATCAGAAAAATGCTGAAATAATAAAAATTAAGTATCATGCAAATCCTGAGGCAAAGAAGGCTGCCTCACGTGCTGACTCAAAAGCACGGTATAACAGGGATCCCTAGGGGGAAAAAACTGCCTCACATGCTCTTTATAACAAAGAACCAGAAAAAAAGAAGGCTGCCTCACGTGCTGACTCAAAAGCACGGTATAACAGGGATTCTGAGGAGAAAAAAGCTGCCTCACGTGCTCTTTATAACAAAGAACCAGAAAAAAAGAAGGCTGCCTCACGTGCTCTTTATAACTAAGAACCAGAAAAAAAGAAGGCTGCCTCACGTGCTGACTCAAAAGCACGGTATAACAGAGATTCCGAGGGAAAAAGCTGCCTCACGTGCTCTTTATAACAAAGAACCAGAAAAAAGAAGGCTGCCTCACATGCTGGCTCAAAAGCACGGTATAACAGGGATCCCAAGGGGAAAAAAGCTGCCTCATGCACAAACTATTATAAATATAAATATCAAAAACTGCCAAATCTTTGCCAAAACGCCAAAGAATGAACCAAGAAAAATTTAATAGTGAAGGTATGAACAATTTAGAACTTTATAATACTCTAACTGTTTTATCAGAGAGGCGGTAGCACTCTCTATGTAATATAGAACCGATGGAGGACCAAGAGGCAACTCCTAAGGCCCAAAACCCAAAGACCTAAAACTCAGCAGGAAGCGACCTGCTACTAATGGAGGCGGCAATGAGCTGCCTCCTAAAAAAGACAATACTATCATGAATGTAAGTTTAAAAATAATACTGTAAGTAAAAATACTAATTAACAAGAATAAAAAAGCATTGGAAATGCAAAAGGATATAGGGATGGTATGCCAAAAAGTATACAAACAAGATAGCTATGAATGGCTAGGCACATGGAAATAGAATTGCATCCAAAGTATAGCCCTATAGCTTTTTACAACCGTAATAATGGCACGGAATGAAGATTGGAGAAAAGCTATAGGGCTATACTTTGGATGCAATTCTATTTCCATGTGCCTAGCCATTCATAGCTATCTTGTTTGTATACTTTTTGGCATACCATCCCTATATCCTTTAGCATTTTCAATGCTTTTTTAGTCTTGTATATATACCGTCGGAGTTGGATTATTTTGCTGGTTTTTCATGGTAGCAGAGCGTAGTTGCGAGCGAAAACGATCTACGGAACAATAATTTAAGTTTTTTTTAAATGAACGACCACAAAGAGGAAATGCCCGTTAACTACAAAAATCCCCCTAGATTTGATGAGAACGACTACCCATGCTGGAAAAATGAAATAAAGATTTGGACAATGATGACGGATTTACCAAAGAACAAACAGGCTTTGGCTGTTAGCCTTTCACTTAACGGAAATGCAAAACGGGCAGCTATGGGAATTGAAGTGGAAGAACTCAACACAGACGAAGGTATGTCGAATCTTATTAATGTATTAGACAATTTGTTTTTAAAGGATTTTCTAGACTCTATGTACGAGGCTTACCAAAACTTTGATAAATTCCAGCGGCCTGAAAACATGAGTATCTCTGAATATATTATAGAATTCGACCAGAGATATCTCAAAAGTACCAAGTTTGAAATGACTTTGCCGGATGCCGTCCTAGCTTTTAAACTATTAGATAAGTCAGGCCTGGATTATCAACAGCGCCAACTCGCATTGACAGCATGTGCTTCGTCAGAATTGAAATATAAAAACATGAAGTCTGCATTAAAACGTATATTTGGAGAATCAAATGTTATACCTTCTAATGAGGAGCCTATTGTAAAGCAGGAAACCGCTTTATATGCAACAACATCAAGGAAGCAAAAATTCCGTAACTTTCCTAGATCAGATACGGGAAAATCTAATAGATTTAGAAACGGGAACCCTACTAACAGGTATGGGAAAATTACTAAATGTTCTATTTGCCAGAGCGTTTTGCATTGGTGGAGAGAGTGCCCCCACAAAAGTGAAGCTGTTAGGTTAACCGAAACAGACGAATTGGAGCATAAAGAAACAGAAATGGAAGAGTGTAACATCACACTTCTCTCACACGATGAATATTCTCCAAGTAAAATTCTTTTAGTTGAGTCATTGAACATGGCAGTGATTGACACAGCTTGTACTCGGACCGTTTGTGGCCAAAGATGGTTGGATGAATATAAAAAGAATATCAACCAAGAAGATATTATTATTAAGAGAAGTAATAGACCCTTCCAATTTGGTGACGGAAAAATTATAAACTCCTCTACCCAGGTAACTCTACCGGCGATAATAGGTTCCACTAGGTGCAATATAAGTGCTGAGGTAATTCAAGCTGATATTCCTCTGCTTTTGAGTAAAGCTTCGCTGAAGAGGGCTCGAGCTGTTCTGGATCTTAATTCAGACAAAGCTGTCATGTTTGGAAAGCCAGTGGACCTACAATTCACATCTAGTGGACATTACTGTGTAGATATTCTTGGTAGTGATCATCATACAAGAAACTCCCATTCCGATGTGCTAATTGTTGATAACATGACCAATAAAGAAAAAATAAAAAGTTTAGAAAAACTGCACAGGCAGTTTGGACATGCCTCAGCTGAGAAATTAAAACTGCTATTAAAGTCTGCTGGCTCAGATGTTGTGGAGGTGGCTAAAATTTTGGAAAAAATTGTAGCCAATTGTGAAATATGTAGGAAGTATAGAAAACCTGCACCAAGACCAGTTGTTGGTTTTTCCTTAGCTAATGACTACAACCATACTGTAGCCATGGATCTTCATCAACTCGAACCTAACCTATGGTATTTGCATATCATAGATGAATTTTCCCGGTTCAGTGCGGGTTGCATCACTAACACTAAGCAGTCATTTAAAATTGTAAAAAAATTCATTCAATGCTGGATTAGTATCCATGGAGCACCTAAACGAATGTTCAGTGATCTGGGAGGTGAGTTCGACGATGCTGAAATGAAAGATATGACTGAAAATTTTAACATAGACATCTCTACCACTGCTGCATATTCACCCTGGAGTAATGGTCTATTGGAACGACACAATCAGATACTAACTGAAATATTATTGAAGTTGAGGTCCGACTACACTCTGGATTGGGAAACAGCACTAAATTGGGCCATTATGGCAAAGAATTCGTTACAAAACGTACATGGATATAGCCCTTATCAGATAGTTTTTGGAAGAAATCCAAACATTCCCACGATCCTTATTGATAAACCAACTGCACTAGAAGGGACCACCACAAGTGAAGTTGTAAAAAACAACATAAATGGATTGCATGCTACAAGACAGGCTTTTATCAAAGCCGAATCATCTGAGAAAATTAGGAGGTTCTTAAGGAAACAAACACACCCCACACCTGATCTCTGCTCACCGGGGGATAAAGTTTATTACAAAAGACCAGACAATCAAGAATGGAAGGGTCCAGGTGTTGTCATTGGTCAGGATGGTCCTGTGGTATTTGTCAGACATGGTGGAATGCTTGTGAGAGTACATAAATGCAGATTGCGTTTGTGTAACTCTCCACTTGCGGATATAAACTCTAATGAAATTTCAGTAGCATCAAAAACCTCTGATAGCCAGGACTATAATTATGAAAAATTTGATGAGGAATATACTGAAACAGCTGAGGTTGGGACAAAAAATGACCCACAATCCGATCCTATAGCCAAGATAAAGCCTGGTAACATCATCACATACAACCAAAAGGGAAGCAATGGGCAAATACAGGCGGAAATAATAAGTCGGGCTGGAAAAGCCACCGGCAGAAACAAACATTGGTTTAATGTGAAAATCCAAAGGCCAGTAAACTTGGAGAATGAAGAGATGTTGGTAGATTTAAGTAAAGTTACGGATCTTAATGTGGCAGAACCACTGATAGGACCCACAGAAGGAGACACTATAATGATGGTGGCAGGTAGAGAATTCGATGAGGCCAAGAAAAGAGAACTTGACAGCTGGAAACAAAACAATGTTTTTACTGAAATAGATGATGCAGGACAGAAATGCATATCTACGCGCTAGGTGTGTAGTTTAAAAAACACACCTAATGGGGTTATGCAAAAAGCAAGGCTGGTCGCTAGAGGTTTTGAAGAACCCAAGAATGACATTCAAAAGGATTCACCAACCTGTGCTCATGAATCCTTAAGACTTATTTATGGCATTAATTAAATTAAAATTTTACTATGGTTGCTTGATATTTAATCATTTATTATGGTTGCTTGATATTTAATCATTTATTATTGAATCAAGTTTCCTGTTGGCACAACTTTGTTCTAGTTGGAATCAGAAGAATTTTTCTTTTTTTTTCCTTTATTTTATTCCATTGTAAATTTGTTCATTGTGAACTGTACAGTGTGGAACGATAAATTTGTCTCCCTAAAGAAAACAATATTACTGCTTTGATTTTAAATTTTTATTGAAAAAATTAATTCAGGTAACTTTATTGTGTAGTAGAGCTGACATCTATTGAATGTAGCCGCTTTCAGCCTCAAACACCGCCTCAATACAGGTCCGGAACTGGGAGCATGCCTTTTCCTCAAGCACCAGTGGGAGCATGATTAATACTCGTTGGATAGCAATGACCAGGCTGGCTTTGGTGTTGTGGGAGGTCATGTTGATGATGTTTTTGACATATGACCAAACAGTGAGAGAAGGATACAAAGTTGTAGCACTCCTTCTGAAGCCAAGCCTTCGTCTCTTTGGACTTGTGGGCTGGCGCCGAGTTCTGCACCCACACCAAAGGTATGCCAGCAGCCACCTAATTGCACCAGGAGATCACCACACTCTTCAGCACATCCAGGTACACTTTGGTGTTGGCTTTCAAATCTACTTCAAAGATGTGAGGTGGCACGCTGTGGCCCTCACTTGAAACCACACTAAAGACCATAACCATGGCCAGAAACTTCATAGAGCTGTGCCCTTAAGCATTGGACCATCCGGATTTGCATTTTGAGGGTGCTGACAATGGTCCTGTTGTTATAACTTGGATTGGTAGAAAGCATGAGTTGTTCAACGGTGCATCTCCAATCTCACTCGTTATACATTGTGTCACTTTCAGACGTGATAGAAGGCTCCTATCGCTCTTGGGATTTGTACACAACTGGCCAACTGCAACAAAAAAAGTAAACTGGTTTTTATTAAATGGAAATGGAATTATGTCATCTTTTCTAGGGTGACAATTTTATTGTTTCACCCTGGAATTCTTTATTGACTAAATAAGGCAACAAAACAGGTTTCGTAGGTTAAACATGAGAATTGGCACAGTTTTATTAATTCTAAGAAATCAAACAATCTTCCGTCTTTTTCTTATCTGAAAATTAATTCTATATCTTCAATATCATAGAAAGATAGTGTTTACAAATAAAATCTGATTTTAATTTCTCAAATCATGAGGGCATTTGTTATGTTGTTTTTGGTTATCATCATTTCATGTTTTCATCATTTCATCTTATTCTAAATGAACGTTGACACAAGTTACTGATGTTACAACTGATTTTTGAAAAATATGTCACACTTTTTATTCAAATATCATTTTATGAAGTAAGAGCAAATACTATGCAATTATTATGAAAAACTCTTAATCTTGACATATATGCACTTTTGTTAGATTGCGTAAAAATACAGAAAAAAATTTGACTTAGATTTTTTCTTTTTGTTTTTACTTGGTAGACACTGCTTATCAAGGCCAGAGTCGACTTTAGGATAAGGGTTAATGAGTGCTAGGGAGATGGTGAGACAACACCATGATGATCACTAATGATGGAAGTTGGGTAGGGTTAAATCATATAAGCGGATGACTCAACAAAAATTTACTTACATTAGACTTGAAAACGACCATGTTATAGTCAGCTGGGAAGCAGCCCACAGTATTGTTTCACAGATGGATAGTTCTATGAAAGAAACTCTGCTCATGTAATTTTCGTTTAGTTTTATGCACAGATAGGGAGTGGTAGAAATTGTTGACAGTTGTTATAGCAAGACAAGTATTTATTGTGAAAGTTTACAGGGGGGGGGTAATTTGAGCTCAGTCGAGCACGTACCATAAAAGTAATGGTAGAGTAGAGATAGAATCGGAATGTTTCTTTTGTGAGAAAGAAGAAATAGAGAGATGGAAGAGTACTCATCTACTAGATTTCGAAGACGGTTTTGCTTTGAATAAATATCATGGGTGATAGTTAGAAGATATTGAATTCAATTAAAACAAGTGAGTTTATTAACAAAAAAAAAAAGAATATATTTTAATCACACAAGACTAAAGTATACCTTCCATCTGGGATTGAAGTAAATCTGAAATTAATTCCGTTTTAGTTTTTCTACTCAGCCATAATAAACAAAACAACTTAATCTTTCTATGTATTTCTCTCACCCTTTCTCTC
The DNA here is from genome assembly GCF_053919585.1 of Euprymna scolopes. Lineage (NCBI taxonomy): Eukaryota > Metazoa > Mollusca > Cephalopoda > Sepiida > Sepiolidae > Euprymna > Euprymna scolopes. The sequence goes on from NC_136490.1 coordinate 85,952,569, forward strand.
TCTGATTCAATGCTGATTCAATCACTCTCTAATCTTGTAAATTTCTCTATGTAAATTTAAAGAAAGAGTTAATCTCTTTTTTCAATGTTGACGTCTAATTTACATAGTGTCTGTACACACTCTAAGCGTACAGAACGGCAAAGTAAAATTTACATTATTTGGAGGCACGGATTAAAAGTGTATGACAATTAGTTTATTAAAAATTAAGAGAATTAATTTGACACAAGAAACTTTACATAATAGAGAATGTTTTTATTCGATGTGTCCTCCTTCTTTTTAAATAACTGCATTTACACACTTCTTGAAACTTGCACAAGTGTTCCTTAAATATTGAAACAACTTCTTCCATTCTTCTTTAATAGTATCTTTAAGAGAATCGGCATTGCTACATGATGTTCCATTGGTAGTATTGCTAACCCCAAACAGCAATTCGGATGGGCTACACTGACCTAAAAAGCGTCCATAAGCAAGATTCCACCAAACAGCAATTCGGATGGCCTATACTGACCTAAAAAGCGGCCATTAGCAAGATTCCACCAAACAGCAATTCAGATGGCCTACACTGGCCTAAAAAGCGGCCATAAGCAAGATTCCACCAAACAGCAATTCGGATGGTCTACACTGGCCTAAAAAGCGGCCATAAGCAAGATTCCACCAAATTATTAAAGTTAGATTTGCAGAAATCTTGTATTTTTCTAGTTGTGGAGATCGGAGTACCATCCTGGGTCAATATATAATTGCCATCTGAGTAGTTTACTATAAGCTATGGCAATGTCTGCCATCTTAATCTTGTAGTAAGTATTAATATTGATCTTTTTATTAGTTTTGTAGAATCTTTTAGACATCTTATTTCGATTGAAAGGCACAGAGTCAAAAGCCATAACTTGAGCAAGATGTTGTATTCAGTGAAGATCTTTTTATGTGAAAAGCTCATTACAATGGAGGACTTTTTCTTGCATGGTTCTGACTGACGTCACTAGTTGGTGCTAAGCAAGATGTAATAGTTACATGCAATATATCGGCATATGATGATAGTCGTTTCTGTCTGAAATTATTTTATCTTTGATCTAATAATTACTTGGTATTTAAAAAAGGAATACTGATGGTTGTGTTCATATCGTCTTCAGGATGGAAGTCTATTAGTGATTTGAAAGTAAAACTATATAAAACTTATTTAGACTAAAATCCAAGGTGAGTGCAAAAGTCTATGAAAATCTTAAATAACAATTTGCTTATTTTCTCTAACATTCAAAACATTTTGTTTGTCCTTATACAAAATTCTTATTTTTAAATGCATATAAAATTGAACTTTTATGCTTATCAATAGACACCTGTTCTGATACAACCATTCATATTTTCTGTCCTTCATCACTATAGGAGTAATCCTACTAGATTGAAGGATTTACATTTTTCTCCTAATCCAGAGTGTCTTTTTTGAGGGAGTTTGGTCTTTTTATTTATCTCTGTCTTTGTAAGAATGCAACTAAATAGTGACTAGAAATTTTGTTGAAACGTGTTTCTTTTTTTTTTATAAAAAAATGATTAAGGTTTAGTTTTTTATGCAAAAAAGTTCAGATATGCTTTATATCTTTTGAACTTCTCCCAACCAGTTCACAGATATGGAAACTTAAACTCAAAGAGTCACCACTCAAAATGGGGACTCTCATGTGTAAATGCCAACATTATCAAATGCACTAATTGATATATTTATTAACTGAACTTCACCACCAATTCTTTCCAAATGTTCAAATATGTTTTACACTTTTTCCCCACCTCTTATAAGGTTTGCTAATGCTGGGGATTGAACAAATACCCAACCATATAAAATAAATGAATAAATATTTTTTGTATTAACTTTTTAATTATTTAATTATCAATGATATTTGTAGATATTGTTCTCTTGATAAAAAGTTTTTATTTAATTTATAAACATTTTCAGAACCTTGTAAATGCCACTGCATTCTTTTAAATGTTACCAAGCAAATTTATGCAACATTTCATTTTTTTACGTGAGTAAAATGAATTTACATTGTAGTTTGATATTATCATAATAACTGTGAATTGTAAAAATGACACGAGAAAAAATGGCACAAATAAATAAAAAGGAAAAAGTTCCACGTAAAGATTCCTGAGTTCAGAAGAGGTTACATCGTCTAAAATGTATAACATCTGAAATAAGAACAGCAATCCAAACAAGTATATAGTCTGTTGTTTTCAAGCAAATAATATCGATTTCTCTAAGTTTTGTGGGCTATGCAATTTTAAATAGGAGCTAAGCACCGAATTGAACATTTTAGAGTAATTATTTAATAATTTATTTTATTGTTTTCAAGCAAGTAAAATCTATTTTTCTAAGTTTTCTTACTAAGTTTCTGTTTGTAAACATTGAACTTTTATACCTATCCATAGACATGTGTTCTGATACAATTAATATTCTTTCAATGAATGAGCAATCCTTCTAAACTGATTCTAGGCTCTCTCCCACACTATTGTAAATAGGGGCTAAGCCATTATTCATATTATCAAATAAATACTTTTAAATAAATATCTCCTCTATTATTTTCAAGAAATAACATCAATTTGTCTAAGTATGAGGATTAGGGTACCTCACCTAAAGTAGAGAATACGCCCTATCTCCGACCCAATATTGAATCCAAAACGTTAAATTTTTGTTTGGTTGGTTTATTAAATCATAGATGTAACAATGTTTTTATTCTATTTTGGGGTAGGGGGACTGTTACCAGCTGGACTTGGGGTTATTTTTTTTTTTTTTGTCACCCGAAGTTTTGGTTAGTGGTACAGTTAAGAGAAATTTTTTAATCTCTTCCTCCAAAAAAAATATGTATTTATCTTGCTTAAACAAAAAATAAAACCTGGTTATATGCCCGTAAAACACTATTTGTTTATACATTAGGCCAGAAATAGGCGATCATTCTACGTTTGGTTTACATGCGAAACAGATCTTACATTTGAAAAATAATTGGATTCGCTTAAGGAATAGATTTTCATTTTGGGGGGAGCGGGGAGTAGATAAGAGTCCTCATCCGCTTTTAAATGTTGATGTTTTTTTTTTTAATTTGACAAACTTCTTAATGTTTTCCTTTTATGTTATGTTTTCAGGATTTGGATAAATTCATCATGAGATTTACATCTACATTTTTCATTTATGCCATTTTTTCTCAATCCAATTGTGCCATTAAATTTGTTATTATGATCTACAAATTTTAGTTTTACTGGTAGATTTAAAATCAATAAATATTTATCATTTTTCATTCATACCAGCAATGTAAAAATTAAATTTTAAATATAAAAACATTAAATGAATTGTTTTGGGAATTAGGAATTAGATTCAAATTTTTCTCATTCTGATTATTTTGATTCCCAGTTCTGATTAATCGTCTGCACATTAATTTTGATGTCAAGCCAAATAGACGAACCATGTCCTCGTCTCAACCTGATTGGCACACCGTTTTAGCATGCAGCAATATTTCTTATTGTATAACTCATTCATAGCCCTAGCTGTTTATGGTGCAGTGGTGGTAAATATGGTGAAAGAGTTTGTTCTAACATTCAAGTTAACAACAATACAATGATAAATCCTTTTTATTCTTACTAAACAAGGCTTATAGAATGGAAACCTCATCAAATAATAATGATGCTCTCACTTTTTTCCACTGATGGTAAAAATCAAGATGGAGAAAGCAGTTCAAAACAGGCAAATAACATATAAAATTTAAAAAAACGCTTAATTTGTACAAACTAGAGATAAACTAAAAACTATATTTTATATTCAGTGAATAAATTCTACATAAACATATTCTAATTTTCTTAAAGAATAAAAGATTGTAAAAATATGTGACTGATAGTTTCAATAGCAATAATTTGAAAAGAGTGGTTATCTCCCTTGATCTTTAAAAGTAAAGGCTACTTTACTTCATTGCATTTAATATATAGTTAAGTGCATTTTGCATTATTCATTACACACACGCACACACACTTATATAACGTGTGCATGTATATGTATGTGTATATATGTATATATACACACATACATGCACACATTATATGTGTGTGTGTGTGTGCATATATGTATATATATATATACATATATATGTATATATATATATATATATATATAGAGAGAGAGAGAGAGAGATTCAGCCACTCTGATGAGTCGTAGACGACGAAACACATGTCAGTGGATAATTATAGTTTAAAAACAATATATATACCGCTCCCCATGTGGGGGTATCAAGTTGGTTAAAGGGAAAATTGTTCCCAACTCTCATTTAGATAAAAATGCGCTTTCGTAAATAATTGAATTCATTCAAAACATATTGCAGAAACAAAAACAAGTAACATATAAGTAAAACGCGATATATTGAGACAGCCATCAAGATGGACCAGCGGTTAAGGAGGTCAGGCTCATTACCATGAGGTTCCAATTTCGAATCTCGCTAGATTCAGCCACTCTGATGAGTTGTAGACGACGAAACATGTGCCAGTGGATAATTATATTTTAAAAACAATATATATATATACATATATATATATATATATATATATACATTCATTACTCACACAGCATCAGCCGTATAGCGTAATGATGAGAAGCCTTGACTGTCATTTGGGCGGTTGGGTTTTGATCCTGGCTTTAGGCAGTTGCCTGTCTAGCCGCACTGATGAGCTGTGAAACAACGAAACAGTACTGTATGTGGATGTATATATATATATATATATATATATATAATGTTCCCTGCTAATGGTGTCAAAGATGGCTTCATGGCCGGGTTTGAATCTCACAACTGGCTGTAATTGTAACTCCCTGGACTGACGATTGCCAAAAAGATGAAGCACTAGTGTCTGTACGTATTTAAAAATTATTAGCAAGGCCACTCGGCGTTACTCGGGACTGTGTAAGAAAAATTTTGAACACACCTGTTATTCTTAGGATAGAGGAATTTTTGATGTCTATGTATCATTTGCCATCTTGAACAAAAGAATATTTTACCTATCCTAGGACGGGCATTATATGTATGAGATAATTGTACATTCTCTAGAACAGGAAATTTACAGCACATATATGGAAACAAATTTCCTTGTCTAGGATGGGTAATGTATTTAAAATAATTTACATAGTTTTCTGTTGTGCAAACATTTCTGCATGTCACAGGTAAGAGTTGTTCTTTTTTATATCAGAGTGCTATAGTGAAGAAGAACCTTATTTCTCATTTAAAAATCATATTACCTGAATATATTACATGATTTTTGGTTTTAATAACTTTTATGCACATCACAGGTAGGATTTTCTTTGTTTTTTTCATATGAGTACTATACTGCACAAGTACCTTATTTCTTGGGTAGGATAATGTACAAGTACATTTCTAAGATATAGATGAAACTACTCGATAATTTTCATAATTTTCTGTTGTGCTAACTTTTCCGTGTGTCACAGGTTAGAGTTTGTTTGTTTTTACATCAGAGTGCTATAGTAAAGAAGCACCATATTTCTTATATAAATGTCATACTACTCGAATATATTACATGATTTTCGGTTTTGATTACTTTTATGTAGGTCGCAAGTAAAATTTTGTTTGTTTTTTCACATGGGTACTATACTGCACAAGTACCTTATTTTTGTGTAAGATATTGTACAAGTACCTTTTTCTAATTTATAAATGAAAGAACTCAATACTTTTATCAAATTTTCTGTTGTGCTAAATTTTCTGTACGTCAGGGGTAAGAATTTGTTTTTATCTGGTGCTGTAGTGAAGAAGCACATTATTTTTTGGATGTAAGTTGTACTACTCGAATATTTAACAGGATTTACAGTTTTAATAACTTATGTACGTCACAGGTAAGATATTCTTTGTTTTTTCATGTGAGTACTATACTGCACAAGTACTTATTTCTTGGGTAGGATACTGTGCAAGTACCTTATTTCTAATATAAAGATGAAACTACTCGATGATTTTACATAAGTTTTTCATATGAGTACTATACTGTCAAATGCCTTATTACTTGGATAGAATTCCTTGTACACATAAATACATTAACAAAGTAAGTGAACATTGTATGTGATTTTTGGAATATGACATCTACAAACATATACATTACTTATAATTCATAATGATCAGTTAATTAGTTTTGGAGTTGATCCAAGACACAAAAAGATATAATCATATACACATAATTAAAATCAATAATGATCGGTTAATTGGTTTAGGAGTGAATCCAATACATACATATATATAAACATATACATATCCTTAAAATTTATAATGATCGGTTAATTAGTTTTGGAGTGCATCTAATATATAGAAATATATAAACATACACACATAATTAAAATTCATAATGATCGGTTAATTAGTTTAGGAGTGAATCTAATATATAGAAATATATAAATATACACACATAATTAAAATTCATAATGATCGGTTAATTAGTTTTGGAGTGAATCTAATATATAGAAATATATAAACATACACACATAATTAAAATTCATAATGATCGGTTAATTAGTTTTGGAGTGAATCTAATATATAGAAATATATTAACATACACACATAATTAAAATTCATAATGATCGGTTAATTAGTTTAGTGAATCTAATATATAGAAATATATTAACATACACACATAATTAAAATTCATAATGATCGGTTAATTAGTTTTGGAGTGAATCTAATATATAGAAATATATAAACATACACACATAATTAAAATTCATAATGATCGGTTAATTAGTTTAGGAGTGAATCTAATAAATAGAAATATATAAACATACACACATAATTAAAATTCATAATGATCGGTTAATTAGTTTAGGAGTGAATCTAATATATAGAAATATATAAACATACACACATAATTAAAATTCATAATGATCGGTTAATTAGTTTAGGAGTGAATCTAATATATAGAAATATATAAACATACACACATAATTAAAATTCATAATGATCGGTTAATTAGTTTTGGAGTGAATTCAATAATAGAAATACATAATCATATACACATCCTTAAAATTAATAATGATCTGTTCATTAGTTTAGGAGTGAATCCAACACATACAAATATACAAACATATATACATAAATAAAATTAATAATGATCCGTTAAATAGTTTATGAATGAATTCAATACAAAATTCCATTACTGGATCTATTTACGTGATTATTGGAATGTAACAAATAAGCCGATATATAATATATCCTATATATTTGGAATATGATATTTCGTTATGTACAGTAAAACCATTTTTCGATATTTTTTTTTATATAAAAATGTTCTTGCATAATTATTACGTAACATTTAAATGTCAAGAATATCGGAATGTAAAAAAAAAATAAAAAGAAAGAAAGATATGGTGGAGCTTGAACCCGCAATATTGATGTTAGCAATCAATGACGCTACGCGTAGCACGAAAGAAACAGCTGCGTTAATAATCTGGTAAATTTAATAAATAAATAAATCTCTGTTACAGATCATGCACATGCGCAAACGACGCCATTGTTGCTATGCTCGTTAAGTTGTCATTTCTTTTAATTCCTTAGCTATTGTTTTAATCAATTAAATACTCCTAATAAAATTCTGTACCCTATATGCAGTCTTTTGAGATACTGCACACCGTCAAACAACCATCCGTCTAGGAGGAGATACAATTTAAAAACGGAAACACACACACGCACACACACACACACACAGTGAGATTTATATATTAGATTATAGTAAAAATTATATATATATATATATATATATATATATATATATATATATATATATATATCCTCGTCTATATAAATAAACAGTACATGTATATGTGTGTAAATATCTAACAGGTAAACTCTTCCACTGCTGGTCATATAATAGTGAAATTTTCAGGAAATAATATTCATTAACCAAGGATGGTTTATAGTGAATAATATTTTTGTTTACATGCATGAATAACATGTATAGACATCGGCAAATTTACATGAAAAATGTATATTAACATCGATCAGACATTTTTTGCGGTCATGCGCATGCGCACACTCTTAATACAAAACACAGCATTAGGTTGAAACGCCAGGTGTTTTGATTTAAATTCTAGCTGATAATACCATTTCTTTTTTTTCTTTTTTTTTGTATTAATAATAAAGAATGAAATAATACGTAAATGTTACTCACGGTTTTGAATTTGTAAGCCTATATATCTTATATTTTACGATCTCACATTTATTTCATATATATTTTTAAGATGGAGGGGATGGAAAATAATATACGGAATACGAACCGTGTTGAAATAATAACATTTAGAAAGCCATTCTTAATATGGGGAGGGAAAGGTATTTTTTAAACTATTCTGTACTTTCACCTAACAATTTATTAAATAAGAAACTGTTTTTTAAGAAGAAATGATTTGCTGAAATTTTATTATCTCCCTCGGCCGGTGTAATGTAAAATATTTTCCTGTAAAAATTATTCTTTTTTATTTGTAAGAGGGAAAAGTTATTTTTAAGATCAGATTTTATCGATATTCGATACTTATCAGATGAATTTCTGTACAAGACATATCTAAGAACACTGTCAGACATATAAATTAACTTTGTGTGAAATTTGCAAAAGATACACTCAGCTGTTTTGGAACCTATTAGGAAGGAACTCACACAAATGCACACACGCACACACAAAGTGACTTTTAGTAGAAAAGAGCTAAAGATATTTAAATATTATTTTTAGTGAGATTTAGGACTACATTTTCATCTCATGAAAATATTTCATTAGTAACTGCCATAAGATAGTTTCTGTGATCTAATTTTTCATCTTTCATGATATTCAAAGTTTATCTAGATTAACTTTACATGATTAAAGTTGATCTAGATTTTTTTTTTTTTTTTTTTTTTTTACATTTTCACCTCAAACAAGGCAAATTGCCACTTTGGTGTAGGGGGCTACTATCAGGGACAACAACTACTGGGTTACTATGTAGGGATTTGGGCAGCAAGATGTCGGGTCACATTACACTTGAACTTCTGCACGTTAGTACTGTTGGGGAAGCAGGGACCTGGAATGGAATTCCAGAGTCTAGCGGTTCTGGGGAAGAAACTATTGGAGTAGAAAGATCTTTTACATCTAGGGATCTCTACAGTGTGGGGGTGGGATTTAGCAGCCTGTCAGGTTTGTCGAGGGTGCTCACGTCGTGGGGCACAAGTGATTGCAGTTCGTCAGAGCATTCACCACTAAAATACTTGTAAAACAGGCAGAAGGATGCAACATTTCGTCGATGAGACAGAGGCTGAAGCTTAGATGCCAGTTCAGGGCCTATCAGGTTTGCGACTCTCTTTTGAACCTTGTCAAGGAGCAAGAGACTAGTAACAGATGCACCAGCCCAAATGTGACAGCAATACTCCATACATAGAGATACAGGATAAATGTTAAGGGGTCATAATAGGAGTCAAAGTTTTAAAAAATTGACCTCTGCGGTCTCTATCAAATTACTCAGACAATTTCTGGTCTAAACATTTGAAATTTGACATAAAGGGTATTCATAGATAGGGCAAGCTTTTTAATTGGTTTGGGTCAAAAAATTTTAGTTACGAATATATAAATGCATGTATATATGTATGCATGTCTGCCTAAAACTTTCGACAGAGGAGACGGATTTTACCAAGATCAGTATCGTTTTAAAGTCCAACCTTTCAGAAACCAATATCGAAAAATTGGCTAAAAACATTAATATCTTCACCTTCAAGTGGGCACTTTTCAACAGGGAGGGGGTAGCTTTTTTCGCCGATATTTTTGAAAGTCATCCTCTCCTTCCGATTGTCTAGCCTTAATTTTTAAAAATGTCACTTCCGGTTTGGTGGTGGTCGTAACAGCATAGACGTCTGGTTTTTTTCCCCGTTCTTTTCCTCCTTCGTGGTACGGGTTCGAGCCTGCCTTCCTACTACCACATTTTTTTTTTTTTTTTTTTTTGCTCAACATACACATCCAAACACCCGGACAACGCCGGGCTGAAATGCTAGTATATCTATAAAAGTGAACGTGTCTATGTATCTGTCTGTCTGTGTGTCTGTCTGTGTACATTTCCCTATGCAATAACTCTATCAATGTTTAGTCTACAGACTCTAAATTTGATATACAGAGTACTGAGATTTGGGAAAATCTATGTGATCAGTTTTTGGGCAGAAATTTGGCTGTTAAGAGGTCAAAGTCAACGATTTGACCTTTGAGAACTCTACTACACTCCTCCGATAATTTTGGGTCTAAACACTTGAAATTTTAGATATAGGTTCCTTGGACATGGATCTAACTTAATAACTTGATTTGAGCTCAAACTAATAAATGTTAAGGGGTCATAATAGGGGTCAAAGTTTTAAAAAATTGCCCTTTTTTTTTTTTTTTTTCTTTTTTTTTTTTTTTTGTTCAGCATACACCTCCAAACACCCGGGCAACGCCGGGCAACCATTTTAAAATGCTGAATGATTATTCATTTATAACTATAAAATACAAAAGAAAAAAAAGAAGAAATTTTAAAATTTCGTGGTTTGTTAAAAAATATATTTTTACTGCATTGATTTTCTTCTTTCTTCTAATTTCCCCCTTCCAATCGTGTATTTCGTCTGCTCAGTTCTCACTGCGATGTATGCATTAAAAATGTAGTTTCTTTTTTCCTTGTACACCAAGGCACAAAAACACTATTTTTTGTAAAAGCAAACGAATCAAAACATGTCTATTTTGCAAATTCTAAATATATTTGTGTTAAAAGAACCCATTGCTAATTCTTTTCTTATTAGCAGAAAGTAGTTTTCCTTTTCTATTTCAATTTTCCTTCTGTTAGGATTGGACAGACGTGTCAAAGTTACAGGCTATTCGACAAATAATGTTGACATAAAGTCTTTTCTTGATCATCTGTCCGATTTGACTCTCACACAATGAAACTAAGTGCTTTTTTCTTCTCTAAACCGAAATGAAATAATGGAGGAAAATCGTTATTTCTTTTTTTTTTTTTTCTTTCTTTTTTCAATGCGTTTGTGAAACATTATTTTGCTAAAAATAATGGCTAGTTAGTCGAGACAGTGAAAAACTTCATTTACAAACTAGTCAGAATACCCATCCAAGGATGTGGATTTTTTTATAATGAGACATGCTAGAAAAAAAATTACTGTGAAAACGACCAGGTCCCAAAACCAGCTTCCTATAATGAAAATAGATATTACACAACTGAAGTTATGGGATCAGAAAAACTTTTTGTAAAGCTAATATTGTGATTGGTTAAACAAGATCGCATGTTAAAAGAGAACAGCATTTTTAAATAATCAGAAGTAAATGAAAGGTCCTGGGAATTTATGATACAACTAACCAACTGACCTGAAAGGAGATGTTAGTTTACAAAAATGAATAAATTACTATTATGAATATTCAACATTCATTCCATAGAAGCTTATAGCTATGGAGAAAGAAATAAAAAAATAATGACCCAGATTCAGTCACTAACTGGAGGATCAAGATAAAAATCAATGAAAGAATCACTGTAAAAGAAAATCTAACCATATTCGAAAACACCCTAAAACCCAGAATACTCTCATCTTAAAGATAACATTCTTTTCATCGCTACATAAATGATTGATTTCCATTATTCTTTTTAATCTGTGTATAGCAGTGAGACATGAATGGCAAGTACTTATGATTTACAATGACATTGCTGTAATGATTGTGCCGTAATCAAGTGAATGGGCAGCTATAAACTGGAGGAAAGGATGGTGGTTCAGCCATGTACAACATGTCACCTGCATCAACTTCATAACACGTCTGTGCACTAGGAAACGTGGTAAACTGAGAAAAAACTTTACTTGAGTGCATAAGAAGTGATATTACTGCATGCAATCTGATGTCAATTGTTTGGAGCGGACCACACGGAAAACAGGCTTGAGAAATTGCCTAGTGTTACTCATCTGGAGTCTGGGACATTTATAGTACTTTAAATACCAACACAGGATGATGATGACAACAATGTATAAAGTAAGTAAATTAAGTTTGAGGTAATTATTAATTTGGTTGAATTCAGTGACTCTCATAAATAATGAAAATGCAAGACTAATATCATGTTTACTATGTCGTAGCTACTTTTAAGATGCATATATATATATATATATATATATGTGTGTGTATGTATACACACACACACACACACACAGTGTATCACAAAATCTTTACATTTTTGCAGATATTTAAGTATATCTCTTCATGAGATAACACTGAAAAATGACACACTGACACAATGAAAAATAATCTGTGCGAAACTTATATAACAGGCTTAATTTATTTTCCCCTAAAAATAGCTAAAAATATAACCATTAAAAGCTAAACACCTCTCAACAAAAGTGAGTACACCCCTTAGGGAAAATTGTTAATATTAACGTACACTATGTCAACTGTTAATATTTTGTGTGGCCACCATCATTGTCCAGAACTGCCTTTACTCTCCTCAACATGGAGTTTACCAGAGCTTCACAGGTAGCCACTGGAATACTCTTCCACTCCTCCATGACAACATTGCGAACCTGGCAGATATTTGAGAGTTTGTGTACTTCCACCTTCCCCTTGAGGATCCCTCAAAGATGTTCTATTGGGTTCAAACCTGGAGATATGTTTGGCCAGTCCATCACCTTTACCCTCTTCAGTAAAGCAGTGGTCGTCTTGGAGGTGTGTTTGGGGTCATTGTCATGCTGGAACACTGTTCTGCAACTCAGTTTCTGGAGGGAGGGGATCATGCTTTGCTGCAGTATTTCACAGTACATGTTGGAGTTCATGTTTCCCTTAATGAAATGTCACTATCCAACTCCTGCAGCACTTATGCAACCCCAAACCATGATATTCCCAATACCATGCTTGACTGTAGGCATGACACGCTTATCTTTGTACTCCTCACCTGGTCGCCGCCACACATGAACCAAACAAATTAATCTTCATCTCATCAAACGATAGAACATGGTTCCAGTAATCCATGTGCTTTGTTGACATGTCTTCAGCAGACTGCAGACTTTCTTGTGTATTGTTTTCAGAAGAAGCTTCCTTCTGGGGTGACAGCTATGCACACCAATTTGATGTAGAGTGTGGCATATGGTTTGAGTACTAACAGACTGACCCCCCCCCCACGTCTTCAATCTCTGCAGCAATGCTGACAGCAGTCCTATGCTGATCTTTCAAAGAAAGTATTTGGATGTGACGCTCAGTACATGCAGTCAGCTTCTTTGGATGACCTGCCTAAGGCGTATTCTGAGGGGACTCTGCTCTTTTAAAATGCTGAATGATTTTAGCCACTGTGCTGCAGCTCAGTTTCAAGGTGTTGGCAATCTTCTAGCCTTACCCATCTTCATGTAGTGAAACAATACGTTTTTTAAGATCCTCAGAGAGTTCTTTGCCATGTGCTGCCATGTTGCAACTTTCAGTAAGCAGGATAAGAGAGTGTGAGAGCTGCACTACAAATTTGAACACACCTGCTTCCTATGCACACATGGGACTAGTAACCCTAATGAGTCACATGACATTTTGGAGAGAAAATGACAAGCAGTACTCAATTTAGACATTTAGGAGTGTAGTTTCTTAGGAGTGTATTCATTTTTATTACCAGGAGCTTTTAATGGTTATATTTCGAGTTATTTTGAAAGGAAACTAAATTAATTCTGTTGTATAAGTTGCGCGCAGACTATTTTTCATTGTGTCAAAGTGTCATTTTGTCAGTGTTATCCCATGAAGAGATATACTTAAATATCTGCAAAAATGTAGGGGATGTACTCACTTTTGTGATACACTGTGTGTGTGTGTGTGTGTGTGTGTGTGTGTGTGTGTGTGTGTGTGTGTGTGTGTGTGTGTTGTTAATAAATCTAGTGAAATTCCACTAATGGTCAGATTTTCACGAATTTTTCAATACTTATTCACTTCGCAGTGAATTTATATTTAAAATGCAGTCTTCATAAAATACATAAGGGGAAATATTTTTTTGTATGTAATCCCCCATATATTCAATATTACAAATTGCAAACAGAGTATATTATAATTGGTTGAAATATTAATATTTTAGAAAGCTGAAGACTTTTAAAAAGCACATAATATTTATTTTTATGTTTGATCAAGCAGTTCTTTTGTCATTTACTGGGAATTCGTAAAAAAAATATAAATGAATTCAATATTATTATTTTTTGTGAAAGAAATAAAAAATCTTCTCAATAATATATATGGTAATCCGTTTAATAGCAAAGAATAAAATATTAAAATAAAATAAATTTTAAACATAAAGAATTTTTAAAAGTGAAATGGATTAAAATCAAGTTCCGCTTGTGTTTGTTTTTATTAACCTGTGCTTGACAATGAATGGCTTGAAAAGTCACTTCTGATTAATGTTTGTCTTGGTGGGCCAGATCACCACTCCCATTTTTGTTAACAAAATAAGCCTTTAGCCAGAAACCTGACACTCCTCAAAATATGTCTCGACCAAGGGGCGGGGGGGGGGGGCTAAAAATAGCAACTTTCCTCAAACAACACAAAAATAACACAAACTCAATTTTTTGCACTGAAATAAATCTTATTAAAATATATGCATACAATAAATCTTATTAAAATATATATAGCCAATAAATGCCACATACAGTTATGCATTGAAGACACACGGTTTTAGCAGATGTTGTGAATTTGCAATATTTATTTTCTTTTTTATGAGATGCAAATGTTAATACTAATTATATTTATTTCAGTTTTTAATTTATATTTTTTATTTAATTGTGTTTTATTAAATGTATAATAGTTTTTCTGGTCCCAGAATATACTCATTTTATCTGGCAAATTGATTTTAAATATAGCATAAATAGATCTGATAATTCTATTCTTTGACACCCCCACCTTGCAACTCGCATCCCTAAAACTGATACACTAGTCCAATTGCTGTCCTAATCTGAAATGGAACACATACACCAAATCCGTTGCCAAGACTTCTGGAAAAATGGTTGGATCATTCTACCGCTCCAGTAGATATCTCACTGCTGATGCAATTCTCTACCTGCATAAGAGCCAAGTACGTCCAAGGATGGAGTACTGTTGCCACATCTGGACAGAAGTTGCCGGAAAGTCTTATCTTGCCATGACAAAGTTCAAAATAGACTTTGTAGCCTAGTGGGGGGTGCTGTTTTCTCTTCTCTGCAATCTCTTTCCCACAGAAGAGATGTTGTGAGCCCGTCTCTGCTTTATCACTATTTTCATGGTAAGTGCTCACCTGAGCTCCAATCCATGGTCTCTCCTTTATAAAAGATGGATCAGTGGCAGGAGTAGGAGCTAGATCTTCTGTCAAGAGCGTTGACTGATGGCCGTCAGGGAAAAAGAATTCTGGCAGAATTGGGAGTTGCAGATATCATTTCTACTTCTAGGGGGGTCAGACTTGTGTTGATGGACAAACTTTCTAAGGAGAGCTGGGCCTCCTTGCAACCACTTAGGGAGGGTGTATCCGGTACCCAACCTTCTCGTAAAGCTGAACATTCTTTCATGTGGAGCTGTGTTAGTTGCTGTTCAAAGGAGAGATTGAATAGAGTGCAAAGCAATGTTAAGTACTTCTTTCCAATGACAATCATCCAGTTGCTTGGTCTTGAGGGCGAGTTTAATCGTTTTCCAAATTGTACCATTTACTCTCTCGCATTGTCCAATGCTGATTGGATGATATGGAGTTGAATGGGTAATCACAACTCCATGTTGCCAGAGAAACTCTTTCAGTCCATCTGAAATGAACTGACTTCCTCGATCACTATGGATGGAATCTGGGCAACCAAAGAAGGTAAATAAGTTCTGGAGACATTTTATGACCATTTTTGTTGATATATCCTGGCATGAATAGACGAAAGGATAACATGATTATTCATCTACGATCACGAGTAGGTATTTACAATTATTAGATGGTTTTGGACCCATGAAATCTATTGAAAAGCATTCAAAAAGGGATCAAGAATGGATTAAACTACCTGAGAGGGGGGTGAGAATCTTGGTTTTAGTTCAGCACATATTTGACATTCAGCATAGGTACGTCTTCCATAGAGAATGGTAGATTCTTCTGTCTCACAAAATGGTTCAGCCTCAATACTCCTGGATGACAGAGCGCTGCATGCAGATCTTTTAGTGATAATGAGCATAAAGTAAAGTTAAGAGGTGTCTGCTTTCTTTTAGACCTACAGACTTTAGAGAAATGACCTCTCTTTTCATATGGAAGACAGTCAGCATTCCTAGCAGGGAAATAGTTTTGAGAATGATTTTCACACCCACAGAATTTACATTTGTCATAGTGAACTGCTTGATTAGTTCTAAAAAAAAAGCAGCACATTCTTTAGTTAATTCAGACGTAGGATTATTAACTGGTTTGACGTAAGTAGATTGAAGAATACTAATAGCTTTCTCGAATGTTATACAGTTTGATGTCAGGAAATAGATTTTAGGCGATGTATAGTTAATAAGTATAGTTAGCTTATTGGGAGGATTTTCAGGATGAGCAGCTGTCAGAGAGTCAATACAATTGACGAGGGTACGATACTAGTGGTTCCATTCGTCAGTGGTTGTTCCTGATGAACCTTCAAATTTACTAGGTCTCAAAATCGTATCCATTGTTACTGTTAATTTTATTTATTTATTTTTTATGTTGAATAAATTGTATTCAACATAAAATACAACCAGTAGGGGTGCATAACAAACAAAAATATTTCTTAATGGTGAGAATAGTGCTGGATTTGTTTTTTAAGAAATAAACCTTAATTAAACCTGAATAATCGTCAACATAATTTAATGCATACCTGAATTTATCTCTTTCCATCGGGATTATCGGGTCTGTCTGGCGTTTTGCTTATATATTCGCCATTTTTCCCTGTGCACAAACATCACAATTTGAGAGATCGCCTGAAGGTATTATTTTCATGCCTCTGACTACATTTGGTAACTTTTTAATATCAGCAGCATTGCAATATCTGAGAATTTTATGCCAGGTTTCCAAATCATAACAGGCGATTTTTGTGGGAACCATACTTTTTAAATAATATAGTCGGCCATTTTCTTTAATGTTAAATACAGTTCCATTTGAATATATCAATTCTGATTTGTTATGGCCAAACTTTATATTTTCGCCTTGTTTGATAGCTGCCTGTATGGAAAATATGTTTGGCTTAAATGTAAGTATGAAAAGAGCATTAAAAAAAAGTTACAAATTTCGCCTCCATTATTTTTTAGTGATATTTTAGCATCGTCTCTTTTCAAGACTATATCGTTTATTTAACTACCGTCGGCTAGTTCGACAAAATAAGTCGAATCAAAATTAATAAAATCAGATTCCTTGGTGATAACGTGTGCTGTAGCGCCACGGTCTACAAGAAGATTTTTACCCCTTGTCGCATTGCCAAATTTACATGTGAATAGAAATTATGTTCTTCAGGAAAGTTCTCATTTTTTTTATGGAATCCACTTTTGAGCTTTTATATCGACATTGGAAACTTTTGTGATTGGGTCGTCTACAATTATAGCAGATAATTTTATTCTTTTTCTTGGGAAAATTATTTTGGAAAACAACATTGCGTTGAGATATGTAATTTGGTTGTGTTGGTTTTCGAGAGGCATTTTTGAAGTTTATGATATTGTTAGAATATGTGTGATAATTAAAGTTTTTTATTTTTTAGCGAAGTGAATATGGATGGATACCATATTGAATTTTATGAAACTGATTCTAAAACTGATTCTAAAACTGCTCGAAAACGCAATCTTTTAAACTGTGGAACGAATCTGAGTAGTCAATCAAATTGATAGAAGCAAAAAAATCGAAGGTGTAATTGTTTACATACTGAATGTGTATTAGATGACTGTTAATAAAACGAAATGATAAAATGACATAATTATATGTACGTATAATAATTGAAGTTTATGAAATATTTTGTAACGGTATAAACTGGAAGAGGTAGAGGACATAATAAGAATAGAGTAAGTATCCTGCTACTATCTGTAAATCTGACTTGTTTGGGAGAGTGACTCTTCTAAAAAAATATAAGAATTTATAATATTGAATAAAATCAACCGATAATATAAAAAAAAAAAATACTGACCAGTAGTGTGAGCATAATGAATTTATATGTGCCGTCTGTGTTTGTATTCCTATAATGTTTGTTTTTGTTTTTTCTATAGGGGAAAATCATCTCTATTTTATACAGATGAGACAAACTTATGACTACCATGATTAAAGTATATTATTTGTGTTTGTTTACTTGATAGCAACAAAGTTGATGATAGTTTAGTATTACAAAAATATTGTTTTTTATTATTTGTGTTTTTTTTTTTTAAGTATATAGAAACTGGTATGAACTAGGATTGTCTCCAGATCCTGCAACATATAATTAAACCAGCATATATGTCGTTTGCTGTTTGACTAGTTAGTGAGTAAAACAACTCCCTCCCCAACATCAACTGACTGAATGGTGTTAAAGATACTGCCAGTTGGGTGAGGTTAGGGTAGGTAATATTTGATTTCTATTGAAGCTTGTATCTAGTTTGGGGTTAATGTTTGATGTAACTTTATATACATAGGATGGTTACTTTTCACAAAATACATACGTGCTTCTTGACACCAAGTTCATTATTTTGTTAGAAAAAACTATTACGTTTGTTATTTATTTGATGAAAACCTATCTAAAAGTATCAAGTTTCTACAAAACGTCACATTTTTAGTCAAAAAGTCATCTCTTGTTGTTGTTGCTGTGGTTGCTTTTCATGTTGTAATTGAAGAACGAAAACATTTTTCCTAAGAACTACTTATTTAAATTAAAGGTAAAAATTAACTTCATTTATTTTATCTTGTTTTTTCCATTTTTAAAAAATGTTTTTAACAGTGAAAGATTTTAGATGCTTTCATTCACAGTAATTTACTTTTAATTATTGATTAAATAATATTTTTATGCATTATATATATGTATGTATATATATATATATATATATATATATATATATATATATAAATATATGTGTATATATATATATATAAATATATGTGTATATATAAATATATGTATATATAAATATATAAAAATATATGTATATATAAATATATAAAAATATATGTATACATAAATATATATATAAATATATGTATATATATATATAAATATATGTATATATATATAAATGTATATATATATATAAATATATGTATATATATATAAATATATGTATATATATATAAATATATGTATATATATAAATATGTATATATATATATAAATATATGTATATATATATAAATATGTATATATATATAAATATGTATATATATACATAAATATGTGTATATAAATATATGTATATATATATATAAATATATGTATATATATATAAATATATGTATATATATACATAAATATATGTGTATATATAAATATATGTGTATATATAAATATATGTGTATATATAAATATATGTATATATATATAAATATATGTATATATATATAAATATATGTGTATATATAAATATATGTATATATATAAATATATGTATATATATAAATATATGTATATATATATAAATATATGCATATAAATATATATATATATATATATATATATATATATATATATTTCAAAGTCTTTTTTAACATATTTTATTAACTGTTTTCTCATATTATAAGCTCTATTTCCTATTTGGTTTTATCGAGCTTTTATATCTGGCTGAGATAATTTTATAAATATTAATTCTTTAATATTTATAATTTACTTTAATTTTACCATCTTGGATCATTTTGGTAAATTCAATTGTAATTTTCATTTTATATATATATATATATATATATATATATATATATCATTCAACCGCGGTAGTGGTTGAATATATGCTTAAGTCCGAAATTGAATGAATCGAGACACATTCAAACCCCCATCACTAATTCCGTTCGAAACCAAATTTCAAACAGGTTATATAGTTGGATAGAACACCTCATTAGCTACATTTTGAAAAACAAATTTCGAAAATTGGTTCAGTAGAAAAAAAGTTACAACAAAATATGTGGGTTCACAAACAGGAGAGTAAGTACATAAGTGACTAACGCTTTTTTTTATTTTGCATAACTGTTTTTGTATATAAATATTTTTTACTGCGATTTTGCCAATATAACATGTTAGCGTAACGGTTAGAGTACCGGGGGTTGGTGGAAAGATTTTAGGTTCAATCCCGTGTATCGTTTTTTTTTTATAATTAAAAAACCGAACTTTTTTTTTAATAACTAATTTTTTTAACTCTCCTTATGATTTTATAGCAAAAAATGGTGAATTTATCGATTAAAAATATTAGTGAATTCTATGATATACATATTCTTTGAATGAACTCAAATTTTTCGTTATCACATTTGATGAAAAATGTAGTCCCATTTTGGCAATGCGTCTGACCAATGATGCTTTTGAACCCGCGACCAGCACTGCGATGTCATCAGCAGCAGCCTGGGCATAAATATTCCTATTTTTAAACTCCTTTAAAAGAGGATTCAGCATACAGTTCCATAGTAAAGGTGATAAAATCCCACTTTGGGGGTTTCATTTAACTACCTCCCTTTTAACAGTTTCCCTCAGTAGTTCTACTTGAACTGTTCTGTGCCTCACCATATACTCAATCCATCGGATGAGTACTGGTGGCACATTGAGTTCTCGTAGCGACTTGAACATACTACTGAAGGGTATGTTGTCAAAAGCTCCAACGATATCTAAAAAGACACCGAGTGCCATCTTCTTTTTTGTTAGTTTACGCTCTATACAGATCACGAATTCATGAACCGCAGTCTCGGTAGAGACCCTGGCTCGGAACTACTGTGATTGAATGATAAATATTGCGTAAATGTGTGTTTGAGAGCTAATTTTTTTTGACAATCATTAATAAATATTATAAATTTATATATTAATACAATAGCAATGCCTGGAAAAATCATGGATTATATGGAAAAATGCGCGCATGAAAAGTAATATTCTTAAGATTTTATTAAACCTGAAAAAGTAAAGGACAAGAAATTCAACCTGAAAAAGTAAAGAACAAGATATTCTAGTAAAGTAAAAAATAAGAATTTTTTAGACTTAAAATATTGCAGCTAAAAATAAAATTTGAATATTGATAAATATTTTATTTATTATTTGCATATGTTGTTGTTTATTGTTGAGTTAGAAAGAATTAAATGATCCTAATTATGATATAATAAAATTATTAATTTTTATGTAAATTATAAAATTATTAATTCCATAACTAACTAACTAATGAATTAATTTTATTCAAACAATTTTCATTACATATGTGATGACGTCCTACTATACAGCAAAAGGATTGTCATACCAAAAGCATTACAAAAAAAAGGATAATGAAAGACTTTCGTATGGGTCACCCAGGAATAAACAATGAAGAGCCTTATGTGTAGTTATGTATACTGACCTCAGATAAATGAAGACATCAAAAACATGGTCTACTCATACAAGGATTGTGTTTTGCAGCAAAGGCATCGCCAATCACTTTTAAGCCAAAACAGACTAACTTTGATGAAGAATTGGGATTGCCTAATTGTGGTGGACAGCTACACAAAATGGCCAGAAGTGCTCAGATGTAAGACCCACTACAGGGGTACTTATTCATTTCCTTCATGAATTATTTGCTTGGTTTGGAGTTGTAGACTGCTTAGTAAGTGAGAACCACTCTAAGCAGCTCTACAACTCCATTGATCGAGAAGGAAAAAGTTCACCGATCCTTTAACTATCGATCCAAAAAGGAAAAGTACTAGTACTCCTTGTGGAGTAAAGGCTTGAGAGGGGTAGGGATTATGGGGACTTACCTGTTCACTGCTAATGGATTCTTCTAATCATTATAAAACTCTGAGTCTAATACTCTTGTGGGGAATAATAGCAACCTAACATGAGACTACAGGCTCTCTAACAGTCAGAAAATGTCGACAACCTTTTCTTTATATTCACTTTCTTGTACAACATATTCTTTTCTATCTAAATTGGTTGTTCAAGTCTTCCTTCTCGACCCTTTTCTAGGTCCAGAACAATGATGTAAACATTTAAAATGGCCTATATAAATGCAATTACGTTTCAGTACTACTTGTGCCTTAGTGGAGTAAAAACTCAGTTGCCTGACTAAAATCCATGATAGGATTATATATATATATATATATATATATATATATATATATATATATATATCTGTCATTAAATGATGTCCATTATCGGTCAAAGTATAACTGCTGCAATCAAACAAATAAATATAGGATAAACATGGAAGATAAATCAATATTCTAAATTTTTAAGATGAGAATTGATGCTTCATGATATTTGGGTTATTCACACCACAAGGACCCACAAGGACCCATAGCGAAAGGGATTGATAAATTTTACTTGGTTAAATTCAGTTTTAAGTGACACTCTTCTGAAGGTTGAAAATCAAATCATCAACACGAACAAAACTCAGAATATAATTGCAAATTACTTAAGACTTTTATTCGACATCATGGCTGATGTAGCAAGAACATTCTACCCCCATGGATTAAATAAAGAGTTCCATTCGAAATTCTGTGCAGATTCTCGAGTTTGATAGAAAGATTCCTGAGTTCAACAAAACACACCTGAAGAAGGTCAGAGGTTATATTGGTTGAAACATTTTTAAAATAATACTCAAAATGAAAATAGTAGTCTAAATAATCCAAATAATACAACGAAAATATTAGTTATATTATTTACTACATTACATTATCAACTCATTAAAAATAAATTTTTATTCTTCTTATTAATTGTTAGTTTAATACAGCAAATGCCCAAGAGCTTGTATTCTGTTTAAGTTGTTTTTCTATCACTGTGGGTGTAAATTTTGGAAGAAAGCTAAGAATGAAAACAAAAATATTTCTCTGAATTCTTCAGTTCTTTGCTGTTATTTAATATCCCAAAAGAAAACATCTACATCATACAAAATGTCTTAAATGCACTAGGAAGAATAAATTGCTCATTTTTTCTTTCAAAGAAACTGGTTAATTTTTATTAGTAATTATAATGAATTAATTAAAAGTTATTCTTTTTTCTTTTTCAGTTACACAAGTTTTAAAACAAAGACTTTGCACTTTCTTCTCTTTCTTCTTCTCTTTCTTCTTCTCCTTATTTGTAAATATTCTTATGTGTCACTGGTTGCTACTTGGCCTATTTATCTGAGGGTATCAAATTATGAGCTTATTATTCTACTTTTAATCATTAATCCAGCAATATATAGTTTGGCATCATGACTGCAGAATATCTTCAAGGAATGAAGTTTAGATGCTGATTGTTGTTACTGGTAATTATTAAGAGACGTGCATATTTATCTATGTGGTATTATAACTACATGAATCTTGTTTGCTTTCTTGCTTGTCCTCATGCACAATAAATGGTATCATAATTTTGTGACATGTTCATTAAAACAGAATAACCGTGCATAGTGAATGACGTTATTGATGAAACCAGAGAAAGGGGGACGTATGAAGAAGAAAAGGGCGGTCTACTAGACGAACCGTCTAAATTCATTTGGAATATACTACTACTACTACTACTACTACTACTACTACTACTGATCTGTGGATCTTATTGCTTGTTACCTTATTTTATTTGTTTGTCACCTCATCTATATATATAAGGCAAAACACACGCGAGAGTTTTTGTATGTCCAAGAAAGGCTTTTTTCGCTGGGGGTCCGGGGGGGGTGTACTATCGCTTAGAACTATACCGTGTAGATCATAATATGTACGAATTGTGAACGTGCATCGGGGCTAGATTTATTTACATCGAATTTTGCACGATTCTTGCTATTTCGGCCCCTCCCGTGTTGATTCGTCTTTTTCGTATAAAAGCGAAACTGATGTGAAACTAATGATCTGTTCTCGGCTAGCCCGGGAACAATGTCCAGAAAGCGATGGACGTTTGGTCCATGTCGGTTTTCATCATCATATCAGACAATTGCTTTCATTTGGACACTCCCCTAATAAACGGGGGAGCTGGTTTTCCCCAACATGTTGGGGAAACAAAACCAAACAAAGTTGGGTAAAAAAAAACAAAAAAACTCAAAACAACTATCCCGCAGTAAAATTAACGTTGGATTTGACCTCATTAAACACGCACTTAAAAACTGTCTCACAGAAATAGTTTACTGCACTAAATTTAACGTTTTACATTGCTTCCATCGCCATAGCGCAAGTGTATGTCATCAGCCTATAGGTCTTAAGGCTTCGGGTTCGAGCCTACCTGCCATTAACCCCCCTTTTTTTTTCTTTTACACCTACAAAAGATTTTTTTTCCATTTGCTGTTTTTTTTGTTTTATTTTTTAAGAAGTTTAACAGGGTTTTTTTATATTCAAACAAGGTTAAGTTTCCTTTTTGTTCTGCTTTACCACCACCCCCAGCACACACACCTACAAACACCCGGACAACGCCGAGTACCCCTGCTAGTGGTAATAATAAAGAAAGAACTCTATATGTATATGGCTAGTTTATTACACAATGTCAAGTTTAAGAATTTATACATTTAATAAATGCTCTCATCTAGATCTATATTAAAACTTAATTCAAAATGGAGATTTTTTTTTACAAAGAAGTCACCACTTATCAAGGCCTGGGGGTCACTTGTGGATAAGGGTTAATGAGCGTACAATAGTTAATGGGACAATATTGCAGTAATTGTTAGTAGTGGAAATTTGGTAAATTGAATTGGGGATGACTTATCAAGAACTTGTTTATGTTGGACTTTAAGACAATCATATTGTAGTCAGTTGGAAATCAGGGAAATGGAACAGAGTTCCACAGGCGTGCAGTTCTAAGAAAGAAGCTTTATTCATGGAATCTACGTTTAGGGTTAGGTACAGATAAAAGAGTTTGGGGAAATTATTGATAGTGGTTTCAACTAGACGAGTGGTTTTTGGGAAAGTTTGGCGAAGAGGGGACCATAGATTGGAGCGCAGATGAAAATAGCGATAAAGCATAGACAGATACATCACAATGTATCTTCTGTGGGAAAGAAAAGAGCATCCCCCACAAGGGTACAAAGGCAGGATAAGGTGTTTTCAGCAGCTCCTACCCAGATGTGGCAACAGTACCCTATCCTTGGACATACTTGACTCTTATGCAGGTAGAGAATTGTATTGGCAGTGAGATATCTACTGGAGCGGTAGAATGATCCTGACATTTTTCCAGCGACCTTGGCAACGGATTTCATGCATGTGTTCCATTTCAAATCAGAAGTAAAGGTCAGACCCATAAACTTGTCAAAACATGGAGCCTCATCAAGATGAGAGCCATTCATTTTAATTGAGGCCAGACGAGGATGAGAATGTTGATGATGTAAAGATAGAAGCTTGATTTTAGATGCATTAAAATTAACTAGCCACCTCTTTCCCCATTGTACCACATGCTCAAGATCAGAGGAGAAAGAATCAGAGAAAACTTGGTCATTTACAGTCTTTGAAGTGTTGCCATAGATGGTAGTGTCGTCAAGATAAATGTCTATGAATGATGTTAGGATTTGATTTGGGAGATCATTGATGTAGATCAAAAAGAGAGTTGGGCCCAGTATGGACTTCTGAGGGACTCCAGCATTAATACTGTGAGCTTCTGATTCTTCCCATCAACCATTACTCTTATGAACCTATCAGAGAGAAATGATTTAATAATTGAAAAGATATTTCTCACTTTACCATAGCTGGATATGTTATGGAGTAGATCTTTATGCCACACCCTATCAAAGACCTTTGATATGTCAAGAACAATTGCCGTAGGAAGGAAGCCTCCATTGAGAGATTCATTAATTCTATGAGATATAATCGTTAGCACATCTGCTGTAGATCTAGCGGAAGAAACTATATTGCATGTCACTGAGAAGGTTATTTTTACTGAGGTGGTTGACTACTTTTCTATTTAACACAGATTTCAGCAACTTACTCACGGCGCATAGGAGACTTATTGGTCTGTATTGAGAGGAAGATGACTGACCACCTGAATTCTTAAATACGGATGAGGTTTTCCAGGATGTTGGGAAGCAATTCTCTTTAAGACAACACTTAAACAGCTTTCTAAGTATGGGAGCTAGTTCTAATTGAAGCTTCTTCAGCACTATAATTGGAATGCCATCAGGGCCAGTTGCTTTAACAGAATCCAAGTTTTTGATTAGCTTGAAAACATCATGCATAGATAATTGTATATCGCATGTGTTTTCAAATATTGGGTGTTGGTGGCCTTGATCACATAGGGTAGAATTAACTGCAAAGTTCTTGGCATAGTTTGGCTTTGTCTGATGCTGACGAATTTACCTCAGGTCCATTGATGATGGTTGGGATAGAGCATATGTTTCTGTTCAGGATCCTGTTTGTTATTTACCAAAACTGGTGGGAACCAAGCCGCTGCTTAGCTATTTTGGACTTGATGAACTGGGCACACAATTCTCTTGCATTCTTTATTACTCTTTTGCGGTGTTTGCTCGCAGTACATCTATTACGTTAGAAGCAATGGAAAAAGTGATTTCTCTGCACAATCGCAGCAGCACATTCGGGAAAGAATCACGACTGCCTGTTAGGTTTTTGCTGGAATTTTTGGAAGGTATGAAGCGGTCTACAATTAACCATTCCGTTAGGTCTTATACTATAGAGTACACATTCTGTTTAAACATTGAACGCAAGGGTAGATCTGATATAAATGTATGGAATTTATCCCCATCAGCTATAGAGTGTTGATATACTGTACAATGGAGAGGTATGTCTGAGGACTTATTACATTTTGTTTTTATTTCAACTGAGACAACCAAGTGGTTGGAGGATCCCAGTGGAGGCAAAACGAAGGATGAACATAGCTCAGGGCTAAGAGACTTGCATACTGATCGTTGTTGGGCACACAGGTGAGTTCATGAACAATCTGAGTGAGGTCATAAGCAATAGAGAAATTGTGACAGAACCTCCCCTTATCATCTGTTTTGCATGAGTGAGCTAATCATTCCACATTGTGAACATTGAAGTCTCCACAGATGTGAATGTTAGCTGAAGGCTGAGCAGACAGAAGGTGGTCAATTTTCTCAGATATGCTCTTAAAAATACTAACTCTGCTGGTATGGGGGTGATAGAGGGCAAATATAAACGCAGTGGTGTGAGCAAGTGCAACCCAGAAACACATATAGGGTAATTTTAGGGTCTTTTCTGGAGATGTCTCTACCACATGGAAAGCTATCTTTAATGTAGGCACATATCCCATGCCCATGGCGATCTTGGGGGTAAGATTTTGATGTTAAGTTAGTGTCCTTTAATTACGAACTCATCTAGGGA
This sequence comes from Euprymna scolopes, assembly GCF_053919585.1. NCBI lineage: Eukaryota > Metazoa > Mollusca > Cephalopoda > Sepiida > Sepiolidae > Euprymna > Euprymna scolopes. The sequence continues at coordinate 85,979,906 of NC_136490.1, forward strand.
AATAGTCGGTCCAATGCTAATTTCACTTAGGAATAAAATGTGGTTTGGCCTCCTTTAATTAGGTTTCAACATCTGGGAAGCTGGAACGTAGACCCCTGATGTTGGAGAAGGAGACATGGTAAGGGGGTCTACGTTGGAAGTTGGAGTTCTGGATTTAATCATGTATTTTTTCTGGAGACTTTTCATGATGGAGTTTTGGTATTTGTGGAACAGGTTGATAGACTTGGCAGAGAGGGAAAATAAGAGAGAAAAAGAAACAAAGAATTTTATTTTTTGTAACACATGATAAGGCAAAGCCATAACTAATATGGCATCGAGAAGCCCCACCAGAAGCTACTGCATCGTTCAGAATCCATTCACCAAATGGCAATACAGCAGCCCTAGTACTTTGCATCTGGTGATAGAACAGCCTCCTTAGTGGTTAATTCAAGATTCGTGTCCCTGACTATCAGGTGGATAATGTCAGCCCAGATAAAACATTTACCTCCCACACCCTTATTAGTGACATGGCCACAAGGATAGAAAGAAAAACAGAAAATTTCTGACATTTAAGATGACTGCTTAGGCAAAAATACTGCCAACCTAGAATACATCTTTTTTCTTCCTTTGTCAGAAAAATCACTCATTCTAAATGAGAACTGAGGGATAAATTAGGAGAAGCGAGATTTATGGGAGCTGCTGAGAATGTATTCACAATGCATTGTCTACTTTCCAGATATATCAAGCATAAATAAACTAATTCTGGATTTTGCCTTTTTATTTTTTTTTTATTTAACTGTTAGTTTGTAAAGCTACAAACTTATTCTTTCCTGATTCAACCAATCTAAACTGAGCTCAGTCACAATTTTTCTATTATGTATTATTATGGATTTGCATTCAAATATATACAAATGTATAGGAAGAAAAATACATTTTTGATGATCGGATCTACTGTGAAACTGCAGTAAGTATTATTATTTGTTATATAAATAGATGTGCTCAGATTTTCCAAGTACAAAAATAAAACAGTCTTTGACCAAAATGTGACTTTAGTCATATCAGTAATCTTAAACTTAGATTTCCATTTACTATAGTAATCAAGAAAAGGACTGATAAGCCGTAAAAAAATAATCTTTTATTAATAATGGTTGTTGATGTAAAAAAAAAAAGATTTCACTGCTAAAGAACAACGTTTACACTATTTCTGATGTGTTCAGATTTCAATTATGATCCTATTTTTCCATGTCTATGTATTTTCTGTGTCACTTTATAAGATTCTGTCGTTTGTTTTTATAATATGGGTGTTGGCATATTCATATGTTATGAAAACCAGAAACCAGCAGAGGGGAATTATTTTCCTTACTTTTTAAAGAATGTGAAAATATTTATGTTTCCATCCATTCTAGTTTGGGATGATTCTGATTCTAGGCCAATAACAATCTACTATTTATTATAATGATCTAACTCTATATTTAGTTTGCAAAAAATGGTTATCTGTTCTGTTGCGAATCATAAAAGTGTAATGTATTATTAGTAACTATCTGTATATGTGCCTCAGGTCAGGGTCATAATAATGAGAGATTCTTGGAGCCTTTATGAAATCTGAAAGATTAAACACCAAAATACTTCAAAGCAACAATCTGAAACACATTCCCCTAGCGAAAATGTGTGTGAAAATAAAAGATTACACAACTGAAGTCATGCATTTAGAAGGAAAGTTTTCATTTTGTGAGGTTAATCTCTAATTAAAGCATTTTCTTTAATGAAAAGTTTTCATTTTGTGAATTTACTTTCCAATTAGAGGGTGTTCTTTAATGAGAAATTTTCATTTTGTGAGGTTATTTACTGTAATGAAAACAGGACAAGAGATTCCATCGAGTAATCTTTTATTCAATTAAGAATTTACTACTCGTCTACTTGATAAGCAGAAATGTACATTTTTATAGCTTGGATTATCAAAGAGGAGATAATCCATATTCACAACATTCTCCCCCACCAAATTTTTCACTGATAGGGAAGGAAATCCCTTAAATAAACAGGCTCCCTATGAGCTCACAGTGGCCGCCTTGGCAGTCTATGATTCATATACTCAAACAGGAAGGCTCTTCAGTACGAGCCTCTCTGTGGGCTCTAAAATACCTCGCTCTGAAATGTTTCCTTCTTGGAAGAGCAGACAGCAGGCTGTTTCACGTCAGAGTCTCTGGATGAACACGTTTTTTCGGTGCTAGTCCTTAATCTGTCAGGGATTCAGGTGTTGGCCCATCTGAAGTGCCTGACAGAGTCCCAATGGAAACAGTGTCATTAGACAACATGTCAGGCACAATTTCAGTGCCATGATCTTCCGGAGGGGCTTCAGTGTTAAGGGGAGTTAGTCTGTCCTCAGGGGTTGTCCACGGTCCTGATATGTCTCCAGCAGGTGCTAGGTCTCTGAGAGACACATTAGACTCTCTACAATCTGCATGTCATACTAGAGCGTACTATCGGTTCACTTCTATGAGCTCTACCTCAATCACCAAGGGATCGTTTTTGGTGTAACATGCATATTGTCTCAGAAACACAGTACTGTATCGAGAGAGCCAAAATGAAAGTGAAGCTTCCGCCAAATTCCATCACTGAAAAAGGAAAAACCTTTCGTGTGGCGTGGCATTCGTGGTGGTACACAATAGGGATCGTATGGCATATAATGCGACAGGAAAGAGATTTTCCCAATTATCAATCAAACATCCATTATTTAATGCAACCAATTGAATGGTCTTCCAAATAATGCTGTTATATCTTTCGCATTGGCCGTTACCCTTAGGGTTGTAGGGAGTTGTCCGGCTTATAACTACTCTTCATTCCTGTAGAAATTGTCGAAGCTGCTCTGACATGGACAAAGCCCCTTGGTCCAAATGTATATAGGCAGGAACTCCAAAGACAGCAAATAGTGAACAGAGGCATTGTATGTTGCAGTAGCCGATATATCTGAGCAAGGGAAGGCAAAAAGAAACTGTGAATATTCGTCCACAACAGTTAATATATGTTCGTTGTTTTGCTTGGTTGTGGTCCTTTAAAATCAAGATTGAGTCTTTCAAACGGTTGTGTTGCTTTTATTAAAATGCCAGTTTTGAGTTTATAAAACAGAGGCACACGTTCGGCAGGAATTTGTAATTCTTTTTACCTCTTCCATTGACAAAAGCAAGTTTCTACACCTCACAGCATGAACCATTCAATAAATGCCTGGATGACAGAGATTGTTATGTAGCGTTTGGAGTTTGTCTCTGCTTAATGCTGTACAGCATACTCTTGACAGTGTATCAGCTGTTAAGTTTTCCTTGCCAAGTCGGTAGCTGACGTCAAAGGAGAAACAAGATAGTTCAATTCTTCACCTCTCTATTTTCTCATTTTTTATTTTGCTTTTAATCTTAGAGTTGAACATAAAAGCAACTGATTTTTAGTCAGTAATAAATTTAAAGTAGCGTCCAATCAGATAGTGCCGCCATTTTCTTAATGCCTCGACTATGGCATAGGCTTCTTTTTCCATTGCAGTGTGTCGTTGTTTAGCCTATGAGAGGGTCCTTGAAAAAAAGGTTACAAGACGATCAGCTCGTCTCAGAGAAACAGCAATAGCACAGTCTGATGCATCTGTTTTAACAACCAGAGGAATATTTTGGTCTATTGTTGTAATTGCTGATTTCGCAATATCCTTTTCAGTCTCTCAAATGCCTCAACGGCTTGATGGGACAGAGGAAACGTCTCTACTTGTGTTAATAAATGTATCTTTTATGAGAACGATGCAATCCATTCAGAGTAGTGAGCAAACATGCTTATAGCATGCCGAAGGGAAGGCCAAGTGTGAGGGACAGGCATCTGGAGTAAAGGTTTCAATCGATCTGCGTTCGGTGCTATAAAACCTTTGCTTATGATATACCCCAGTAGGTTTATTTTGTCAATGGCAGATATGAACCATCTGAAATTTTCGTTGTGTTCCTTTTTATTAAGGCTACATACTGTGATGTAAATGTATGTAAATGTGCCTTCCAGTTTCTCATCCGTTATGATTTGGTTGACTATCCTTAGGGAGCTGGCTACCCCATTTGTAACGTTAAAAGAAATCCTTCAAAATTGATATAGTCGATCGTTCGCCTCAAAAGCTGTGTAGAGCTTGACTCTAGGTCTAATAGCGATCTGATGGTATGCATTTTTCAAATTCAGAGTGCTAAACATACGATATTTGGTTATTTCATATATCATTTAATTTATCCTGGCTAGTGGGAAGGCGTTCAAAAGAGTAAATCTATTTATTGTTTGAAGGTAATCTATAACCATTCTCTTTATATGGTTTTCAGAATTGGTTATAACTACCTGAGCCCTCCAGAGTGATTTGCTAGGCTCAATTATACCCTCCTCGAGTAGTCTTTTTATCTCAGAGTCAATGAATTTTTTATTATTATAAGAAAAACGTCTGCTTCTAACTGCTATGGGTTTTCAGTTTCTAGTTAGGTTTTCGAAAAGTGATAGGTACTGGATTTTTCTGTCACCAATTCGCAAATTTTCAATGCGGGCATTAAGCCACCAAACGGAATACAAATCTGTGAGTGTTGCTGCAAAAAATCGTGTCCCAGTATTATTTCGCAACGAAGGTTTTTAATTACAGATAATTTAGTGGTTTTATAGGAGATGTCATTAAATAGTAAGTCCACCAAAAAATAACCACTTACTTGTGCAGACAATGACACGTTTGCCATTGTTACTCTGCTGGGGCCGAGGACAAAATGCAATTTGTTGGGTTTTTTTACCAAATTTTCTTTGATAAAATTTCCTGAGCTCCCCATATCAAGCAATGCATTCGTAGACCTCCCGTTAATTTTCACTTTTACAATAGTTTTAGAAAGGCAGTCAGGGGAGGTGGCTAAAGTTGCAGATATATTTTGATGAGTGGCTTTGTATAGGGTTTTAGAAAACTTGCATACCTTTGAAAAATGACCAAGTTTTCTACATTTGTTACAACAAGTATTTCTGGCAGGGCATGAAACTCGTAGGTGTTTAGATAAGGCATAAAAATAGCAAGTGTCCCTTTTTAAAGCTGCAGTGACCGATTGTTCTTTAAGCTTCGTCGGACTATCGTCATGAGGAGGTGGGGAGCAGTAAGAATAGGTGGGTTTAGCGTAGTGTGTACAGTATCTGAAGGCTCTTAAGGAAATGGTCCAATGTTTTGCCTGATTCTTGTCGGCGAGTCACAAATAGGTGTCTAGAAAATATCTCATTTTTGGGCTTTATGTATATAACGTTCAGTATATAGATGGCCTCTTCGTAGGTAATGCAATCCAAGATAATTTTGTTAACTCTATGAGACAGGTAGTTAGTTAGGAGTGCATCCTTATTGATGGGATGTCCCAGTCTTTCTGAATGTAGAACCTCGATGAAATTTGCAAATGTCTCCCGCCAATGTTTCCAGCACTTGTCGGCTGAATCATTTTCTGGATCTGTTATAAATCGCTCCGGTCACATAAATTGTTCCATTCTTAATTGAATAAATTGTAATGAAAACAGGACAAGAGATTCTGTTGATTAATCTTTTATTCAATTAAGAATCTTACTACTGGTCCACTTGACAAGTGGAAATGTACAGCCTTTATAACTTGGATTATCAAAGAGGAGCTAATCCCTATTCACAACAATTACTAATTAGAGAGTTTGTTTTTTTAATGAAAAAGTTTAAATTTTGTAGTGTTTATCTCCAATTAAAGGGTTTTCTTTAATGAGTGAAATTTACACAACTGCTAAAAACATTAAAAATCCATATGATTTTCTGTTATTTATTCTCCCACTGAATTTTTAATAATTCAGTGGGAGTTTCATGAAACTTTTCAAAAGTGCAAAGGATTTCCAAATACTTCAGTGCAAAGTTATGAGCTTAGAAATGCTTTGGGGTCATGTCTCCCCCCACCCCCACCCGTCTTTAGAAAATCTTACTCTGATAATAAAAAATTGCTCAAATTGTGGAATTTAATTTGATGTAATGCAAGTATGGTTAAGATTATATTTAAATAGAGTAAAACAAGTTGGAGAGTTGTATGCTTCTTTGAAGATCCTTTTAAAGAATAAAAGTCGAGGAGTTACATCAATGGCGTAGCATCAGTTTTTGCTGCCCGGGACAGTTGTAAAATTTGTTGCCCCTCGCTCCTCTGGTATATAATTACCTGTTTCCCTACCCCCGCTGGCATATATTTATATGTTTCCCCCCCACCTCCGCGCATGTATATAATTACCTGTTCCCCCTCCCCACCACTACTGGCATATGATTACCTGTTTTGCGTCCCTCCACTCACTGCTGACATTTGACAACATGTTAAAACATTCAAAATTCCAAAAAGCCCTCAAAATATTTATTTCCATTGAACTAATGTTTACACAATTCCCCCTTTTTTTTTAAATTTAAATTTAATTTAACAATTTCTTTTTAATAATTTGAATAATAAATATGTAAGCATTAACATTAAGGGTGTGAGTTCCATATAAAAACGTTGATTTCATTTGAATAAAATAAAATAAAATAAACATCAAATGTGCTTGAAACCAAATCACAACGTAATATTAGGAAATAAACAAATATTTTACTTGTTTGAAATTTATAACATAAATATATTTCGGAGCTTTATTCTATCCTCAGTGCGTTGTTTTCTTTCTTTTTTTCTTCTTCTTCTTCTTCTTCTTCTTCTTCTTCTTCTTCCTTGCCATGTTGTAAAGTTGGAGAAAGAGAAGTCTGTTTGTTACGAGCCGTGCGTTGTATCTCAGCGGTTGTTTTGAAATGTTGGAACAGTGCGTAAGTAACGCGAGAATAACGTCAAGGGTGTGAGTTCCATATAGAAACGTTGATTTCATTTGAATAAAATAAAATACTCATCAAATGCGCTTGAAACCAAACCACAACGTAATATTAGGAAAATAAACAAATATTTTACTTTTTTGAAATTCATAGCAAATATATTTTCGGAGAAAACAACACACTGAGGATGGAGTATATCTACGAAATATATTTGTTATAAATTTCAAACAAGTAAAGTTTTCGTTTGTTTCATAATATTAATGTTGTGATTTGGTTTCAAGCGCATTTGATGAGTATTTTATTTTATGTAAACATTAATCTGAAGGGAATTATGTAAATGTTAATATGAAACAAAAGAAACCAAATATTTTTTAAAACAAAAACGTATAATTCAAATTATTAAAAAAAAAAAGTTAAATTTTCACATAAAAAAATGGCTGTATCAAGGAGAGGATAGTCCGATGTAGTTTTCTTTTCTTTTTCTTTATAGTGTTATTATGAAGAGGTCGAGCTTCCCGAAGAGAAAAAATGTCTTGTATCTGTGCTTTTTTAAATCCGTGTGTGTAATCGTTCGGTTAAAGCACACAATTTAAGAGATTTGTTGTTATTAATAATGTTTCAATCCTTTTAAAAATAGTTTTAAGTTTTTTTCAATAAATGTATTTATGAATTGAAAATAAGGCTATAAATTTATTTTTTATGAGAGAACTATCGCAGTTGAAAATTTACAAATATACTTTTCGCTTTTGAAAATTTACAAATATACTTTTCGCTTTTTTTTTTCGCCAAAGTTATCAATAATTATATCAAATTTCACTCTATCGACAAGTTCCCTCGCTATGGAGAGGATTGCCAAGTCTGTATGCCTTGACTGGCTCATTTTTGAATGAAGGTAGTTTTTTATGAGCTTCAGTTTTGAGAAAGAGCGCTCACAGAATTAATTCATCATAATAAACTTCGGTTTAATCATAAATACGTTAGTGATTGTAGCATTTTGTTAATAGTTTACAAAAATCAATTACTCTGTGATTGTTTGAAACTCGACAGAAATTCGGCAGTATTTAAATTATCAAATAGAAAGCCACTTAAATAGTATTTGAGGTGTAGCGCTTAGTTCCCATTTAAAATTATATCCCCAGATATGACGATCATAAAATCTGTTTACAGTCGATGTTTATTCCGTACTTGCTTAATGTTTTTACAATTCCAAAATTACGTAATTTTCTTTGCTAATTTTCCATTGTATCATTTAATTATTAGTGATGTTTGAAAGTATTTTTCTTGACAAAAATGTTTTGTTTAATTTTGCAACATCTTTTGGAACATGTAAATCAACTACTTTCTTTGAAAGGTTACCTAGAGAATTTATGCAACTTTTTGGAAACTTTCTTTTACAAATAAAATAAATTTACATCGTATTTTGATGTTATTATCATTTTAGTTTTAGTGATACTTTAAAAACAATAAATACTTATCATTAGTATCAATAATGAAAAATTAAATTAAAAGTTTTAAACAATCGGTTTTGGAATCGTAAATTATGGACACATTTTTTAAATTCCGATACCTCCAAAAGATCCGATTTTTTACAATAATTTCGGTATAAAATTTAAGATTTTTTTGTTAACTTTTATTTATTTTTTCTATTTTTACCCTCTCAAAATGTTGCATCTGACATGGGCCGATCGTAAAATATAGCAACATTTTTCTGATTCCGATACCTCCAAAAGTTCCAATTTTACAACCTTTTCGGTATAAAATTTAAGATATTTTGTTAGCTTTTATTTATTTTTTATATCTCCTATTTTTACCCCCTCAAAATGCCGCTCCCTGGCATGGGTTGCTCGTAAAATAAGGGCACATTTTTCCGATTTTGATACCTCCAAAAGTCCCAATTTTTACAACAGTTTCGGCAAAAAATTCCGATTTTTTGTTAGCTTTTCTTTATTTTTTATTATTTTCTATTTTTACTCTTTCAAAATGCCACCCCTTACGAGTGCCGCTCATAAAATAGGGACATATTTTTCTGATTCCGATATCTTTAAAAGTCTCGATGTTTTACAAACTTTTCGGCATAAAATTTAACATTTTTTGTTAGCTTTAATTTATTTGTATATATTTTTTTTACCCTCTCAAAATGCCGCCCCTGGCACGTGCCGCCAGGGGCGGACCGCTCCGCCCCCCCCCCCCGTTGCTACACCACTGAGTTACACGCTTCCTTCAGGATCCCTTTAAAGAAAAAGGCTTAATCATGGCCCTGAAGGCTATTTGTATAAGTAGGGCACTATTCTTATGAAATTTGCCATTTTTAAGTCAAATAATTAAAAAGTAGTTAACAAACAGACATACAATTTTCATCTTTATATATAGATTATGTAAAATGTTATTTTTTCATTTTTATAATAAGTTTATCCATTCATCAAATTCCAGAAGGAAAAGTGATTAAAGAAAAGACAAGTATCAGAAGACTTTTATTCGAAAACGTTTTGGCAAATTTTATACTATTCAAAGTTAGTTAACAATGAATAAATAAATAAAAACTGAGAATAAACATTCAGTGAACAGTTTGGAAAATACTTTATATTTATGAAGTAAATAATGTAAACAGGTCTGATAAAAAGAGAGGCTGAAAGATAGTGATTGTATAAAAATACATAGAATAATGATATCATTTAATTAATCTAATTTGAACATTTTTTTCACCAATTAGTGACCTGGAAACCGCGTTTTAGAAGAAAACGCTTTCCTTTAAGAATGCAGATAGAAATTTTAAATGATGTTTGAAATGTAATCCTTTCACATATCTGAGTAAATTTTTACTTATTTTTTATTTTTAGTAAGTAATCTTAATTTAAAATAACAAGTCAGAATTTCTGAGTTTACTAATCCTGATAATATTAGATTCATAGGAGTGTTCAGAAAGTTAGTGTACGACTTCTTTCAGTATATTTGTATTTTTCATTTGCCGAAATATCTAGAAAAACAGAATAAGATATCTGTATGGATAAGAATTATCGATTACGTGCTTGTGTTTGTATAAAAGTACAAAATGACAATGGCTGTTCATGGAACAAACTATGTTTATTTTATCTCTACATTATGAATAAATTTTTTTTCTGAAATCTTGATTTCTGGTTGAAACAAACAATTTCATGAGTTTGTTTCATTTTTAAAAATTCTACATTACATTTACCGACCCGACGTTGACCGGGATTTTCTTATTTTTGTTTTGTTTATTGGTATTCTGTTTTTATAATTTTTCTTCTTAATTAATTTATAGTAAGAAATAACTACCATTTTTGGAAGGATAATTCAATGAAAAAATCCAAATGGCAATAAACTATAACTAAAATCGAGAAAAGATGAATTTTCTTGTCTAGAAATATTGAGCTAGCAAAATCAAATTGTTTACAATATCAGACAGATTCGTAGAGAGAGAGAGACAGACAGACAGACAGACAGACAGAATGAAGATTTACATAACAAATGCAGGAAGAAGAAACTGGCTGTCAGTCTAGTGTGCAAGCGGATGGGTAGACATAAGAAACCGAAATGCATTTTGGCGGATTTAAATTCATGATTCATTTTTTTTTTTTTTCAATAAATACTGACGTGTTTTATGGACATTTTGGTCAGTTGTTCTTCTACAGGTTGGATATTTTCCCAGAATTTTCCATTGATTTTTTATAGATTTATTTCTTGTTGGGGTTTTAATCAAATGTGTGGAAACGTCAAATACCTTGTAAGAACATAAGTAAAAAGAAACAGTGGAACAATTTTGACTCACAATTAATTTAAACAGAAGTTTTAATTAAATAACATTAAATTTAAACAGAAGTTTTAATTAAATTAAATTTAAACAGAAGTTTTAATTAACTTACATTAAATTTAAACAGAAGTTTAAATTAAATAACATTAAATTTAAACAGAAGTTTAAATTAACTTAAATTAAATTTAAACAGAAGTTTAAATTAACTTAAATTTAAACAGAAGTTTAAATTAACTTAAATTAAATTTAAACAGAAGTTTAAATTAACTTAAATTAAATTTAAACAGAAGTTTAAATTAAATTAAATCAAAACTTCTGTTTAAATTAAGCTTGAGTAAAGAGAGACAAAGACTAACAGACAGACAGACAGACAGACAGACAGAGATGTCATTTGTTTGTTTATTTTGCCTGCAATACTTTTAAGCGGAAAGCATGACCTAAATACTAATTCAGAATAATTTTCTTTTGCCAATGTGATTTCCCAGAGGAGGAGGAACATATATATATATTTAAAATATACTTATCTACGGACACGTGTTTCGTCATTATACAACTCATGAGCAATGCTGAAACTAGTAGAATTCGATTCGAAAACAGAATACCAGAGTATGGGACTTGAAACTCTACTACTGGACCAATATATATATATATATATATATATATATATATATATATATATATATATATATATATATAATTGTGTCATCAAAGAGTAAATCTTTAACAAAGCAAAACTTAGCAAGATAAAAAAAGCTCAACAAAATTAAGAGGGGGGCAGATAATAATATTGAATGAAAGATGAGGAATCAAAGTTATATATAACTTTATTATTCGATCAGAACAATAAGGAAAAGTTAAGGGGAACATTAAGAAAAAAAAACTCTTTAAGCCGTGGTATTTCGAAGCTAAATGCTTCTCATCGAAAGAAGAGAAGGGCCAGAATTATATAAAATGCAAATATAGAAACCTGGCTTAATGACATTTGGATATGAAATGAGAATGAAGGAATAGGATAAAATGGTAAATAGTAACTAAAAGTAGGTATAACATATAAGGGTAAATCGGAAGGGTAGTATATATGTAGGTAATAGTAAAAAGAAATGCCATTATGAAATAATGGCGATCATTAAATAAGAGCCAATAAGAAAGGAAAAAATAGAGAAGATAGATGAAAAAGTGAAGAAAGAAGGAGGGGCATAGAAACAGTAAATAGGGGATACTGAAATACATGAATAGATAAAAATAAAACTATCTGAAAGTGAACAAAACGGGATTAGAAAAATGTTCAAAATAAGTTTGAAAATAAAAAAATAAATAAAAATGATACAAGTTTCAATGAAGTTTTTAGTTTAGCGTTCCTGAAAATAAAGAATATGGCAACTCTTCACAAATCCAACAAGATAAAAATGTGTGGAGCATCAAGTCTTAATACAATTCTCGTAAATCCCGAAAGTATTTGTACAGTGTAGCAAAATCCTTAGAATACCAGTATAATCTTGTGAATTGATATGGAAATATAAAGATCCAGGTAGGAATTCTGGAAACTGGAAGGTAATCAGTGGAATTCCAAGATTTGTAGGTTTCAATTTAATTAAGGTAAAGATTTATCTTGGGATATAAAATTTGGTGCATCAGACAAGAGGTTTATATCAGACCATTTCCAAAAAGGGAGAGGGGGTCAGTGAAATAATTCCAAAAGCTGGCAAGGTCGCGTTCTTGTTATAAAAACTCCAAGATGCAAAATCCGTAAGCTGAATGAAGGTTGAATACATTCGAAATACATATTTACCAGATTTCAGATTCGATATTAGAGAAAAACTTTAAAAAACTGATTTTGAAATTCAAGAGAAATTGACAAAAACAATCTAAAAAAGAGTTTAAAAGAATATTTAAGATAGGAAAATAATAAATGAAAATATATATAGCAATAGAACTGGAAACGAGCGATAAAAAATCCAGCTTTCAAATTTAAAGGTTGATTAAATAATAAAATAATAGCAGATAAAAATTACAAATTTAAAAAGGAGGAGGAAAAGTAAATATGAAGAAGAGGGAAAAATGAATAAGTGGCGATAGAGAGAATAGAAGGGGAAATAGAAAAAAAAAAAGAAAAGAAGAAAAATATATCTACTTTAGTTTCAGGGTATCGAGGGTTATTACACAAAGCTGGATGTGCCAACAAATTACAAATGAATGAAAAATGAAAACAATATAACAGGCGTATAAAAATAGACTAGTTTTCCTTATTGTTCTGATGATATAAAAAAGTTATATATCTTTTATTTCTCATTTTTTATTTAATCTATTATATAAAGGGCAAAATGGGCACGAGCGTTTGTGTCAACAGAAGGCTTTTTGGGTGGGGATTCTCGGGTCGGTTAGATTCCGCAAGAAGTTTTCGCATACTTCCCAGATCATAATATCTCAGATCTGCAAACCGATATCGTCTCTATCTTTTCTTTTTTTGATCAAGTTAAACAAAATTCCCACCATGCCATTATGTCGGCTGTTTTTTTTTTGGTTTTTTTTCCTATAAATAAAGGAAAACTATTGGAACGCAATCGCTTGGCCTTCTGGCCGGGTAGTATATGTTTTGTAATTGGTCCTTGGTCAATGTGTATCTAATCTGCTTTCGTGGGAGGTTTAAAAGCAACGCCATTTCTGCAAGTCATCTTTTGTTTAACTACGTTAAATTTGAACGCCTTAGACTTCCGGTCGTGTCATGGAGTAGTGGTAAGACATCAGATTTTCTTTCACTTTCTTTTCTGCCTTCACATCACAGTTCGAGCCTGCCTGCCTACTACAACTCTTTTTTTTTTTTTTTGCTCAATACACACCTACAAACAACCGGGCAACGCCGGGCACGCAGGCTAGTATTATATATATGATGAGTGAAAAAATTTGATCCTAGGTCTGATAATCTAATATCCATATCCATGCGTTTCAGTTGTACCATTAAGAAGTATAGATGCCGTATTTTATCCATATAATAAATTGTTTCTTACAAGAATTCAATCTCAGTTTTGTTAACCTTTCATCCCTCACAGTGTTCCGTCCCTTTAAAGGGGTTAGTAACTATAATTTACTAATCAAATATTTATATCCATAGACAAGCCCTACCTTTTATATATGTATGAATGAATGCAATATTCTTCATATATTTACACATCCAAGCTGACATCAGAACGGCTAAAAACTTTAATTCACTAATGCACTATATTTCATTTAAATATTGATAAAATACTATTCTTTACTAATGCATTTCATCGAAAATTAGATACTGTTATTCAAATGCTTATCAGTACTCCTTGTACATTTCATTTGCATAAATAATAATGTTTATTCATTTGAATCTTATTCATTTTGTTCGATATGAACAATACTTTTACATACATTAAATAATAATTAAACAAAAATTTATTAAATATTTTTCTATTCAATTTAGGGTTCATTGTTATTCAAATTAAAACCTTTTTCAGTAAAAAAATATTTAATTACATTTTTTTCTATATTTACTTATACGAACTTGTATTTACCAAAACTAGTTTTATTCAATGAAAAAGAACAAAATGTTAAGAGCATATACCAAAACCACTGTAGTATTCACAATTGTATTGGATTTTTTTCTATAATTCTTTTTTGTTCTGTTTTTCTTATTTAAAGTACAATTTTTATAGTCCAAAATTTGAACACAAACACTTGTAACAAAAGTAAAGCTTTAAAAAACAATAGCATGTCAAGTTTTAGATAACAAATCTGTATTTACAGGGTGGAACGATAAGTGTCACCCTAAAGGAAACACACTACAGTTTTATTTTAAAACTTTTATTAAAAATCAATTCAGGTAATTTGATTATGTAGTAGAGCTGACATCAATTTCATGTAATGTAGTAGAGCTATTCAATGTAATCGCTTTCAGCCTCAATCTCTGCCTCAAACTGAAACTGGGAGCACGCTTTTTCCACAAGCACCAGTGGGAGCTCGGCAAATGGCAGCGATCATGCTGGCTTTGGTGTTGTGAGAGCTTATGTTGGTGATGTTCTCGATGTATGACTAGATGAAGTAGTCTAGCGAGTTCATATCAAGGGAGGAGGCAGTCAGTGAGAGAAGGGTACAAAGTCGTAGCACTCCTTCTGAAGCCAAGCGTGGGTCCATTTGAACTTGTGGGCCAGCGCCGAGTCTTGATGCCACACCTAGGGTCTGCCACCAGCCACCTGATTGCACCAGAGGATGACACTCTTCAGTACATTCAGGTACACTTTGGTGTTGACTTTCAACCCAACTTCGAAAATGTGAGGTGGCATGATGTGATCTTCACTTGAAACCACACCGAAGACCATAACCGTGGGCGGAAATTTTGTTTTCATCGCCCTGTTATTTGTGGCAATCCAGCGATGCATTTTGAGGGTGCTGGCAATGGTCTTGTTGTCATAACTTGGATCGGTAGAGAGCATGAGTTGTACAACGGTGCATCTCTGATCTCAATCGTTGAACATTATGTCACTTTCAGATATGGTAGAAGGATCCTATCGTTCTTGGAATTTGTACACAACTGGCCAACTAGTAAATGGTGTGCAACAAAAAAGGAAAACCGGTTTTCATCAAACGGAAATGGAATCATGTCGCCTTTTCTATGGCGACAATTTTATCGTTTCGCCTTGTACTTTGTTTTTATTCATACTTTTCAATTAAGTATGTTGCGAAGACAGTAAATTTCTTGTGAAAAAACAGTGTAAATGTACAAAATGTTTTATTGATGAATTGTATTTATTTAGTGTAAGACTAAATAAACAAGGCTGACATGTACAACACTTGTAACGTTTTTTTTTTTTACTGATGTTTGTTATTCATTGTTTGTTATTGCATCGATTAAGTACCACATTTTCAGATTGTATATTTTAAAACTTATTTGTTTAATGCTTAGATGAAGGTATTCCATTTGCTATCTTTATTTAATGTAAATAAATAGAGTTTGACCATTTTTCAATTTTATTTAATTATTTTTAAATGGGATGTAGATCTTTTTTTCTTTTTTTTTAGTAAAATTGTTGAAAGTCGAGGATTAAAAAGTGACACAATTCGTGTGAACCGGAAAGTTACGTTTTATTGACTTGTTTGATGTTCGTTTGTTGGCGTTTGTTTCCCATATTCTTTTGTTTGAGAGGGATTACGTGAACATTGTTAATATCCCTAGTGAAAATGATTGAATAGATCCAGCAGGACTTGAACACTGCCTGCTCTGTCATCAGTATCTGCACTTCAACACCATCGCCACCCTAACTCTTAGCAATTGTTGTAACTTGCCAATATATTTTTTCTAAATGTGTCTTAACAAACCAACAAAAACACTGTGTAACATAATAATTACTTATATAAATATTTTTGTAACCAGGTGGAAATGGCATTAGAAGAAAATAAAAAAAATATTAATATTACTCATTACTGTTGAAACTTTTCTATTATGAAGTTTTATTGTGTCATCACGAGTGTCATGCTGTGTGCATTTGAGTTGTCAGTTTATATTTATACTCTATTTGATTAGTAGATAATTTATTAAGAGTCTATTTCATTAATTATGGTCACCATGTAACATTCATATTAGTTATACTATTATTAACTGAATGACAAATGTTAAAAGAAAACTGTAATTGATTAGAAGGTCTGAATACTTTGGATTACGAATACGGTAAACCTTTTTGTAACTTGAAACGACTAGGCAAAATATTTTGAGTTAGTGCATTATTTAGAATAATTTAGCTTAAGTTATATAAGTTTCACCCTGTTACATTTTTAATGTTTCAAATATCTTGCTGGACACGAAAAATGTTCTCATAGATTATATTAAATATTAAATACTCTTTTATTAAATATTATTTTCTTGCAAAATTTTCCAAAATCTTATATATTTTTATCAAATTTTACTTCTTTATCAAACTTTAGATGGTATTTATATATCAGCATACAGTTTGGAAGTTGAAAATAAAAACATTTATTTCAGAATTAACGTTCAAAAAAGTTAACTCCTGAAAAATATTTCCAACTCCAGACAAATATTAAAGTGTTTTGTTGCCTATTGTATGCAGTAATTCAATAGATAAATATTTTGATAAAATACATTCAGTTTTAGAAAATATATAATCAATTTTTTCTAATTAACAAAGTCATTATTGACTATTAAAATCTGAATAGTTATTGCAAGTAATGTACCTATTTACAATGCCTCCCCACGGGACAGAGTTAGACACCAGGGTCGTTTTTTAACGTGGAGAAAAGGTACAAAAAATAAAAATTTTCTCAGTCGTGAAGGATTTCTCCTCCACTGAAAGAGAACGAGAAATGGAAGTGTCGCATCTGAAGAACAGATACTACACTTTGATCTTGGCCATTATGATCGAACCGCGTTTGTTACAGTTCAAACCTTTATCGGACCCCCCATGCCATCTGGTACCGTCAAAAAGGAACAACCAAACAAAAATAAATCCAACTCGGCTTTTTTTTCTGTTTTAGCAAACGACATTTATTACCATTACTTTCCAAACAATGAATGCTTCTTCTGTTTTCTAACTGTTCATTTCGTCTGCCATGAAATTAACAAAACTCCACCGTCTCTCATTTTTTTCTTGTAGACGTTATTCAAAGGTGTAAGGTTGTTAATAAATGTGTTCTTATGACATTAGCAACCTGTTTACTTGCGTCCCGATTTTAGAGACTATAGATATCTGTACAGATTTTTTATATCACCCCCTCCCATTTCTGAAAACATATTTGTTGAACTGATGAAATTTACCACTACATCTGTTGAATTCAGTTTCAATGATAATGTATCGGCAAATAGAAGGTGTGTCCATGGACTGGGGCCGATAATGGCGAATATACATATTTTCGATTCCCCCTCTTTTTCCAAAACAAAAAACCCTCGATACATCTTTGAGAAAGCGAGGGCGAAACCGGTCAGCTGACTCCTCCACTTTTTTCATCTCTTCTCCTCTTCACCCCGTTTACTTTATTTTAAAAGGTTTGTAATCATGAATTATAAAAGTCTTTCCTTCATGATTTCGATATATAAATTCTGTAGCCCTCAAAGGATATAAATATTAGTACAAAGTAAGATCTCATCTGTATCAAATTATAAATTTGACCCTGTGTGTCATAAAGTAGCTGAGATATTCACCATCTTGGATTTAAAAGACAAGAAAGATATTCTCTTCTTATATCCAGAACTATGAACCTACGTTACACAACAAATGTATTAATAACTTTCTGACAGTAATCAATTCTACATTCGGGATTCATATATATGTAAACATTGATACATTACTTAATGCTCGTGTAGTTTTTCTTAATTAATGCTGTGATGATCTTTGAAATCTGATACAATGTTTATGTTCGTTCCAAGAGGAGTGTATATATATATATATATATATATATATATATATATATATAGTGAATAAATGACAAAAACTATATTCATAATGTTGACCATCTTATAATTTATTCCTTTAATTCAGTTGACATGTAAATTCTTGACAACATCATGAATTTTGGAATCTCGTATTTAGCCATTTACTCACTATATTGCTCTGTAATTACATTGAGCTTCTTAAATAAGGATTGGTATATATTATAAGAAAATATATTTCTACAGATATATATATATATATATATATATATATATATATATATATTAAGCCCCCTTCTTTGAGTTGGGCATTGTTGGAAATGTATTTCACTCACTGCTTATTTTAGTGATTAAGTAAAGCCTGCTGTTTGATTATTTGAAACAAAATAGTAGCTCGAGCACTGTTAAGCGATAGGCAAATGTTTATTTAATAGACATTTGATGAATTGTTTAAGAGCACCGATTCTTGGTCTAGTGGTTAGAGCTGCCAACTGTCAACACGGTGGTTCTAGGCTCAATCCTCAGCTAGTGAAAGGTGCTAGTCTAGCCGCACTGATGAGTTGTGATACAACGAAATAGTACTATATGTGGATGACTATATATATATATATATATATATATATATATATATATATATATATATATATATATATATATACCAGTGGATTTTCAACAGACCCATTTCGGAATTTCCCTGTTCTGGATTTTACCGATTTTTATCATATCCTTTTTCTCCTTTTTCTCCCGTTTCTTACTTTCTCAACCCCTTTAAATCGCTATAAACTGTCTCAAACTGTTAAATGACTTTTTGATGCAAATATGATAAATTTCATATTGTTTGTTTCTTGTGATCTGCAAAATTTATTGTATATTTAGCAAACCTATTCCTTCTGATAAGTAGAATTGCATTCTTCGAAATTCCATGGAATAAGGGTTTTCTTGTTTTATTTGTACTCCTTTTTTTGTATACCTTCCTTACAGGTTCATAAAGTTTTTTGGAAAATTTGAATAAATTTTCAATATCAAGAGTTTTATTTTATACATATATATATATATATATATATATTGAATGTTCTTAAGTCTTTATTTGTATATACTTATATCTGTATAATGCCGAATTTTTTTCTCTTCTGATGAGA
Source organism: Euprymna scolopes (assembly GCF_053919585.1). Classification (NCBI taxonomy): domain Eukaryota; kingdom Metazoa; phylum Mollusca; class Cephalopoda; order Sepiida; family Sepiolidae; genus Euprymna; species Euprymna scolopes. The sequence continues at coordinate 85,999,000 of NC_136490.1, forward strand.
AGCATTTAGATTCTGAATGCCATGGTCTAAATAGGTTTCTCCTCCTTTTTTCCCAGCTTCATTCCTTATTGATCTCATGATGCAATAAAGTTCAATGTAACTTTTATTCCTCATCTTTTAATTTAATATATACACACACACGTACATACATCTGTTAACTTATATATATATATATATATATATATATATATATATATATATATATATATATATATATATATATACGCATATATCTTTTAATTTAATATATATTATGTTGGTGCAAAAATAATGTCGTCTTTTGAAGTGATTGAAGTCCGATTCGGCATCATTTCGGCTTTTGAAGCACTTTTCGCACATGAATTTTTGAAGATGCTTGAAAAAGTGATAATATATTTATATAAACACACATACATACACAAATAGCTTGTTTCCTTTCATCACCAACGCTTGGATCTTTGTTTTGCCTAAGTTGAAATGAACGGTTTACTTCTTGAGGAAGCCTTCATGATTTAATAAGCTTCTAAGACTGACTTTTACTTTAGACTTAAAGATCGCTGGAAAAATGGTTGGATCATTCTACCGCTCCAGAAAGTATCACTCCTTATGCAATCCTCTACTTGCATAAGAGTCTGATACATCGTGAGATAGAGTATTGTCAACACATCTGATGAAGTACTGCTCAAAGTATTCTTTCTTATCTAGACAGATTACAAAATCAACTTGGAAATCTAGTGAAGGATGGCTTGTTTTCTTTCCCACAGCCCATTTCTCTATAAACATGATAGGTGCTCGACTGAGCTCAAATTTTTGCAACTCTGGTAAAATATTCACACTAAAAACTTGTCTAGCTTCAACCACTGTAAACAAATTTTTTCTTCTGTGTACCTAAACCTAAACGAAACTTCTTTGAGCAAAGTTTCTTTCCAAGAAGTACCCGTATGCTATGGGATTGTTTCTCAGCTGACTACAACCAAATTATTTTCAAGTACAATGTAAACAAATTCTTGTTGATCCATACTCTTAAATAATCAAATTCTGACCACTTTCACCCATCAATTCCAATCATCGCAAGCTGTTATCTCATTATCTAAAAAATTCAGTAATACTTTATCCTTGAGTGTTTTTTTTTTTTTTTTTTTTTTTTGGCCTTTGATAAGCAGGAAGTTATGAGTATAAAATGAAAATAAAATTTTTAATGCATATTGCTTTTTATGAACACGATAGCAGAATAGTTATTGTTTTCGTTCTTATGTGTATTTATGCTGAAATGCTTACATGTAATACATCATGTTCTTTTAGAACAGAAGTATTTTTTGAATGTCCAAACTAAACAATGTTTTAAAATCAGACTGGTTTATCTTTTCTGCTTAACCCATTATCTCTACAATAATGGTTACAGGCTGCTTATATGCACGCCAGTCCTTATTAAGATTTTCCCAGGCAGTGTGAATTGTTATTGACAAATTGTGTGGCAATGTGAAATTTCTTCGGAATGTCTTCTACTTTTCTTTTTGTTTGCTTAAAGAATATTTGTAGTCGGTTGAAGTTCTTTTTTCAAAATACATCTTCAAAGAGTAAAACGTTGATGTTTTATTTCTCCAGTTCAAACTCGTTATTATATAAACCATTGTAAATAAAAGCACAAGTCCGATGAAAAGGTAATGAATATATTACTTTTAAGTATGCAAAATATGTTTAGTCACAAATTTAAATATGCAATAGACTCAAGTTATAAAAACAGAAAATATCAAAGGAATTTGTGTTTGCAATCAAGTTGTATAATAATTATACTCAAATGTTTATTTTGTTTGATTTTCGAAAAGAATGAAATGCATTTTTGGCTCTAAATTAAAAAAAAACTTATTTGAAAATAAATTACAGTTGAATAATTAGTTTTCTTTTCATCACTTCTAAAAAAACTATTTATCTGTTTATCTCTCTCTTTCTCTCCTTCTATCTCTCTCTCTCTCTTTCACTCTTTCTCTCTCTTATCTATAATATGTAAAGCTGAATGTCTGTGTGTGTATGTGTGTGTGTGTGTGTCTGGTCACGAATAGGCTCCTCTATGATTGACTATTATAGAAAACTGATCACATATAATGATAGAAGATGTATCAAGACACAGGAATGGGTATGTTTGATCTGGCAGAACAGTGGGTCATTAAAATTGTGGGGTCTGCATACGCGCCTGGTCCACAAAGTATCGAAATAAAAGATTTAAAAATTAAAAAAAAAAAAGTTTACAAGTGTTTTTGGTATAGATGTACATAATAATACTTTGATAAGTATGTTTTAACTTAAATAGGGATGATATAATAAAATTATGGGGTCTGCGTTCGCACCTGGCCTCCATAGAATGGAAATGGGCACAAACTTTAATAAAGACTTTTCATATTTATCTGCGTAAGTATACTTTGATAATTATGTTTCAGTTTGAAGAAATATGTTATAATAAAATTATTGGGTGTTCGTTCACGCCTGACCTCCATAGAATGGAAATATGTCACAAAGTTTAACAAAGTTTTTTAATATAGATCCACAGAATATTGTGATAAGTGTTTCAGTGTGAACAGGTATGGTATAATAAATTATGGGGTTTATTTATTTTATTTTTACTTTCATCATATTTTGCTTTGGTTTTGATACCCCCAAATTCGAAGCTACCTCATTACAACCGTTCCTTTTCATAACCTATCATACTTTTATAAATCAGAGTCCATTTTCTGTACGCTACTGTATACTAGCAGAAGTACCCGTCGTTGACTGGGTTCAAAAACAGTCTACAGAAAATGGACTGTGATTGATGAAGGTATGATAGGTTATGAAAAGAAGGGGGTTGTAAAGAAATAGGTTTTGATACTCAAAGATTTTACCCTAAGCAAAATATGATGAAAGTAAAGATAATTTTTGTGAAAATATATTTTTTATATCAACTTTGTTTCCATTCGTAGCCAAGAGTAACCAACAAAATGATGTTTCCTTACAAAGAGAAAATGTTATATACATAATAATATAAATATACAAGAAATAAATGTTACCACAGTAAAGAAAAGTTACTTTTATGGTAGAAAAGTTCATTGGTTTGTTTTTTTAAGTAGTTTGTAAAAAAAATTTTTTTTTAATTCACGAACCGGTTTAAAAAAAATCAAAATGGCAGCGACTTTGAAATGGAGAGCCCCGTTTTCAATTTGAAGGAGAGGCACCTGAGCATTCTGTGTTAACAATTTAAGAGAGTTCCGTCAACGTAAAGAATATTTATAAACATATTTTAATAAATAAATAAATAATAATAAATAAACCTAGACCCCCACCCCCCTACGTAGACACCTACTACCATGTCTCCTTCTCCAACATCAGGGGTCTACGTTCTAACCTTCCAGAGGTTGAAACCAAATTACAGGAGACGAAACCTGACATATTCTTTCTAAGCGAAACTGGAATAGGGCCAACCACCTCCCTAGATAAGTTCATAATTAAAGGATACTCTAACTTAACATCTAAATCTGACCCCCAAGATCGCCATGGGCATGGAATATGTGTCTACATTAAAGATGGCTTCCCATGTGGCAGGGATATCTCCAGAGAAGACCCTAATCTACCTTATATGTGCTTCCGGGTTGCACTTGCTTACACAACCGCATTCATATTTGCCCTCTATCACTCCCACAACAGCGGAGTTACTGTCTTTAAGAGTATATCAGAAAAAATTGACCACATCCTGTCTGCTCATCCCTCGGCTAACATTCACATTTACGGTGACTTCAATGTCCATAATGTGGAATGGCTGACCCACTCAAATAAGACTGATGATGAGGGGAGGTTCTGTCATGATTTTGCCATTGCCTATGACCTCACTCACCATGTGCCCGATACTACCGGTCAGTACGCAAGCCTTCTAGACCTTTTTCTATCCACTTCCCCTGAACTATGCTCATGTTCCGTTCTATCTCCTCTGGGATCCTCCGACCACTGCATCATATAAGTTAAGATAAAAATGAAATATAATAAATCTACAGACGTACCTCTCCACCGTACTGTATACCGATACTCTATGGCGAACTGGGATAGCTTCCGTACATTCATATCTGATCTACCTCTCCATTCCATGTTTAAAAAGGATGTGTCCTCTATAGTATCAGACCTGACCAAATGGTTACTTGTAGGCATAGACCAATTCATACCATCTAAAAAATTCCAACAAAAACCTAACAGCCAGCCATGGTTCTCCCCTGAATGTGCTGCTGCCATCGCACACAGAAATCACTTTTTCCATAGCTACCAACGTAATAGATGTATTGAAACTAAAGCTGCTTTCAGCACCGCCAGCAACCACTGTAAAAGAGTCATAAAAAATGCAAGAGAACTATATTATAAAGTAGCTGAGCAGCGGCTTGGTTCCCACCAGTTCTGGCAAATAGCAAATAGGATTCTGAACAGAAACGTGCGTTCTATCCCAACAATTATCAATGGACCAGAGGTCATCCCGACAGCATCCGACAAGGCCAAACTATTTGCCAAGAACTTTGCGGCAAATTCTATCCTGTGTGACGAAGGCCATCAACTCCCCATATTCCTTCCTATAACAGACAACATGCTATGCAACATACAAATATCTGTGCGTGAGGTCGCCAAGCTAATCAAGAACCTTGACTCCAGTAAAGCAACTGGTCCCGACGGTATTCCAATTATAGTGTTAAAAAAATTACAAGCAGAACTTGCCCCCATACTTTCCAAACAGTTTAAGCGTTGCCTTAAGGAGAAGTGCTTCCCAACACACTGGAAAACCTCATCAGTATGCCCTGTATTTAAGAATTCAGGTGATAAGTCATCCCCCTCTCAGTACAAACCAATAAGTCTCCTGTGTGTCATGAGTAAGTTGCTGGAATCCACAATAAAAGAGAAGTAGTCAACCACCTCAGCAGAAATAATCTTCTTAGCGACACGCAATATGGTTTCCATTCTGCTAGATCTAAAGCAGATGTGCTAACGGTTATATCTCATAGGATTAGTGAATCTCTCGACAAAGGCTTCATTTCTAGGGCAATTGCTCTCGACATATCAAAGGCCTTCGATAAGGTTTGGCATAAAAGCCTACTACACAAGATTTCCAGCTACGGTATAACTGGAAATGTTTTCTCGATCATTAAATCATTTCTCTCTGATAGGCTCATAAGAGTAGTGGTTGATGGGCAGAAATTAGAGGCCCACAGTATTAATGCTGGAGTCCCTCAGGGGTCCATACTGGACCCAATTCTCTTCCTGATCTACATCAATGATCTCCCAAAACACATCTTTCGTTGACATCTATGCTGATGACACGACCATCTATGGCAACACATCAAAGAACGTAAATGATGATGTTCTCTCTGATTCTCTCTCCTCTGATCTTGAGCGCGTGGTACAGTGGGAAAAGAGGTCGCTGGTTACCTTTAATGCATCTAAGACCAAGCTCCTATCTCTACATCATAAACGCTCTGATCCCCATCTGGCATCAATTGAAATGGATGGCTCTCGTCTAGGGGAGGCCCCAGGTTTTGATAAGCTCCTGGCTTGACCTTTACTCCTGATCTGAAATGGAGCACACACATCAAGTCTGTGGCCAAGGTCGCTGGGAAAATGGTGGGATCCTTCTACCGCTGCAGAAGATATCTCACTAATGATGCAATTCTCTATCTATATAAGAGCCAAGTACGTCCAAAGATGGAGTACTGCTGCCACATCTAGGCGGGAGCTGCTAAAAACAGCCTATCCTGCCTTGACAGAGTACAAAATAGACTTCGTGGCTTGGTGGGAGATGCTCTTTTCTCTACCCTGCAACCTCTTTCCCACAGAAGAGACGTAGCGAGCCTGTCGTTGTTCTATCATTATTTCCATGGCAAGTGCTCGTCTGAGCTCCATTCTCTGGTCCCATCTCGCCAATCTTTTTCAAAAAACACCCGACTAGTTGAAACTACCGTCAATAATTTTCCCCACTCCCTATCTGTGCTGAAATCAAAACGTAGATTCCATGAACAAAGCTTCTTTCTTAGAACTGCACGCCTGTGGAACTCTGTTCCGCTTGCCTGTTTCCCTCCCGACTTCAACCTGGATGTGTTCAAGTCCAACACAAACAAATTCCTGATGAACCGCCCCCCTAAGTAATGACACCTTACCAATTCTCCAATACTATTGCTACACTATCCCTTTGATTACTGTACACACAATAACCCTTATCCACGAGTGGCCATTGGCCCTTGATAAGTGGTGAACTCCATGTAAAAAAAAAATAAAATGTTTTCCATTATTTTGTGCTTGAAGAATATTCGATTATGGCATGTGTAGTTTATATAAAAATTCATTTAAGTAGTTATCGCCTCAAATTTTGTTTTAATTTCGGTTCGCTGAAATTATTTCAAGTAAAGAGCATTAAAAACTATTTCAAAACAAAAAAAACATGAACTGAACTTTTATTGACTATGGTAACATTTATTTCTTGTATATTTATTTTTTCGAGTAGTCGTTTGTTGGCTTTTCTGCTAAACACTCTTACTAAATAATATCGATGAAATATCGAAAAACAAAGAAACAAAAACAGTTTTGAAAAATAATGAAGTTTTACTTACTTTAGTAAAATAATCCGAAACAGCAAAATGGGATATTAAAAAAGTAAACACATAATTACTTTAGTTTTTTAAAGCAAAGAATCGATATAAATATGAATAAGAAGAAAATGGCGCCCTTTTCAAGCAGAACAGCTTCGTTTCAGTTTTACAGTATTGAATTGTATAGTGTTGTGCCGTGGGATTCAGGGTTGTACTATTGTAATGTAAAGAACACGCAGAAAGGGTTGTAATCAACTGAATTCCTTCTAGTACACTGACAAAAAAAAGCTTGAACAGATATATAAATAAAAATAAAAATGTTATGCAAATGTTTTTAAAAAGACACGTAATCACGTGAGCAGGATTTTTCCTTCTTTTGACACAATAACAGTAACGTTCTTATTTTTTATTATTTATCTATTTATCTATTTTCGAAAGAGTGCCGCGTGCAAGTGGAGAAGGAAAAAAACAGAGTTATGCAAAATTTGTGTCGAAAATTGTCTAAAGTTCCGACTTTTGGGAGGGGGGGCTTTCACTTTAATAAGAACGTGAATTTATGAGGTGAATTTATTCGAAAAAATATGATTCAACTCAAAAAAATAAATAAAAGCTAACGTGAATTAAGATTACAGTTAAGGTGTTATTGTGAACCCTCTCCCTTTTTAAAAAACCTTGTAAAAACTTTGTGACATATTTACATTCTATGGAGGTCAGGTGCGAACGAACACCCAATAATTTTATTATACCATATTTCTTCAAACTGAAACATAACTATCAAAGTATAGTACAGGCGCGAACGCAGACCCCAAAATTTTATTATACCATCCCTATTTAAGTTGAAATGTACTTATCAAAGTATTCTTATGTACATCTATATGAAAAACCCTCGTAAACGTTTTTTGCTTTTTTTTTTTTTCATTTTTTATTTCCATACTTTGGGGGCCAGGCGCGAAGGCAGACCCCACAATTTTTATGAACCACTGTTCTGCCAGATCAAACATACCCATTCCTAATCCTCGATACATCTTCTATCATTATATATAATCAGTTTTTTTTAAAATAGTCAACCATAGAGGAGCCTATTCGTGACTAGACACACACAGACGTTCAGCTTTATGTATATATATATATATATATATATATATATATATATATATATATATATATATATATATATATATATATATATATAATAAATACGAAATCTGCTTGAATTAAAATATTATATTTTACGATTAGGCATCGCCTGGGGTCACTACTATATATTGGGTACAATATAATCAGAGGGGATTAATTCTATAATAATAAATATGAAATCTGCATAAATTAAAATATATTTAAGCGTATTTTAAACCGAGCAATGCCGAATGGCCTGCTAGTTTAAAATATAATAAAAAATTAGGCACAGAATTTTTTTTAGGTGCAGTTTTTATCCGAGTTGATTGATGGAGATGACTTTAGGGTTTGCTAGAAACCTATATGAAAAGTAGATGACTGTATAGTTAAACTCCATAACGCAGAAGAGATTTCAAATGAAACGGTTGTGATTGTATCCACAGACGATCTAGAAACTGGATTCCTAATGACAATGGGTGTATAATGTACACGTTACAAACAATCAATCAATCAATCAATGATGATGATGATGACGGACGGACGGACGGACGGACATTATATTACTGTAATGTATTCAACTATGCATTTTGTTTTAATTTTGCTGTATTAGAGAAACATTGAATTTTTGTTATGAATGTAAGTAGTATGAAAATCCGTATTTTGTATTTAAAAAACATGGTCCAAAGAAAAAAGACTTAAATATTGATTCATAATTAATGCTATTCATGCTATTGATGACGAACTCTGAGAATCCGAGAAGATACTTTTATCCATAAGATAATGAACATTGCAATGCGTAATTATCGAAATTACATTGCGGGGAGAATTTGTAGGATTTTAACTGAAGAGTGATTAAAACATTTAATCGAAGTTAATATTTTATCTAATTAATCTTTTATGAAATCATTAATAACTATGAATTGTTAATGCAATTTTATAAATAATAATCACTATTTTAACATGTAAGTTGGATTGAGGCGAGAAAAGCAGACTCATACGAATTTGTAAGGCAATCAAATAAAAATCGTAATTTTGATTACGATTGTTTTTTTGTTTTTGTTTTTTTGGAGGGGGGGGTCTTAAATAATATTTAAGTTAGGAGAAGATTTTAAATAATCCCCTCTCAAATAAACAAAGAAATAAATAATTTGTTAAGGTAGTTAAATAGTTTATTTAAAAAAAGATTGTTCTCAATTGGAATTGAACCCAGAAGCGTCAGTTTAGGAGGTTAATGCTTTATCAATTGAACCATGGAGACATGCCATTAAAAACGTTAAAAAAAATAAGTTAAGTAACGTTCTCAATAAACTACTGTTGCCTAAGTGCCTAATCAATATGTTTTATTTAAAGTTTTTTTTTTATTACTTTATATCAAAAGATTAGTTTCTATTTCGTTCACATAAATCATTTAAGTGAAAAGGGTTTCTTAAGCAACTTATTTGCTAAACTTAAATATAAAATTAATATTAATATTACTAAGTTAAAATACTGTGCTATTTTTTAAAGAAAGATGGTTGATGTCTGACATTTCCACTCCCATCAGTATATATATATATATATATATATATATATATATATATATATATATATATACATATATATATATATATATATACATATATATATATATATATATATATATACATATATATATATATACATATATATATATATATATATATATATACATATATATATATATATATATATATATATATATATATATATATATATATATATATATATATATATATATATATATATATATATATATATATATATATATATCTGTTCCCCCACTAATTTTCAAAACCAGGTATAAATTTCTCTGGTTTTATGTTTTTTAATCGGATATGACTGAAATCTTCAAAAAAATATTTTTTTTATAAAAAAAAAACAACAACAAAAACATGTTTAACAAAGCACTGGCATACACGAAACATAAATTCTTTTCTTGATGCTGATGGGGAGAGTAAGAACAGATTTGAATTAGAATGTAACATTTTGCCGCCGTCCTAAATATGAGTAATGAAAATAAATTATTTATCAGGATTAAATATTAAAATCGATTTAATCAGTTTTTAATAAAAATTTTGTTTTAAAACCCGAAAATTCATATTTTGGATGAATTACTGTCTAAACAGTTTAAACTTTGTAGCTGTGCTTCAGAAAGCTATTAAAGTTAAAGAAATTGGGGTAATGTTGGCCACACTTTATATATAACACTAGTAAGCATATCCAGCATTGCACGGAGTCATCTCGCTAGTGCTGTAAATAGCTTCAGTGGTTGAAATGAGAATAAACCCAAAAGGAAAATATTACTTTTCAAACTTGCTGGAAGGTACACAAAACGAATTTAATTAACAACTGAACGAATGAAAATAAACAATTCCGTTTTTTTTTTTTTTTTCTAATGAAGAATTATATTTAAAAAAAATTAAAGCTACTGCACACTACTCAAATTTAATATGATAAACAAGTGACCAAAATGAAGGTAACCAAATGAAGTTAAAAGGCTGTCGGAAGGAAAAAAAAAAAAAAAAAAAAAAAAAAAACACAGAATGTAATGAAATTGAACAATTCAGTGATTTTTCTTTTTACCAGTTATATGGACAGATAATTACAATGAGTTTGTATTTTTGTACGTAATATGAAGGATAATAAGCGTAACGAAATTAAATCAATATTTTGTTTTGACATTTTGTTTTAGATGAAGAAAGATTTAACATTAAAAATGAATGCAAACAAAACGAATCGTATGTCGAAAGCCACAACTGATCGAAATGAAATAAATTTTTGTAAAGAAAATTTCAGTGAACAACATTAAACTGTACATCTGAAGAAATATTTGCTGCAAAAATGGAAGCAAAATTAAGATTTGAAACATTTTTATTTATCTGTTAGAAAATATAAAACCTATATTTCTATAAATTTGGGGGGTCTTTCTTTTGTGTGTGTGTGTGTGTGTGTGTGTGTGTTGATATTAATATTAAAACCCCTTTTTTTTCTCTTTATTTAAGAGAAAATACAACTTTGTTATATATGGGTCGTGGAATTGCATTTATCTGCAAAAGATCCAGCTAATTTGCATATTCTTTTAAACATTCATTTTAATTAAATTCCTATTTGTTTTTGTTTTTTTTCCGTTTTATGGGGTGACCATCTTTAGTTAACTATTACGTGTAATTACATGCAGATATTCTACATGATTTATACTTTCGTAATATTTGCGTAAAAAGATTATATTAAACACAAATCTCTTTCTATATATATTTATGTATGCGTTTGTTTTAAAAAATTTTCCTACCAAATTCCTCTGTCAGCTTTTGGTTTACAAACATGAAACTTCATATATAGGGTATTCGAACCCATACGAAACTTTATATTTGTGTTTTAGCCGGAGAAAAATAGTGCAAAAGTGTGAACATTAAAGAAATTAAATTTGCCAGGTGAAGGTCAAACGACGGCATTATAAATATGCATGCATAACGTAATAGCTATTAGTTCATGTTTTAATTTTTAGCCTAATTCGTAACTCTGGCATTAATGTCAAAGTAAAAAGTAAATTGTAAGCTAAACGTTTTCGTTCCGATTCTTGGTGGTGGCGCATAAGTCATTGTTTTTTTAACTTTTTAAATCATTACTATATATTGGGTCTAATACAATATAATAATGAATACGAAATCTGCATTGATCAAAATATCATATTTAAGCGTATTTTACGATCATGCAATGCCGGGCGGCCTGCTAGTGTTAGAATAAAGTTGTTGGCAATAAAATATTGACAATAAAATGTTACTTTCAGAAATGTAAAAGAATTTTTTTTTTTTAATAGGTAAACGACACTCTTCTATTTTGCCATCAATTCTGTAACTAATAGTTGACATTTGTAAATGTTGAAATAACTGAAAAATAACAGGAAATTTGGTGGCCATGATAGATACGTTGGAAGGTATTTACTTCTCTCACACAGTGAGAAATGTTACACAAGGGTCGGAAAATGGGATTGAAAAGGCGAGGAGGAGCACTCTGACCCACCAAAAGATATCTGGGCAATCCGTCGGCATTCTCTGATGAATACGCCTCGTAATAACTAGTAATAAACTAACCCCTTCTCAAAGAAAAAAGGCAAAGCTTGGGAGGATGGACCTCCAAGAACTGCATAGGACCAACAACACACTGCAATCAACAAAGAAAATAACACACTGCAATCAACAAAGAAAATAACACACTGCAATCAACAAAGAAAGGTCATTACAAGAATAGTCTAAACTCTGTCGATTTGGAGGCCGGAGGGATGTTTGAAGACAGTGTAATATGCAAGAAAAGATGCCTCAGTTACCAAAGATGGTAAAGTTACACGAATGAGGTTTTGAAATTTCAAAGCTTCCAGAGGTTTCCCATTATTTTGTACTTGTATCTATAATAATGATTAAAAAATATTGTGGTTGTTATTTTCCAGAGGTAAGGTAACCAGTGAAATATAACGAGGTTAATACAAGAGTGCTCAATACCGAAGTAGAGCAAGGTATACTTTAAATTTGTTTTTACATAAGCTGTAATGTGTTGCTACACAGTCATGAGCATGTTTTGGTTCGCTAGTATTTAGTAACTAGAGACCTCTTCAGGCAATCACACTTATATGAAAGCTAAGTCAGTAATACAAAATCAAGTCATCTTACATTAAAAAAAAGCTGTTAGGAAAAAGGAAACAGGGTGTCAGGCTTAGCTGTGCTTAAAACAAGATTAAGTGGGTGTGGAGTTTTCGCAAGAAGATACCAAAACACTAATAAAAAGTCACACCAACCCCTTAACTTACCTAATATACACTAGTTCATTTAGATTTTAATATGGGCAGCAAGCATACGCGTGCGCAGATTACATCTCTCTTCGTTCTTTCGCTGTCTCCTACCTGTCTCTAACCTGACTTCTTGGACCCCAATCTTACCTATCTTATTCTCTCATTTCTACACAGACAAAAATCTACACCCACTTAATCTTGTTTTACGCACAGCTGAACCTCACCTCCTGTTTCCTTTTTCCTAACAGTTTTTTTGTTGTTTTTTTTTTGTTTTTTTTTGTTTTTTTTTGTTTTTTTACTGTAAGATGACTTTTGCTTCTTCATCACTGACCTTGCTTTCATATAAGTGTGATTGCCTGGAGAGGTCTCTTGTCGCTAAAAACTAGAGGACCGAAGCATGCTCATGACTGTGTAGCAACACATTACTGCGTATGTAAAAACAAATTCAATTATGTGTGTGTGTGTGTGTGTGTGTGTGTGTGTGTGTGTCTGTGTGTGTGTGTGTGTGTGTCTGTGTGTGTGTGTGTGTGTTATTTGTTTTTGTTAGTGATACTTTTTGTATGAATTCAATTATTTATACGAAAGTGCATTTTTATCTAAATGCGAGTTGGGAATGATTTTCCCTTTGATCAATTTGGTACCCCCTAAATGGTGAGCGGCACATATATTATTTTAAAAATATAATTATCCATTGACACGTGTTTCAGCCACTCTGATGAGTCGTAGATGACGAAACACGTGTCAGTGGATAATTACATTTTAAAAATAATATATATATATATATATATATATATATGCTTCTGTAGGTGTATCAGAAAATGGCTATTAAAAATGATGATCAGAACTTTAATAATTCAACTTACTATTTTTCGAAGCTTATAACTACTTGAAAAATGTAATTCAAACCCTAATTTTTTTTCAATTAAAGGAGCAAAGACCAATTAAAAAAACAAAAAATAACAAGTTTAATAGCAAATTATGCAATATTTGCTTTTTTTAAAGCGGTTTTCTTTAAATAAAAAATATAAAGAAAATCAAGATATTTTGACTTGCTTATAAATATATGTATATATATAAATGCCAAAAAAATCACTTACCTAAAAAATACTATTAAATGGGTAGTTCCATTCTTCATTGTTTCGAATTTATCCATATTTATATTTTAAATTCCATGTATTTTTTAAATAAAAGGATTTTTTAAAGTGAGGGCCGTAGAAAATCGCATTTTCATAACTTGTTTTGCGGCAAGCTTAAACAGCTGCTGCTGCTAATATGAAATTTATCAAATATGGATTCGTCCAAGTGACATAAATAATGTCGCTTTTTTTTATTGCGTGTGTTAACCAAAATTGGTATTTTTCGTCCTCCGCAGTTAAAAAGAAACGCACATTCACTTATAGGTTTTTCCCCTAAAACAAAAAATCCACTTCATCGATTTTTTAAAATTCTTTTAAGGAAATACACGAATTTTTGATTGATATATTTTAATACTTCTTTATTGACTGAATTTTTATTTTTTTAAATATCTAAAAAAAAGAAAACATTGAATGAAATAGAAAAATTTGCTGTCGGCGTCTGGTATTTACTTGACGATATAAGCATAACATGAGCTTTCATTTAAAAAAATCAACGTGTCTTAAAAAAAAAAGTTTTACACTTTGGACTTTACAGGTAAATTTCCAAAAAACTATTCTTTTTTTTTTTTTTTTTTTTTCGTTTTAAATTAAAATATTTTCTTTAATGACCTTTTATCTTCAATTTGTGATATATAAAACTTTGGTACATAAATTAATTATTAAAATTTTAATAGACATTTCAAAATGGGGGTGGGGTGAATTTGAAAAGAAAACGTTTGTCTAAAATAGTATATGTGGTTTATTGTAAAGATCATAAAATTTCACATTGATCCTGAAAATATCGTAAAAATTGAA